>NC_068367.1:59164714-59475655 GCF_020536995.1 Dreissena polymorpha | reverse complement strand
ATTTAATCAACGGGGCTTTGATCAACCCAAATTGCTGTAAAAGTGGGATAAAAATGTGTAGTACCTGCTGTTCCTGGTGTCGTCAAGGTTACAGATGTGAAGGTCAACAGGCGGCCTTTTGAACCCAGAACGACCTTGACAGCTCAGCAGTACGGTTGCCAAGGGATTATAGGCAGTCACAGAGACTGTGTACTCTCCAACTGAAATAGAATAAGAGGATATGCCTGATTGCCATATGATATAAATTTTTGTTCTAAAAAATTAATAATTTGTTATGAGGGCTGCATAATCATTTTAACAAAATTCTTGAAAGGAAAGTGTATTCATACATACAAAACTTAATACATCTTTGTTTAAGTGCTGACTTCTTAACCTACTGAAATACTGTCTTTCATTCCAGACATACTTTTTTTGTAAGGACTTTATGTCGAACAAAACTTTACAAGACATATGTTAGTAACGAGACATTTCCACCTAATTTTCGTCATGCTAATTAAATAAAGCAAATTCAAGTGAACTAAGCCCTACCTGCAGAGTAGACATGTGTGGCCTTTGCAAACATAGTCACCCCAACGTTCATGTGGGAGGCTTGTTCACCCGCCACTTCCTTAGTGTGTCCGTCTCCATAATCAAATACATAGCGTACATGAGAACCCGAAGACCTGAAAAATAAGTCAATATACGCTACACACGTAGAACTTGAATAATTGTGTTTCCAGTATGACAATTAAACATTTATTTTTAAGTATTTTCTTAACTTGTTAATTTACAACCTAGTGTGACCAATGGCTTTCATCAGTTTTTTATGGTTTGTATAGCTTTTCATATTATCTCCTGATGATTTTTAATGGTGATGTACATGTGAATACTCTGGGCTTTTGATCTGTTAATGAAAAAGGTTTGTGCAGCTTTTGCTTTCTTGTAGTGAGTATTTAGTATTAACATTGAATTCAATCAATTCGGATAAATGAAATTACAAGACTAAAAATATCCATGGTTAAGCAGCATCAAATTATTGTATCTAATAATGTTAAGCAGATAAGCAAGACGGATATTATGGCACATACAAACCTCTCCTGAGATTACAAACACCAGTTTCTGAAGATTTGACCTGGTGATCTAGTTTATGATCCCAATTAAGCCAGATGAAAACATGGCCTTTATATTGTCAATATAAACCTTCTTACCAAGTTTCACAAAGACTGAACCATTAATGTGGCCCTAGAGTGGTAACAAGTTTTTTTTTTAAAGATTTGACTTGGTGAACTAGTCTTAGGATGCATGTGACCCAGTTGACGACGCATACTTCACAATGAATGACATGGGACATGATGATTACATTTACTCACTTGAGCACAGAGTTAAACCCTTAACACATGATTAAGTAATTTAAATTACATAACATACTTGGCCTCTAGTGTCACAGGAGTCGAGGAATTTCCAACTAGTGCAGAGGCGTTAAGGTCAGAGTACAGTTTAAGTAGATCAATGGCATCGACGACCAGGAACTTCCAGTCGAGCGCCCGATAGATTCCCGGAGGAGGGTAGTGTTTCCCAGTAACGTTCAGGGTGACGCTGTAGTCTCCAGACATGCTGAAGGGGTGCCTAGCTACGCTGGTTTGATTCAGGTAGCTGCAGGTACAAAATTATTATTTATAATTGTAAAAAAAAGTAAATAAAATATATTATTATATGTTACTATTTGTAATATATTGCAAAAATGTACATATTGTAATAAATAAAAGATAATTATAAAATAAGTAAAAACAAACTTTTATATGCTTGTATGCTTATGTTACATTTCTGGCAGAGTTGTCATTATTAAATGACTGTAGATAATATTATTTATAAATGTTGTTGCAGATCTTAAAAATATTTGAAGGAATTATTACAAGACAACAAGCTTAATCTTTTAAATTATAATTCAGCATGCCATTCTTTTCATCATGAAATCCAACAATTCCAAACAGGTACTTAACCCTTTGCATGCTGGGAAATTTGTCGTCTGCTAAAATGTCGTCTGCAGAATTTCTAAAATTAGCATTTTCTTCTATTTTTTTTCAAAGAATACTATCAGAATAGCAAACAGTTTGGATCCTGATGAGACGCCACGTTCTGTGGCGTCTCATCTGGATCCAAACTGTTTGCAAAGGCCTTTAAAACTCGGTTCCCGCACTGAAAGGGTTAAACACACTCATGTTCAATTTCCATTGCAATTAATTATGACCATGAAAACAAGTTTATTTCAGTCTGTAAAAAACACCTTATTATACCTCACCTCTTGAAAACTCCTTGGAGACTAGAAGCTATTGTTGTTGTTTTTGCACATACAGTGGCATCTCTGGTTATGTTTTTTTTAAAGGACAATATTATAACAATCAACAAAACTGGAAAATGTTGCCAAATTATGTCTGGTACTACAGAATACAGCATAACTGCCTTTACTACATCATGCTCTGGACAACAAACTTACTGTTTCACTATGGTGTCTCCAATTAGATCAGAGAAGTTCCAAACAAAGCCGACATCATCCGGACCGCCTTCAACACTTGCCATGACAACAGCTTGACTGGGCGTCTTCAAGATTTTCGGTGACCTTGCTTTCAAGGTCACAGACAAAATCGGATTGAACACTTCAGTAACAATAATACAAGACTGACTGGTTGACACATTGACTGTCACATTGAAACTTTCCATCTCCCTATAGGTATGATTGAAAAACACAATCTGATCAACAACTAGGGTTGCTGTGAGCAACAGTTCATTGCTGCCATCACCAAAATTGACGGCAATCTGCGTGAAATTCCCGCCAGTAATGTTGATCCGAAAATGTGTTGGTTCATCAACAAGGCCCCCAATGATACGTAGGTCAACATGATGGGCGAAGTCCTTTCCTGTCCAGTTGCCCATGGTGACGATCAGCTCGGCAGTCAAAGGTGTGGGGGTCACATCGTTGAAGGCAGACACAGTCAATTTGTATACACCTGGCACTGGCACGTCGACTTCATACTGAAATAAAATAAAACATGTTTAGATTTTGCTCAAAGATGCATTGAAAATATCAGCATCTGCAATGTCAACAAGACACAGGGTATTAACCATTATACATTATGAGCCAGTCACTTTGCTGAGGAAGTAGAAATAAACAAAGATTCCGTAGATCAATCATCATCTCTCTAAATCAAGTTCCATGAAAAAAAATATTTCTTTATAGCATTCTCATTATCTATAATGCTGTTTGATTATCTTAAGTAAATGGGTTTCATCAATTCTATCAAATTTAAATTATCTCTAATTGTATTTATCAATTCTATCAATTCTTAAGTACATATTTTGTTTATACAGGATAGTATATATATACAGTCTAACACTGCAACATTTACTGAACAATTATTCACAATTAAATAACTTTTCCAAATATCTCTTTGCAGACATCATTACTGAAAACAACTGCACAATGATAATTATTAAAGGGTACTTAAGCTTTTTAACATTTAACTTTCAACACTTACGAATACATGACTATTAGCATAACAAGGTTCCTGTTTATTTGACATTTGTTCCTGATGCTTCATAAAAGTGCAATTTTTGCCTTTTAGAAAAAAGCAAAATCATGTTCTAGCATACATAATGCTAAATCCATATTTATTGCTCGAGAAATTTGAACATTTTACATGATTAATATGCTAGTTCCAAAAACATTTTCTAGGAATTTGATGTTTCATAACTAAAAAAAACTAAAATATGGTTGTTCTGTTGCAATAAATCATCAATTAAAACTGTGTCTGATTACATTCTGCAAAATCATGAGCAGTATAGGAAAGGAGGCAAAATTTTCAGAGATATTGGATACTGAACACTTTGTTAACACCCAACAATTTTGGAGAAACTATAGGGGATTTCATTTAAACATAGAGATATTGTATATTCATCTCCTATTTTATTGCAGTTTGACAATTGTCTCACAAATTTTGTATTAATATGACCAGAAATTGTTTTCTGCGACGTTTGTAAAACGAGATGCTCCCCAAAGGTTTTTTTCGGTCATAATATTGCACTATATATTCAGATAAAAGGAAACGTCTTGAGGGGCAAAACTTTGGACAAAATAATACAATGGATGGTTTAGCAACTTAAAAATTTCAAAGGGCCATAACTCTCTAAATAAATCATCTAACCAGAACCCACAAATAACATGCGCATCTCCTCAAGGTAGTAAAGCTTCCCATAAAGTTTCATTGAATTCAAGTCAGTAGTTGGGGAGAAATAGCCCAGACAAGAATTGCACTATATGTACAGTTTATAGAAAATTTCAAACGGCCATAACTCTGTGAAAAATCATCCGACCATTGCCAGCTGATTATATGCACATCTCCTGTTGGTAGTGAAGCTTCCCATAAAGTTTCATTGAATTCCCGTAATAAGTTGCTGAGAAATAGCGCGGACAAGAATTGCATTTATATGTACAATGGAAAATTTCAAAGGGCCATAACTCTGTGAAAAATCATCCGACAAGAACCGGCTGATTATTTGCACATCTCCTCTTGGTAGTGAAGCTTCCCATAAAGTCTCATTGAATTCCGGTGATTAGTTGCTGAGAAATAGCCCGGAAAAGAATTGCACTATATGTACAGTTAATGGAAAATTTCAAAGGGCCATAACTCTGTGAAAAATCATCCGACCAGAACCGGCTTATAATATGCACATCTCCTCTCAGTAGTGTAGCTTCTCATAAAGTTTAATTGAATTCCGGTCATAAATTGCTGAGAAATAGCCCGGACAAAAAATGTGCACGGACGGACAAACGGACGGACAGACGAAGCTGCGACTATATGCTCCCCCCCAAATAAATTTTGGGGGAGCATAAAAAAGGCGATACAATTGCTTTTTCACTGCCATGCAGAACACTATAAGCAAATGTTGACTGGTTACTCACAATATCAGTTGGAGCCAGGAGGCTGTTGTTACAGAATGTCCAGTTATAGAGGACATTTGTACCAGTCTGGACCTCCGCACGCCAGCCCTGAGTCCGCCCGTACTCTGCACTCCTGAAATCACACAAAATTACTGCTCTTTATAAAACATGCCGTTGTGCGCTTATTTTTGCACACTGGCAACATAACAATAACTATTGCTCTTGGTTCATAGTGAAGTCAAAATTCATATGGTTTTAATCGCTTCAATATCAGATTCAAAACCCACAAAAGTACAGTTGGATACTTTTCTTAAACAACACTTTTCAAACTTAAATATCTCAATTATGAGTAAAGATTTTTATTTAATAATTTTATGTTTTTCTGGTTTAAGAATCCACCTCAAATGAGGAAATTGAAATAAATGTAGAATGATATCACATTTCACCATTTCCACGTGCAAAAAGATGAAACCATACATACAATTTTATTGTACCCCACGTGCTAGGCTTATATAGTCAAATTATCACATGTAAAAGTTTGATCATAGTCTTAACTCACAACTGAAATATTTATGTTTGAAAAGTGTTGAGTTGGAAAAGTCTTCAAGTGTACACAATATAATCTACTTTGACCATTTTGTTTGCAGCTGCAAACTTATTCAATAAGGAAAAATAGCAAGAACATTTTGTTCCTTCTTTATGATAATTTAAAGGCATATATTTTTTATTTCTATTGATTGTGTTCCCAAAAATTAGTTACACAAATAGCAATTGATTGTGTATGGAATATACACCCTCAGTAACTTCATACCATACCAGAGTGAAGCTCCAGTATGGTATGAAAGTACAAAGGGTGTATATTCCATACACCATCAGTTAATAACTGTGTAACCTTTACATCTCCACCGACTACTCAATAACTTGGGGTGTATGGTAATTTCTTTGGGTGTATGGAAAATACACCATGGGCATGTGACCACTCTAAGCCAATCGGAGTTATTTTTGTAGGAGGTGTGATATAGTGTGATACTACAACATAAATCCTTTTCCTATTAACTTTCTTATCTTTTGATATCTTATCTTCTCTTTAATATGTTTTTTTCTTTTTGTTTGAGTACAACTTTAAATGTAACACCTAGTCATACTGTTTTTAGAACAATGGTTTTGTTGTTCTAGTTTTAATTAAGACAGCAACATACTGGTAACACATTTTAAACAACAACCTTTGTTGTGTGCTTAAGTTTAAGTCAAAAACATACTTCACGAAAATTTAAACAACATTCCCTTATTGCACCAAACATACAAATCCAAATAAATTGTAGTTACATTATGTCTTTTTCATCTTTTTTTTCAGAAGAAAATTTAACAGATTCAAACAGAACAATCAACATAAATTGTACTACATTTGATCTTTTTCTCTCAGATTTGTTTTCTAAAAGGGTAGCCATGGCAACACTGGTTGATTTATCAATGTTTCAGAGTAGAGCACATTACTTCCTGATAACAACAATACACTTTCAATTAGAGGATTTTTACTATCTCTGTGGCGCCCAGGATCTGCTATCAAGGCACTTCACCTTTGATAAACTCCCTAATTAGGAACCATAAACCTCACAGTAAAATAACCCCTGTGAACCTGTAAATTCTGACTGCAAACCCGTAAATTCTGACCAGTGTAAACACACTATTAATCTGGAAAGCAATGAGACAGAGAGCTGCCTGACTGACACCTATAGCATGTGCTGGTGAGGTTTGTGGTAAAATGGAAGAGACTTCTGTTATATCCTGGGTTGTTTCTTTCATTACAATTCTTAAAATGTTCATGAAAAGCCAAATGTCCACTCTATAGGGACCCTCCATGCCAAATGTCCACTCTATAGGGACCCTCCATGCCAAATGTCCACTCTATAGGGACCCTCCATGCCATATGTCCATTCTATAGGGACCTGCTTATAATGTTAATTGAGTTCTGTTATTTCGATATTCTATGCGATAAAGAAAGCTCAACAATACACTACTAGAAATCTTTAACTTCAATTATTTTGTCCAACATGTATATAATTGTCTTCACAAACTGGGTTTTTTACTGAATATTGTGCCCATAGACATGACCATACATGTAATCATTACTTTTATGTAACTAAGCGTGTTATAAGTAGTTTTCTCTGACCACTATATCTCATTTGCATAAAAAGTAACTTGTATGATGTCTGCGACATAAAACAAGATGTAAGAGGCATCAATTAACAAATATGTGTCACCGTGGTTACTTTCTGTCCTCGTAAATGAAGGTCTCTTCACCCTTATGTTTGTTTTCCTTGCAAGTATTTAAAATAATTTTAAAAATTATTTTAAATAATTCGAAAAAGTAAAGACATTGAATGGAAAATGTCATTTCAAAATGGATATTTGTAGATTTCAGGTTTAAATTATGTTGTCCATTTTTTGACATAAAATTACCAAGAATGAAATGATATTGGCAGCAATAGATGTTTTCTTGCAGATTCAACAAGTAGGTCGGAAATGTTTGTTTATAAACAAAAGCCATGGGGCATAAACAAAATATGAAAAGAATAGCCGACCCGCGAGAATACCGAATTTGAGTATATTACATCAACACCACAAATATCTTTTACAAGAATCAAACACATATTGAATAAATTGTAAATCAAATAAGGGACAGTTTAAACAAGGGCTGTTTGTAAAACATGCATGCCCCCCCATATGGGCTCTCAGTTGTAGTGACAGCCATTGTGTGAATATGTTTTTTGTCACTGTGACCTTGACCTTTGACTCAGTGACCTGAAAATCAATAGGGGTCATCTGCCAGTCATGATCAATGTACCTATGAAGTTTCATGATCCTAGGCATAAGCGTTCTTGAGTTATCATCCGGAAACCATTTTATTATTTCCGGTCACCATGACCTTGACCTTTGACCTAGTGACCTGAAAATCAATAGGGGTCATCTGCGAGTCATGATCAATGTACCTATGAAGTTTCATGATCCTAGCCATAAGCGTTCTTGAGTTATCATCCAGAAACCATTTTACTATTTCGGGTCACTGTGACCTTGACCTTTGACCTAGTGACCTGAAAATCAATAGATGTCATCTGTGAGTCATGATCAATCTACCTATCAAGCTTCATGATCCTACGCATAAGTGTGCTTGAGTTATCATCCGGAAACCATTTTACTATTTCGGGTCACCGTGACCTTGACCTTTGACCTAGTGACCTGAAAATCAATAAGGGTCATCTGCAAGTCATGATCAATCTACCTATCAAGTTTCATGATCCTAGGCATAAGCGTTCTTGAGTTATCATCCGGAAACCATTTTACTATTTCGGGTCACCGTGACCTTGACCTTTGACCTAGTGACCTGAAAATCAATAGGGGTCATCTGCGAGTCATTGTCAATCTACCTATCAAGTTTCATGATCCTTGGCATAAGCGTTCTTGAGTTATCATCCGGAAACCATTTTACTATTTCGGGTCACCGTGACCTTGACCTTTGACCTAGTGACCTGAAAATCAATAGGGTTCATTTGTGAGTCATGATCAATCTACCTATCAAGTTTCATGATCCTAGGCCTAAGCGTTCTTGAGTTATCATCCGGAAACCATTTTACTATTTCGGGTCACCGTGACCTTGACCTTTGACCTAGTGACCTGAAAATCAATAGGGGTCATCTGCCAGTCATGATCAATGTACCTATGAAGTTTCATGATCCTAGCCCCAAGCGTTCTTGAGTTATCATCCGGAAACCACCTGGTGGACGGACCGACCGACCGACAGACCGACCGACCGACATGTGCAAAGCAATTTACCCCCTCTTCTTTGAAGGGGGGCATAATTATTTTATAATGATCCTAAAGATCCAGTCTCTTGTTCCATTTTAAATATTATCCTATTAATGTGCCCATAACCTTTGCATCAATATTGGATGTTACTAGTAATTAACTTTATGTGCAGGAAACTAGAGCTTCATCACAGACGTGACGAATACCCCCACATGCCTCATTGACACAGAATATTTTGCATGTTGTCTTAAAAAAAAACAGCCGACACCATGCTCAATTTTTAAAATGCACTAAGTGACCTTGTGACCTAATTTTTGAACCGGCATGGCCCATGTTTGAACTTGACCTACACATCATCTAGATACAACTTCTGACCAAGTGTGGTGAAGATCTGATGTAAACTACTTGAATTAGAGAACGGACACCATGTGCAATGTTTAAAACGCACTAAGTGACCCGGTGACCTAGTTTTTGACCTGCCATGACCAATGTTCGAACTTGGCCTAGACATCATCTAGATACAACTGCTGACCAAATTTGGAGAAGATTGGATGAAAACTACTTGAACAAGCATTTGACCTTTGAACTCCATGTGTGACCGTGACCTTGGAGATATTGACGTACTTTTTTCACACGACACACCGTCCCATGATGGTGAACAAATGTACCAAGTCATTTAAAAATCTTAAGATAAATGACATAGTTATGGTCCGGACAAACTTTCGGTTTAAAACACACTGAGTGACCCCGTGACCTAGTTTTTAACCCGGCATGACCCATATTCCTACTTGACCTAGACATCATCCAAATACAACATCTGACCAAGTTTGGTGAAGATCCGATGAAAACTACTTTAATAAGAGAGCGGACACTTAATACAGACTGACCAACAGACCGACAAACAAGCTCACTCCTATATACCCCCCTTAACTTGGTTTGTGGGGGTATAATTATATCAGCAATATTGATATAAGGTTTTCATTGTTATATTGACAATAACTTTATATTGTTAACTAGGTCCTCCCTTAATCTAATGTTTCTGATTATATTTACATCCCTCAATTTAAGATATTGTGTACATTTTACACAATGTTAAGTTTAATCCATATTAACATTTTACATTAAAACTTATATCTGAGCCTTAACTCTTGCCTTGAGTAAATATATACCATGTCTATCTGTCAACATATTGATTATTGATTATTGACAAATTTATAAAATTCAGGATCATTTATAAAAGAGCTCTTTTAACATTTTAAACCAAATCGTATTGTACATAGCCAAACTAAGTTTGAATTATAATGTGGCACACAATACACAAATTTAGGTTTAAGATATGGGTTATAATGTGGAACACAATACACAATCACATGACAGGATATCGTCTGTAACCATAGAAAATATCAATAGTGACAAAAATGGCTTCCAATATGGAAAGTTCGATTTATAGAGGATCAGAATCATTCTTTGATTTTTCTTGTTTCACCTGTCAGGAAAATGATAGAAACACAGAGGCTGGATTTTACTGTGAGGAATGTTCTAAATTTTACTGTAGCAAATGTGTGGAGTATCATAATTATCTTTACAAGAAGCATGCAATTTTGAACAAAGAAAACATCAGCCTATGGCCTGAGACTGATGTGGTTGAACAAGAGAAATGTAAGGAGCACCGGAAAGAAAAACTGACCATATTCTGTGAGGACCACAGTGAGCTGATATGTCATGTCTGCCATGTCCACAATCATCAGTAAGTACAGATACACTTGTTATGAAGATGTTTTTTTAAATGTCTTTACCAATTTTTAGCCATCATTTATTTCTCCCAAGATAGTAAATAACTCAAAAGAGTGCCAGATAGTTATTTTTTTCAACTGTCTTATGTTAATAGTATTCTTGATTTGGTTGAATATTGATTTTTAACCACAGCATCACTCATAAAACAAGAGATAATTTGAAAATGGAGCAAATCCGTAACTGTTGCCTTGACCTTTGATCTCTTGACTTCACAATCATGATGGGACATTCTTCCATAAAGACAAAACCAGCATACTGATTTAAATGATGCTAAGAGATTTCTAGATATAAATATACATAAACAATTGTAATCCATCAAGCACATGTGACCTTGACCTTTGACCTCTTGACCTCATTATCATTTTTCTTTCCTCCTAATAGGGGTATTCCACTACGACCCGATTCCCCTCGATTTGTCCCTATTTCCAATATTTTGAGGTCGGGAACATTCGTAGCTCAATCGTAACTAGTTGTGGGCCGGTCGTAAGTGATTCCTGCAACTCGTGAGCTCCCGAAAAATTTTGGCCAGATTAAACGTAATTAAAATTTGGCCAGGACCTACAAGACTAAATTAAATCGTAGTAAACTCATAACAGCGTCATAGTGCGTTTTTGGGCGTCATAATGGAATTGTAAGTAATTCGTGACTTAATCAGGAAATCGGTGATCACGTGATCTGTCCACAAATCAGCTATGACTTTGTCAAGGCTATCACGAGTTCACCCCCAGTGAGTTGCGAGCCCGCTAAGATTGTCGCAATTTAGATCAAAACTCTCATGAGTTCACCCCGAGTGAGTTGCGAGCCCACTAAGATTCTGCGATTTAGATAAATATCAATAGATATTGGCGCCTATTTCATGGGTGCGTTGGGTGAGGTCCTCGCTTAATCTTGACCGATCTGCATTGTTCATAGTACAGTCGCAGTAGATTCTTACCTATCGTAGTGAAGTCACGACCCTATTCGCAAGACTTCAACCGAACCCCATGATTTGTCGTAAACCAATTGTACCAGTGTCGTTACTAAATCGTAGACTGGCACGAGTCTTCCTAATTCAATAAATGTGATACATCGTACAAAATCGTGGGCTTGTTTTCGTTGTGGAATAGGGCCATAACAAGTATAGCAATATAGATGTGAAAGCATTCTCTAGATATCATGCAGAAAACAATTTTTTCATACAAAGTCATATGATCTCGACCTTTAACCTTGTGATCTCAAATTAATCAATCAAACTTGTTGAATTGATATCCCCTGCCAAATAAATTTTGTTTATGGATGGGAGCAAATCCTTTAAATGGAATCTTCCGCGGCCGATAAAAACGTATTTTCCACCCATTTAACCACTATACAGATTTTCATGATCACAGGTCAAGGTGTTCTCAAAATAAATACAGTGCAAAAACAAATTTTATGCTCCAAACTTAAGTGACCTTGACCTTTGACTTTGTAACCGGTTTTTAGAGACATAAGTTTTTAAAGATATTTTGTGTGACAAAATAATATGATTCAACATAAATTGTAGATCTAAAAATATTAATCATCTTTTGGAAAACACATACATGATTTAATTTGATGTTTTTGTAGGAAATGCAGTCATTTGGTACTAATATCTGACAAAGTGAAACAGCTGCATCAAAAAGGAGACTTCAAGCAGTTGTCAGCAACTATTTATGCACAACACCAGCAATTGACACATGAGAAAGATGACTTAGAGGAGAATATTAAGTCTCTTGAGAAATCGTACACAACTATTCTGGAACAAATCAACACTTTACGAAAGACAATTAATGATTCTTTGGATCAACTGGAGAAATATACCAAGAAGGAGTTGGACACATTTCTGGTCACAATGAGAACATCAATTCAAACTGATATTGAAAACTGCACTAAATCCATCACAAATATTACATGTCATCATGAAGATTTCCTGAAAATAAAAGACAAAAGTGAAGCACTTAGTTTTATCAAGTACAGAAAATGTATTGACCAGTCCCTTAAGGTAGAATCAGTTTTACAAGAAATGACAACAAAGACTGAAATGACACTTACCTTTAGACCTGATACAACCATCCAACAAACCCTGTCCACTCTTTCAGGATTGGGGCAAATACTGAGAACAGTGGAACAATCACACCCTGCTAAAAGGACAACACAGAACACAGATAGCAGACAGAATAAACCTAAAGATACCAGCCAGTCTGACCCTGGACACCAAACAACTTTAGGATTCAAGGTAAACAAATCCCATCCAGAATCTAGTACATCTAGAAGTTCTAGCCCTGGAAACGGAACAAGTGATCTGACCAAGTCAGGCCAGGTGTCTGATCCAGTATCAAGTTCATCACACCAGCTGGTCCAGGGACATCAACCAGGGGCAGTAAACAGGTCTGATCAAATCATAAAAGTGAAGAGTAGTAATAAGTACAGTGTGAAGATTAAGGGTGATGAATCAACATGCTGTATATCAAGTATCTGTGAGACAGCTTCTGGAGAACTCCTCATCGCAGACTGGAGGAACAAGAAAGTGAAGCTCCTGGATCAGACCTACAAGGTGGTGTCCCACTGTGACTTGCCTTGGCAACCATGGTCCATGTGCAGCATTGACTCCAGTCTGGTGGCGGTCAGTAATTGGCATGGAAAAGAAATCAACTTCATCAGAGTGATCAATGGACAGTTGATAAAGGACAGGATACTGCAGTTCCAACATTATTGCTTGGGTATTGCCCATCAGCATGGTAACCTGTACATTACAGATTTTAATGCTCTGTATCTCCATACTCTGGATGGAAGACTGGTGAGGGAGATGTATAAGGATACATCAGGTGAACACACAGGTAATAATTATTCCTAGCATTATTCTGATGTTCAAAACTTTTAGGCCCATGCTTCTACTGTCACTGAAATCAAGCTCCACATACCAGTAATCTTATCAAACAAATTTATGTTTTGTAAATAATGATCAGGACAGCTTAAACCAAATTAACTATGTAGTCTTTAATGCATATTCCCTAATACCATGTTTTGCAAATTAAGGAAATATTTTCATGCTACATCTACAATTATATATTTAAGTTAGACAATTATATCTTTGATACTTATTCCACAAAGTCAAACACTTAAACAATGTATCTAAATAAAAGAACCACAATATACGCATCCACAATACAACTGTTCTTTATAGTTGTCATTACTTTACATTATGTTAAATAATAATAGTAATATTAATTACAATTTTATAAAGTGTTTTTATATTTGTACTTTACACATAACAAAATAAAAAAAGCTGGGCTATATTGTATATCAAGATCATTAGACTCACTACTTTTTATATCACACCCTTCATTTCCACATAATAACATCTCATCATTACTGTCTTCTATACCACAGTAATGTCCTGTGCAGTGAGTCCAGATGGAGACAGGATATATGTGACCAACGAGGACAGTGACCAGCTGGTCACCCTGTCCAGGGATGGCACAGTGATTTCCACCCTGACTGTACCTGGCCTGGACTCACTACCTGGCCTGCATGTGACAGATTCAGAACATGTTCTGGTGTGTGGATGCTGGTCTAACAAAATCTACCAGGTTGACAAAGATAGGAGACAGATACCGGTACTGGCAGAGGTGATCACAGAGAATGATGGTGTGACTCGCCCTATGTCTGTCTACTACAGTAAGAACACAGGATCAATCATTGTAGGAATGGATGGCAATGACATCATAGTGTTTAAGGCAGTGTGACTGTTAGAAAAGGATGATGTTCATGTATAATAATCTTGAGTAAATCCATGAGACCAACATAATTAACATTACTCTACCTTATATTACAGGACAGGGCAGAATGTCCTGTACTAACAAGTACAACTTGTAATTTCAATTTCCAGATTGAAAAACCTCCCCTCCCCACTGCATTTACAGTTGCAGTTATGTGATGCTAGTTTCATCTGCATACCTTATGCTATGGTCACCATATTCCCTATGTTTTAATTTTTAGTATATGAACTGCAGCTGGTCTCTTCTGTTGCAAGAGTCTGTTTGTCAGATATTTCAACAGTTGCTATAATAAATATTAATTAAATGTTAGGGGCCTATCAGGGTCATTATCCACACTATCACAACATCCAAATATGAAAGGGTAGGCAGATTTGAATAAAAGCCAGGAACAGCGAGAAGCTGGGGATATGGAATTGAGTGTATTCATGTTATAGTACAAAAAGTGTGAGTGAGTTATTCTTTAATTTAATTGGTGACGGTGTATATATTTATAATTTTAGAGTTTCAATAAAATGTAGTCTATATACTGTGTTGTGACTATTCAAGATATAAACCGTCTCCATGAAAATTGTAACACCTAGACACCAATTCCACATGATCATTTGCAAAGGCAATAACTGTGCAATGAAAGTATGAGTAACAGTTCTTATATACTGGGCTTCCACTGCTTGACGACTTTGTACAAATTAAGTTCTAAGTCGATACCTCTATTAATTACCAAGACATGCTCTGGAAAATATAAGTATAAAATACACAAAGGGGGCAATAACTGTAAATATGGCAGCAAGAGTAGTGTCTTTGTGAAAGTTACATCCCATCCCCTCAATTAGATCTACCCACCTATTAAATTTCAAAATGATACCTTGTTTAATTTTTAAGATATTCTCCAGAGAAAATTAAAGTAAAATAATCAACAAAGACAAATAACTCTTAAAATATGATTGCAAGATTTATGGTCCTTATGCACTGCACATCCCCCAAATGAGATATGTTATCTATTAAATTTAAAGTTGTTACCTCTTTATTATTTTTAATAAATCTTCCAGATAAAATTTAAAAAAAAAATCTAAAACAATATATGAGCAATAGCAACAGTTTTTCAAGTAACGTGTCAGGAAAAAACATTTACACTGCAACGCCAATATATCGCGGACCGTTATATCAGGCTGTCCAATATATCGCGCTTTAGTTATGGCTCCCAAAAATCCGACGAGCATAATCACTTAATAACATGTTTTAATCTGAGAATTCGCTAACTTTAGATAAGAACCGGTTCTAGCTAGTATTAACACCCTATATGTCGCGGCTTACTATGGCCATACATGCCAGAATTTTTTAGGTCCAAACCGGGACATTCCATAAAAAATTGTCGGGACATTTGACCAACAAGCAGGACACCTAAAACGATCTATCATTCCACCTTTACTGTAGTCAGTATAGTACTAACACAAACTCTTGATACTTTTATTCAAGACATAAAACATCTGATATGAAGCATGAAATCTAAAACATAACAATAACAGTTTTATTAAATAAGAAAATAGCAAACAACAAAGATAATATTCAACTTTGTAGAGTACAAAATCTAGAAAATTACGACAACAATACTCATTATATTACTTTCAATGGCAAACATTAACGCAGGGGAGGCTATCCAGTACACTGAAAGTACGGGTTACAGTAAACTATCTACAGAACAGTTACATCAGCTTGACACGGAATGCGCGGCCACTTTTACTGTTTGTTGCGATGATTTTTTAAGCATGTATCCATGCGCAGTTTGTTACTTGTCAATTGTCGCGGCTTTTTTGGAGTAGGGTCAAACTGTCATGCATAGCACCTCGTTGTTTTTAGCTTAATTGGTGTAGGGTCAAACTGTCATGCATAGCACCTTGTTGTTTTTATAACAATTACACTAGACAGGATGGGTATCACCATGGTGTGAATGCCTGATAAAATCAATAATCAGCCGATAAATCGCTGATAAGGTGTCATAAACAACACTGGTACACCAAGAAGTAGAATCGGATTGTTAATTGGGGGCAATAAAGGGATTAGCCGTGGTAAGTGTTAGCCAAACAGAGCTTGAATAGCGAATTTTATTGGGAACCTATTGACCTTACATCGTTTTAACAAATGTCAGGAAAAATCGTCTAATATCGGGACGCCGGGACAAAGGGCCCAAAAGCGGGACTGTCCCGCCGAGATCGGGACATCTGGCATGTATGACTATGGCATGCAGTGAAGCGTGAAAAACAGTCGATAAGTGACAGTGTTGTGTACACATGGCTGGGGTTGTTTTTAACACTTAACAAATAACCAATTAGTGTCATTTCAAAGGTAATAATGGCAGTTTACTGGTATATAAATTGTTAAATTTCGGTACTGGTCATGAATTTCTTTGTTCTGATAAAAAGCGCATGAAAAATGTGCGTGGGTGTATTTATAACTAAATGAAAGTTTCGTAGCAGGTACAGCATTGAGATAATTTTATTTTCATTAAAAGTTTCATTGTGAATTTCAACTAAAGTACCGCGGTATCTCGCGAATTATGTGGCATTGACATTTCCTCTTAATAAAATATAATTCAAATACGCTGTATCGTTACCGTTACGCTGTTTCAGTTCCTTCATTAGGACTATTTATAAGCGTTAATTCGAATATATGCACAATTATATTTTATACGTTTGTTTACGGCAAGAATTCTTGTTTTGAACTGTTTCGCGAGCGATCGTACATGAAAATGAAAAATATAATTTACATTTCGGTTTTTATGATAAATAAAGATACATATGTAGTTATGAAAAATGTTTATTGTAGAATTGGTTTGCAATAATCACTATACAAATATGTAGTAGCGCCGTACATAAAATGAAAACATTGGGGAAATTTGACAAATTAATCGCAAAACAATTTAGTTAGACATTTCTCGAGTTATATCGCGTGCTGGATATATCACGCTCGCGATCTTTGGACCCCAACAATTGCGATATATCCGCGTTGCAGTGTATGCAAAAAGGGCAATTTTGTATTGGTGCATTTATTTAATAAGCTTATTTTGGCCTTTGAATTAAGTACAAGCTGAAAGCTATACAATATTTCTTTTATCTTTTCCCTGGTTTCACATACTTCTGATAAATACCAGTTGCAGGCCATCTCTCCCATGAGTACCTCTTGATTTCTGCAAATTGCTATAAATCTTTTCATTTCTGCAAATTGCCAAAATCATGGTCACTTCTGCAAATTTCCACAAATTTGCATACATTCTTATTTGAAAAGTATATAAATGCAGTTTTGCAAAGAAAAAGGGGAGGGAAACAGATGGATGCTTTGAATATAGACTATTGAAAACTTGTGCCTTGATATCAACACTTATAAATGAACTTTTCATTACTTATCATACTAGTGTATTTCTTTATGTACTTTCTTAAATAAATGTGTGAATGTGAAATAAAATTAGAAGAAGACATTTGAGTTCAGATTTAACAATTGTTCACAAATTCAACGTGGACTGGTGGCAGCAAATTTACGGCTGTTTATTGCCAAAACTGATCCATGTTCTTTTGGGCCATGCACTGAATGACCGGAATAAGAAAAAGGTTATAGAAAGTCTTATTTAAAATGGTGCATACCATTTGTAGATTTTAATGTAGGATGAAAACAAGTGGACCATTATTTCACTTAAGTACAGTCGAAACTGACCTTAGCGGCCACCTGAATTTACCGGTCACCTGCAGACAACGGTCAGTCTGGAATCCCCCCGACGAAAAACACTATATTACACTTGAATTTAACGGAAACCTGTCCATAACAGCCAACGGCCACTGTATTCCACTCTGAAATTCAAATTTGACCTGAAATCAACGGTAACGCGTCAGTCGTCTCCAGTCGCGAAAATTAAAAACACAGCACATCATGTGTCCGCCTATTTTGGGGTTAAAGCGTCTGATAGCGGTAATTGTCTTTGATATTATAAATGCGGCCCGCTGCGAGTAAACAAATAATAAGGTGTTGAGATGGTTTCTTTTCCGGGGATAATAGTGGGGGTATCTTCAAAAGAAAATATGTCAGAGTTTGTGACACGTTTACAGTAATTATTTCTTATTAAATGACCGCTAATTAGTACATTGTACTTACAACATTGAGTATCGATTTAAAAATTACATTTTCTGATCATTCTTTAAAAGAGCTTTCTAGGGTACACAACATTTTTTAAAGCAATCGGATTAATAAATCACAAAATAACAATGAGTGGTAAACAAGTTTCTCACATTAGAGGAGCGAGTCAAGTGTTTGAAACTGTTTGAATCTGGAAAAAGTTCGCGTGTGATAGCATGTGAGCTCTGTGTTGGACGTACGCAAGTGCAGAGTGTGCTTCAGCGCAAGCGAGAAATTATAGAGGAATATGAATCGAATGGAAATTTGAGTTTGAAGCGTCCAAAATATGACACGAGATCCTTCGTGACATTACAATCTTGGAGGCAATCTATTGGATTGCTGCAGTTTGGTTGGATATTAAAAAGGAAACGATCGTGTTTCCAGAAGTGCGGATTTAGTCCACAAATCATCAGCGGTTCAAATGCGTTACTGTCGCCCGCAGACACAGAGATTCAGGACAACCCTGAAGACGATTTTCCCCTCGCGTTCCTGTGTGTTTCTCGGGATCTGTTTGATGAAGACATCAGGGATCTGACTGCCGTTGATAAGGATCTGGCAATTTGTGAGACCAACATCACAGACTGGGAGAGGCCTGCGACCAAACTTATAGAGAAACTGAAACCCACACAGCCGGATGCGGATATCGATGAGAAGAAAACTCTGCACTTCCCCCATCCTGCTCCGTCAGTGATACGTGCCAGTTTATTGATCACCTTAAGAACGTTGCTTTGGCAAAGAACAACCAGGTGATGCTCGACTCCATTATGAAATTTCAAGACGAATTCTTAGCGCACAGGGTCAAGTGTGCTAGTGTTCAAAAGAAGATAAGCGAGTTTTTTAGCGTGGAGTGAATTGTTTTGTTTGTTGTGAGTGATAATGGTTGTGTGTGTTTTTAAGTTTTTTTGCATGATAAGTTATCTTTTTTTTGTGTGCGTGATGTGCTATGTTTTTTTGGATAAAG
Organism: Dreissena polymorpha; assembly: GCF_020536995.1. Taxonomy (NCBI): domain Eukaryota; kingdom Metazoa; phylum Mollusca; class Bivalvia; order Myida; family Dreissenidae; genus Dreissena; species Dreissena polymorpha. The sequence continues at coordinate 59,456,247 of NC_068367.1, read as the reverse complement.
AATGAATGAATGTTTGTATTTTGTATGAGGTTGTTGAATAAAAATGCTTTTGTGTGATGTTTGCGTACAAATAATTTTTAACAAACTTTTTGCATCTTTTTAGAACGGTACAATTACACCGTACTATTGGTTTATGACAGCGAATCCGCTTTTTAGACTTGTAGGGACGTGACGTCAACGGCACGCGACAAGCTTTATTTACTGAATGAACGAGATGCATGAGTAAAGAATTATACGAGGGTTGAAAACAACATTGCTTTAATTTAACAATATGAAATTAAATCAATATATAAGATATTATTCTGTATAATTCAATATACACATGTAAGTTAATTATGTTATTATGCTAAGTTAACGGCAATGAGCCTTTGTTTTACACTGTATGCAAATGAATGAGTGGGGTAAGGACGTAGCAATACTAACAACTGACAAACCATCTTAAAATTGTGATACGAATTCAACGGTCACCTGTTGACAACGGTCACTTTGATCATTTCCCTTGAATGACCGCTGAATTCAGGTTTGACTGTATTCACACACACCACTTGTTGAAGAATTGACATGGTGAACTAGATTTTGAGCCCACTTCCAGATCCAGATTTAACCCATTTATGCCTACCGTCTAGAAAAAAGGCCTTGGCAAACAGCGTAGACCCAGACGCGGCATGATGCAGCATCTCATCAGGGTTTGCGCTGTTTGCTTAAAGGAATTTCTGTAAGAAATATTCTAAATATAGAAACAAGAAACCGTCTGAGACGGGTGATGCTCCCCAAAGTTTTTTTTTGTCACGATATTGCACTATATATTCAGATAAAAGGAAACGTCTTGAGGGGCATAACTTAGTACAATATAAAACGATGGATGGTTTAGCAACTTAAAAATTTAAAAGGGCCAAAACTCTCTAAATAAATCATCTAACCAGAACCCACAAATAACATGCCCATCTCCTCAAGGTAGTTAAGCTTCCCATAAAGCTTCATTGAATTCCAGTCAGTAGTTGGGGGGGACAAGAATTGCACTATATGTACAGTTTATAGAAAATTTCAAAGGGCCATAACTCTGTGAAAAATCATCCGACCAGAACCGGCTGATAATAAGCACATTTCCTCTTGGTAGTGAAGCTTCCAATAAAGTTTAATTGAATTCCGGTCATCACTTGCTGAGAAATAGCCTGGACAAAAATTGTGCACGGATGGACACACGCACGGACAGATGAAGTGGCGACTATATGCTCCCCCCAAAGATTTTTGGGGAGCATAATAAATATACTAGACATCCCTAATTTTGGAAATAAATTGATCCAATTTAGCAGGATGGGAGAGTCCACTAGGCATAAATGAGTTAAACAAAGCCTTCATATTGTCAAGATAACATTGTGGCCAAAGGACATCAAGTTTTGTTATCCAGATTCAAATTCAGCTTACATATTTCCAAGATAAACATTCTAACCAAGCATGATTAAGATTGAGTCATAAATGTTACCTCTAAAGAGGTTACAAAGTTTTTACTAAAATTTGATTGTGTGACCTTGAGTTTGTTGCATGTGACCCAGATTCAAATTTGGCCTAAATATTGTTAAGATAACTATTATGACCATAATTGATTCATAAATGTGGCCTCTAGAGTGGTAACAACCTTTTATGACATTTGACACAATGAATTAGTTTTTGGATGCATGTGACCCAAATATGAACTCAGCCTAGTAATTGTCAAGACAAAACCTTTGCAATCAAGTTTCATAAAGATAGAGTCATAATTGGCTTCAAGACGGCTCTATGACAACTAAAACACTCTTAATAACAAGAGCTGTAAGAAGACAGCGCGCTCGACTATCATAACAAGTTTCATAAAGATTGAGTCTTAAATGGCTTCAAGACGGCTCTATGACAACTAAAACACCCTTTATAACAAGAGCTGTAAGAAGACAGCGCGCTCGACTATTTGAGTGCTTGACAGTATAACGTATGCCATCATGGGAAAATTGTTCATATTCAATAAGATCAAGGTAATATAGTTATATTCAAACCTGAAGAGGACCATAATTGAAACATATTGATCGCTTATGTTTTAAAGAAGTGGTACATTAAAGACAATTCTGAGTACAGGCATATTTTCAACAATCTTTTGAGCATTTGTAAAGACATAAAACAAACTTATAAGATTATATTTCAAGTTTGATAGCAATAGCTTGGGTGGGATGGAAAGTGAAATACAAAAACTAAGCTACACTGCATTTTTCTCAGGTTATTCTATCATAAAATGATATTACTTTTTATTGATTTATTTTAATCATAAAATATCATAACTTATTATTGATTTATTTAATGATCAGAAAATAAGATATATTTTTAATGAATATTTTTATTATAGTAAAATTATTAACTTTTCATTCATTTAATTTATTATCAGAAAATATTATAACGTCTCATTGATTGATTTTGTTTCAGGCTGTACAGGTGTTATCCTTATGGAACAAAAGCATTCTTTGTAGGAAAAAAATACCAATAGCACAGAACTTGAAATATGTAATATACAGTTATTAGATCAGATCTTAAATAATGGAATCATACAGGGAAAATTACTTTAATTTCATAAGCAAAAAGTCATTTTTAAAGGCTTATTTAAAACGCTCTTGCATCCATTTCAGGGGACTAGAATCAGTCCTTGGTGTCCTTGGGAGATGTAAAGAATGCTCCAACTGTGTGTCTCTAGGCGGACTACGCCATGGCAACCTGTGTTTTGATTTTGTATCTAATTGTCATTCATGTCTTCCTGCTTCACATTTCAAAATTAGAAACATCCCTACAAAGTTCGATTCATTGGTGTCAATTGCAAAGACAACCCTACAAAGCTCAATCATTGGTGTCAATTGCAAAGTCTCTTAAATACAACAAAATGAATCAACATGCTTTCCAACTTAAAATTCTGTTGTTTTTTTCTATCTGAAATATAAAACCCTCAACACCACTTACAGATTACTGAACTATAAAACATAAATTGGTTGCACAAAACTCATTTAAATGCAATATCAAATAAAAATATTAAAGACATGATACCATAAAAGGATGTTTTAAGTTCTGAGAGAAGCATTATTTAAACTAACAATTACCTCAGTTTAAAGGGTACTTTTTGCAAGTGGTTTCATCTTAAATGGAATGAAATGGCTTTGAAAATGGAAAACTGACATCCAAATGTCTTTCTAATTTTCCCTTAATTAATAGTAAAAAGAATATGACCAGAATAAGAACAAAATGAATTTAAAATAAACATCAACAAGAGTTCCGCGGTCGGAGATGACCGCATTGAAGCCGGATTTTTGATTTAAATGACAGGAAAGTACCTTTCGTGTTTTTGTCAATGCAATACTTAAATTACTGAAATATTGTTCAAAGGTCAAAATGAAATGTAAGTACTTTTCAAGGCATGAGCAAACCTTGTGTTATGTTTTGAATGCATGCATATACATGAACAACAATAACATTTAAGGTCACAAATATGAACTTGAATTGACAATTAGGAAAGTTTGATCTCAATTTTTTTATTAGCAAATTAGTAACATATTGTTTGAAGTTTCCATCAATTTCATTATCAAATGTAAGAAAATAAACTTAGATGAAATAATACTATTTATTGTTTTGCTTTCACATACCTACACAGAAATCCAGACAGCCTTATGATCACTCCAAAAGGTTTCTATCACACCAGTTCTAGCAGTGACCTTGACCTTAGAATGAATGACCTTGAAATGACCAGTGGTCATCTAAGTGTGCTTGCAAACCTTCATGTCAAGTTTGAAGACTCTATGTCCAAGCATACCAAAGTTATAACAATTTTAACATTTTAACATTTAAGGTCACAGTGACCTTGACCTTCAAATGAATGACATTGAAATGACCAGTGGTCATCTTCTAGTACTGGCCAATCTTTATTTCAAGTTTGAAGACTCTAGGTACAAGCATACCAAAGTTATAACATGAAATAAGAACTTTAACATTTTTACATTCAAGGTCACAGTGACCTTGACCTTCAAATGAATGACCTTGAAATGTCCAGTGGTTACTTACTAGTTCTGGCCAACCTTCATGTCAAGTTTCAAGACTCTAGGTCCAAGCATACCAAAGTTATAACAACTTTAACATTTTTACATTCAAGGTCACAGTGACCTTGACCTTCAAATGAATGACCTTGAAATGTCCAGTGGTTACTTACTAGTTCTGGCCAACCTTCATGTCAAGTTTCAAGACTCTAGGTCCAAGCATACCAAAGTTATAACAACTTTAACATTTTTATATTGAAGGTCACAGTGACCTTCACCTTCAAATGAATGACCTTGAAATGACCAGTGGTCATCTGTTAATCCTGGCCAACCTTCATGTCAAGTTTGAAGACTCTAGGTCCAAGCATACCAAAGTTATACCATGAAATAAGAACTTTAACATTTTTACATTCAAGGTCACAGTGACCTTGACCTTCAAATGAATGACCTTGAAATGACCAGTGGTTACTAACTAGTTATGGCCAACCTTCATGTCAAGTTTCAAGACTCTAGGTCCAAGCATACCAAAGTTATAACAACTTTAACATTTTTTATATTGAAGGTCACAGTGACCTTGACCTTCAAATGAATGACCTTGAAATGACCAGTGGTCATCTGTTAATCCTGGCCAACCTTCATGTCAAGTTTGAAGACTCTAGGTCCAAGCATACCAAAGTTATACCATGAAATAAGAACTTTAACATTTTCGAGCACGCCGCCACCCCGCCCGCCCGCCCGCCCCCCCGCCCGCCCGACAACATCAATCTATAAGCCGAGATTTTTTCGAAAAAAATCCGGCTAACAATAGTTTAAAGCCATATTTCTCCATATTCCTCCTACATCATCATCAACAGCAGAAATGTCATCAACATCACAAAACTAACACTACCACAATAACTAGACATCATCTAGATGAAAACTACTTTAATTAGAGAGCGGACACTGTGCTCAATGTTTAAAACACACTAAGTGACCCCGTAACCTAGTCGTTGACCCGGCATGACCCATATTCGAACTTGACTTAGACATCATCTAGATACAACATCTGACCTAGTTTGGTGAAGAGCGGATAAAAACAACTTGAATTAGAGAGCGGAACGACCGACCGACAGACCTTTAGACAAGTTCACTCCTATATACCCCCTTCATGTGTGGGGGTATAATAATAACAGGTTATATCTCAAGGGACATAGAATTTATGATAATATTTTTAAACCTAAACGCAAAAGTGTGACGGAAGGACAAAACAGACAGACAGGCAGACAGACAGACAATTTGCTCACTATATTCCCACCTTCGGGGGCATAAAAATATATATTTATAATAATCCATCATTGGAAGGATATATAATTTTGTGCAAAGTGATAAAACTAATAATCAAACACAACTCCTAAAATGAATAACAGCTTCTTGTTTAAATACATTTTAATTGCCACTTTAGACTATTATGAAGTGAACAATTATTTTTCACTGTGTCAGTTTACTCCTTTTCTCATGCTGAGGCATGTAACCAGGAAGGGTTTTCATTTCCCTATATAAAAATCGCTGCTGTCTTTGCCCATAATATCTAACAATGTTGTATTCTGCCTCTTACCTTGCTGAACAGCTAAACACTGTCACCATCAACTGTGATGCATTCATTCTCAATTTTAAGGTAAGTCAGTAAAAACACCACACCATTTTCCCAACATAAGTAAAAGCGCCATGCTTTTTCCCAATCCAATAGGCCTTTCCCTCATTCCCAATATTGTGAAAATAAAAACTGCCCATTAAATAAGAGTTACCTTTGGTAGGTAACCCTGCTTGGTCCAGCAATTCTGAGCCCTGTGATAGGTTCCTGTACAAAGATGCTGGAGGTTGTGACCTCTAGGGAGGTTCCCAGCTGGTCTGTTGCCGTGACAACCATCTCATGTAGACCCACCTTGAAGAACTGATGTGTCCATCTACAGAATTAACATATGTGTTTAAATTGAGCCTCACTCTGCGAAAAGGGGGTTTATTGCATGTAGGTAAAGTATAATCCCCGCACACGCTTATCAGGGATGACACTTTCCACTTTTCTTGAATTTTTTTTTAAAGGAATACTCATGGCGAAATTCCAGTTTGGGCAGAAAGTGTTGTCAATGATCAGCCTGTGCAGACTGCACAGGCTTATTTGGGAACACATTACTAACATGCATTTAACCCCGTTTTCTCAGAGTGCGATTGAATTATAAAATATAAGCAGGTTTATTTGACATATTTATATTTCTAAGAGGATTGGGAGTTTAGGGGGGATATAACTAATTGCATGTGCAAATGATTTCAGAATGCTATTTTAAACATGTCGGTTGACAATCGGACATGACATAAACAAGAGTTCTTCAATTAACTCCAAGACTGATCCTCTTATGTCTTTACTAGTTAATTATATAAAATCCATTCTGGTATCAATTTGAATGTATATCCTGTGTGCTATAACTCTCATGAGTTAACAAGAATCAATGTTTTAGCTGGATACAACAAAGCAAAAACATCATATTACTTGAATACAAAAATATTTAATAATGGAGCTATTAATTTTTATATTCTGCTTTTTAGGGTCTACAAAACTAATTGGACTATAAACCTCAGGGACAGATATCTGTTGATGAACATGCCACATCAATTTGATAGTCAATTAGTCAAGGCTGACTTAATGTCAAATCTTCTATAAGATAAAGCAAAATACTCCATGGCAATGACATTTCCGACAATTAATGGCAAGGCAAAAAGAATCAGTAATTTGTTATCACCTGTGTAACATTTTAAGCTACAGAAATTCCACCCAAAGAACCAGAGTGGAGACAGAAAGTCTTCACCAAAAACATGTGCCATTGCATCCATCAGTGAAATGTCACCAATGTAACCAACCTTTGCCAAGAACTTAATTCTTTCACCTCATTTTAATCTAGCAGCAAGAACATTATTTACATAATGTCTAGATGATCAGACTTACTGAAAGGCCTTCAATTAAATGTGTTGGCTCCAATGTGGATCATTCATGTCAAGGCAAAGAGGGCAAACAATCAACCCACATATTATATTTTAACGTTCAAGTTTTAGTATAATTTGAGTCCAAAATTAAACTCGAGTCTTCAGAGGGTTTTTTATAACAGCTAAATAAGAAATAAACTTCCAAGCATCATGGCAGCAATGTCCCTATATGGACAGGAATTATACCTCACTCGTCGCAAAATTCAAATGAACAAGCAAATTCGTTGAATTGATATCCCCCGCAAATATGCTTCTGGACACAAAAATGTTATATTTGACACAAAAAAAGCATTTTTTCAAGTTACAAAGGGCCATAACTCTGTCATTAACAGATGGTGTACAATGCCATTCGGCGTGCATCATCCTCTCATCCATATATATATACTCATACCAAGTTTCAATGACATCAGCCAAAGCATTTCCAAGATATGGCTCCAGACACACAAAAAAACATTTTTCAAGATACAAAGGGCCATAACTCCGTTATTAACAAATGGTGTACAATGCCATTTGGTGTGCATCATCCTATTATTTATATCTATATATATATATACTCATACCATGTTTCAATGAAATCCGCCAAAGCACTTCCAAGATATGGCTCCGGACACAAAAGTGCCGGATGGACGGACGGAGAACGCCAAAACAATATCCCTCCGCTATCGCGGGGGATAAAAAGCAATCTTCATGAAGATTTTGCAAACAAATGTGACTTCTAGGGTGTTCACAAGCTTAATCTTTTCTTTGACCATGTGACCTAATTTTATACCCCACACAACCCAGTTTAATTTCTTGGGACCAATGATCTGACCAAGTTTCATGGGAAATAATTTAGGCCTCTTCAGTGTTTATTAGCTTGTTTATTATTTGACCAAGCATCCTAAGTTATGACCCTTCAGGATCCAGTTTCCAACTTGGCCCCCAATTCCTACCCTAATAAACACCCTTACCCTATTTGAAAAAACATACATAAAAATTACATGCCAAATTAATGCTAGTGTTTGCTGAAACAATAAATGCAAACAATACAATGACATAATTAACTATATAACATGCTGCAGGCCCTTTTATGATATACTTGTGTTTCAATCCCCCCCCCCCCCCCCCCCCCCAAGGCAGGCATATAGTGCTGCACTGTCGGTTTGCCTGTCTGTCCGTCCCTCTGTCTGTCTTTCCGTCACACTTTTGGATTTAGGTTTCGAAAAATGCTCATTACTTCTATGTCGCTTCAGATGTAACCTTCACGTTTGGTATGCATGTGTATATGGACAAGGCCTTTCCATATGCACAAAAATTTTGACCCCTGTGACCTTGATCTTAGGGTCCGAGTTTAGGTTTCGAAATCTGCGTTTAGGTTTCGAAAAAAACGTTTTTCGGGGGCATATTCTAGTGGGACTAAAGGAATAACGTTATTTGTGTCTACACACCATGTTTATATATTGGTTTTTGATTGAATAATTTATCACATCAGACATTACTGCATTTCAGCAATATTTTTTTACTACGAAAAAACATTAACTTAAACACTACATAAACAACGCCACTGTCACTCATTTGTATCAATGATGACATCGGGTATTCCTGCTGTAAATAGGATAGATGGTACTAAAATTATATCCAACATTAACAAACAAAGATCAAGCATAGATACCATCAAAAGAAATATACAATCAGTTTAGCGGATATGATTTTAAATAATTTAAATTAAAAAAAAAACAAAAATAAATAAATAAAACAGCAATTTCCAAACACCTTTCTAATATTATTTTTCTATTTTTTTTTAATTAAACTCAATTTATTTACATATTTTAGAGTCTCACCAGAATAATAATAAAAAAAAATAAGTAGTGTGAAACCCAAAGAAGTTTAACAAAAATAATCATGTCGAACCCTATCACCTGCAAGCAGACCATCGCAAAAAAAAGTGAAGAAGTTAATGGGAAATGTCATTTCAAGATGGATTTTTAGTAGGCCATTATTTTTTTACATAAAATTACCAACAATCGATTGATATTGGCAGCAAGAAATAATGTTTTCTTTTAGGTCAGAAATGTTTGTTTATAAACAAAAGCCAGGAGGCATAAACGCAAAACCGCACAAAAAGCAGACCAGTGAGGATACCGCTATTGAGTATATAACATAAACGCCACAAGTATCTTAAAGAAGAATCAAACACGTATTCAGTAAATTTAAAATTAAATAAGGGACAGTTTAAATTAATTAAACTATCCTAGAGCTTCGGGCTCTTAATCCAATTTTAAATATGATTCTATTAATTTGCCCATAACCTTTGCATCAATATAAGTTATTATTAGTTATTTACTTTATTTGCAGAAAACTATAAAGTAATTAGAGCAGCAATATTGATATATTCTTTCTGGGGATGTTTGAAGTGTTCACTAGATAATTAAAAGGTAAACAGGTGACACTCACGACTGGGCAAGTTTTCATTGTTAAATGTATAATAACTAGATTGTTAACTTTTGAAGGTCCTTTTTAAGTTTAATGTTTCTGATTTATTTACATCCCTGGATTAATGATAGTTTGTATATTTTACACAATTTTAAGTTAAATTTAAATTTACATTTTACATAAAAATGCATTTATTCCGCTGACGTTTAACTTTTGCATTGAGTTAAAATATACAATCTTTATCTGTCAATGTATTGACTATTGAAGAGTTTATAAAATTCAACAGCATTGACAAAGAGTTCACTTTTACATTTTAAACCACGTTATACTGTAAATAGCCTAACTTGGTAATATGATACAGGTTCTTTATAAAAAAATGTGCTACACAATACACAATCACATGACCGGATATCGTCTGACGTTGGTAACTAAGATTGAATTTCAATTTTCAACGACCGAAAATATCAATAGTGACACAAATGGCTTCCAACATGGAGGGTTCAATCCATAGAGGATGTGACTTTATTTTTGACTTTTCTTGTTTCACCTGTCAGGAAAATGATAGAAACACAGAGGCTGGATTTTACTGTGAGGAATGTTCTAAATTTTACTGTAGCAAATGTGTGGAGTATCATAACTATCTTTATAAGAAGCATGCCATTTTGAGCAAAGAAAACATCAGCCTATGGCCTGAGACTGATGTGGTTGAACAAGACAAATGTAAGGAGCACCAGAAAGAAAAACTGACAATATTCTGTGAGGACCACAGTGAGCTGATATGTCATGTCTGCCATTTCCATAATCATCAGTAAGTACAGATACACTTGCTATGAAGAGGTTTTATTAAATGTCTATACCAATTTTTAGCCATCCTTTATCTCTCCCAGGATAGTAAATAACTCACAAGAGTGCCAGATACTTTTTTTCAAATTTCTTATGTTAATTGTAATCTTGGTTTGGTTGAATATTGATTTTTAACCACTGCATCATTCATGAAACAAGAGTTAATTGGAAAATTGAGCAAAGCCGTACCTGTGGCCTTGACCTTGATCTCTGACTTCACAATCATGATGGGACATTCTTCATAAAGACAAACCAGCATACTGATTTAAATGATGCTAAGAGATTTCTAGATATAAATATACATAAACAATTGTAATGCATCAAGAACACGTGGTGACCTTGATCTTTGACCTCTTGACCTCATTATCATTTTTCTTTCCTCCTAACAAGCATAGCGATATAGATGATCATATGTGAAAGCATTCTGTAGATTTCATGCAGAAAACAATTTCTTTATACAAAGTCAGATGATCTCAACCTTTTACCTTGTGATCTCAAATTAAACAATCAAATTTGTTGAATTGATATCCCTTGCCAAATAAATTGCGTTTATAAATGGGAGCAAATCCCTTGATAAATGGTATAATATTATGGCTTAGGCGGGGGCTAAAAACGTCTTTTTCGCCCATTTTACCACTATACCAATTTTTATGTTCACAGGTCAAGGTGTTCTCAAAATAAATTTAGTGCAAAAACAAATTTCATTCTCCTTTATGTGACCTTGACCTTTGAATTTGTAACTGGTTTTATGAGACATATGTTTTTAAAGATATTTTGTGTGACAAAATAATATGATTCAACATAAATTGTAGATCTAAAAATATTAACCATCCTTTGGAAAACACATACATGATTTAATTTGATGTTTTTGTAGGAAATGTAGTCATTTGGTACTAATATCTGACAAAGTGAAACAGCTGCATCAAAAAGGAGACTTCAAGCAGTTGTCAGCAACTATTTATGCACAACATCAGCAATTGATACATGAGAAAGATGACTTAGAGGAGAATATTAAGTCTCTTGAGAAATCGTACACAACAATTCTGGAAGAAATCAACACTTTACGAAAGACAATTAATGATTCTTTGGATCAATTGGAGAAATATACCAAGAAGGAGTTGGACACATTTCTGGTCACAATGAGAACATCAATTCAAACTGATATTGAAAACTGCACTAAATCCATCACAAATATTACATGTCATCATGAAGATTTCCTGAAAATAAAAGACAAAAGTGAAGCACTTAGTTTTATCAAGTACAGAAAATGTATTGACCAGTCCCTTAAGGTAGAATCAGTTTTACAAGAAATGACAACAAAGACTGAAATGACACTTACCTTTAGACCTGATACAACCATCCAACAAACCCTGTCCACTCTCTCGTGATTGGGACAAATACTGAGAACAGTGGAACAATCACACCCTGCTAAAAAGACAACACAGAACACGGATAGCAGACAGAATAAACCTAAAGAAACCACCCAGTCTGACACTGAACACCAAACAACTTCAGGATTCAAGGTAAACAAATCCCATCCAGAATCTAGTATATGTAGAAGTTATAGCCCTGGAAACGGAACAAGTGATCTGACCAAGTCAGGCCAAGTATTTGATCCAGTATCAAGTTCATCACACCAGCTGGTCCAGAGATATCAACCAGGGGCAGTAAGCAAGCCTGATCAAATAATCAAAGTGAAGAGTAGTAAGAAGTACAATGTGAAGATTAAGGGTGATGAACCCACATGCATGATAAGCAGTATCTGTGAGACAGCTTCTGGAGAACTCCTCCTCACAGACTGGAGAAACAATAAAGTGAAGAGTAGTAAGAAGTACAATGTGAAGATTAAGGGTGATACAAACCAATGCTCTCTAACTGGTATCTGTGAGACAGCTTCTGGAGAACTTCTCCTCACAGACTGGAGAAACAATAAAGTGAAGCTCCTAGATCAGACCTACAAGGTGGTGGCCCACTGTGACTTGCGTAATGCACCATGGTCCATGTGCAGCATTGACTCCAATCTGGTTGCTGTTACTGTGACGTACAAGCAGGTCCACTTTATCAGAGTAACCAATGGTCAGTTGATAAAGGACAGGATACTGAAGCTCAAACATGATTGCTTTGGTATTGCCCATCAGCATGGTAACCTGTACATTACAGATGGCAATGCTCTGTATCTCTATACTGTGGATGGAAGACTGGTGAGGGAGATGTATAAGGATACATCATATCAATGGGCAGGTAATAATTATTCCTAGCATTATTCTGATGTTCAAAACTTGAAGGACCCATGCTTCTAATGTCATTGAAATCAAGCTTCACATAACTGTAATCTTATCAAACAAATATATGTTTTGTAAATAATGATATGCGCATCTTGAACAAAATTTAATTATGTTGTTTTAATGCTTATTCCCAAATATGATATTTTGCAAATCAAGGAAATATTTTCATGAAACATTTACAATTATATATTTAAATTAGACAATGATATCTTTGATAGTTATTCCACAAAGTCAAACACTTAAACAATGTATCTAATTAAAAGGACCACAATATATCACATCAGCAATACAAAATGTTCTTTATAGTTGTCATTATTATTAATTAAAATTTTATAAAGTGTTTTATGTAATGCACTTTTTCAATTAATACAAGAACAAAAAAACGTCGAACACGGTTGATGCTCCCCAAAGTTTTTTTGGGTCACAATATTGCACTATATATATTCAGATAAAAGGAAACGTCTTGAGGGCACAGTAGTTGGGAGGACAATAATTTTTTTAAAGAAAATTTCAAAGGGCCATAACTCTGTGAAAAATCATCCGACCAGAACCCGCTGATAATATGCACATCTCCTCTTGGTAGTGAAGCTTCCCATATAGTTTCATTGAATTCCGGTCATTAGTTGCTGAGAAATAGCCCGGACAAGAATTGCACTATATGTACAGTTAATGGAAAATTTCAAAGGGCCATAACTCTGTGAAAAAATCATCCGACCTGAACCCGCTGATAATATGTACATCTCCTCTTGGTAGTGAAGCTTCCCATAAAGTTTCATTGAATTCCAGTCATTAGTTGCTGAGAAATAGCCCTGACAAAAATTGTGCACAGACGGACAGACGAAGCGGCAACTATATGCTCCCCCCAAAATAAATTTTGGGCGAGCATAAAAAAAGCTGTACTTAAATGCATAACAAGATCATTAGACTCACTACTTTTTGTATCACACCCTTCATTTCCACATAACAACATATCATCATCACTGTCTTCTATACCACAGTAACCGCCTGTGCAGTGAGTCCAGATGGAAACAGGATATATGTGACCAACAAGGACAATAAACAGCTTGTCACACTATCCAAGGATGGCAAAGTGAAGTCCACCCTGAATGACTCTGCACTGGACTCACCAAGACTTCTAGCTGGCAGATTCAGGACAAGTTCTGCTGTGTGCATACTCTACAGGCACAATCATACAGGTGGACAGAGATGGAAGACAGAGACTGGCAGAGGTGGTCACAGAGAATAATGGTGTGGTTGGCCCTACATCTGTCTACTACAGCAAGCACACAGGCTCAATCATTGTAGGAATGGATGACAATAATGACATTACAGTGTTTAAAGCACAGTGACTGTTGGAGTAGGATGATGTCCATGTATAATAATGTACACATTTATGTAAACAATTTTCATTTGAAACAATGTTACCTTTTTGTATACAATGTATATAAGATACAGTGACTGTTGGAATAGGAACTACATGTATTCAATATTCCCTGTATGAAACTATTACAAATATACCATGAAACATCTTTTCCAAATCGTCATCAGGGAAAAATATAAATTGAAATATGCTCAAATATCATTAGAAAAAAGAAACAACTAATTAGTTTAATTTAAACTAAGTTTGAAAGGATTGTACAAGCATTAAAGAACAATCTATTAAAATGATTTTGTTTGAGGATTATATACTGTAAAACCATTTAATTTCATGTGGTGTGAATTTTCGTGGATTTCGTTGTTCCGCTGAACCACAAATTCAAGTACCAACGATTATTTTTACATTTTTAATCCAAAATCGGTCCTCTCCGAATGTCATTGCCGACATTCTTTATTGTTTTCGGTTATCTGAGATATTTGATTGAGATATGCTTGGTAATACAATATGTTGTTTTCTTGATAAGTGTTTGGGTAATAATTCTTTTTAAATCAAGCACGGAATTTAAACTGTACATCAACGATTGTTCTCATTTACGTGACGTCGTCAAATTAACAGTTTGCAGATTTATCACATATGTCGATTAGTGCCAATTAAAGTTAAAAGAGACATAACTGTTCACACCTGTATTTTGGGGACCTTATTACTCAATTGTTACTACTAGGGGACCGATTTAGCAGAGAATTGCAAATATTGTCAAAACAACATTGATGGCAATAAGCGAGCGAGCACCCACAAGATCGCCGCTTATTCGCTCTTATCGACAAATATCGGCAACACTTTCATGCTTCAGTGCACATTAATCACAAGCCTTGCTGTCAACACACATTAGCAGATTATTCTTCGTAATTACTCTGGTTGTTTTAAGAAAAGTTTAATTATTATGACTGTCAATTTTCACCCAAAATTTGAAATCCACGAAATTACATGTCAACGAATTAGTTGTTTTTTATTAAACCACGAAATTTCATACCGACGAATTTCTATACGTTTACAGTAGTTTACATATTGTTTATAAATTTCTTATGATATTGTTCATGATATGCATGCAATTAATAATTTTATGAACATTGTCTGTCAGTGTGTCAAGTAATTTGTAAACTTATATTTATGTGAGTGTCTTATCTAGCAATAATTATACTTGTCCAAATGGCACATCGAATAAAAAGAAAATGACCCAGTAACCTGAAAATTTAAGGATTTGAAATCTAAGAATAGCCTTGTCTAAAATCAAAATTGAAATAAACAGCTTAATAAATTTTCACTTCAACCTAAGCCAGCACAGACTAATCACAAAACCTTGTCAAACAATCCTAAGTGAATCCATGAGATCAACATAATTGACATAACTCTACCTTATACTTTGGGGACAGGGCCATTAAATGTCATGAACTAAGTAGTTACTTTTGATTAAATTGCATTTGTATATTAGATTTGTGAAAAATTGAAGCTTATGAACACATAGTAGGATAAATGCAGCCTTAAGATTGACTACAAACTTCTTTATTACAGTAATTAATGTTTTGACACAAACACTTCCTTTGCGAGAAGTTATATTTGATTATTTCATGAAAACAGAACAGAAAAGGAACTCAATAACGTACATTAAATTTTTCGCCCACCAGTTTCTGACATATAATGATTGAATTAAACTTCTATCAATGTCAAAACAAATTAGTTAACAAGAGATGTGTTTGTCAGAAACACAATGTCCCCTAATGTGCTGCTTTGAATATAAAAAAAAAATTACCTTTGACCTTGAAGGATGACCTTAACCTTTCACCACTCAAAATATGCAGCTCCATGAGATACACATGCATGCCAAATATCAAGTTGCTTCATCAATATTGCAAAAGATATATTTTGGGACACATACAATGACAGACAGATACATACAATGACAGACAGACAGACAGTCCAAAAACAATATATCCCCGATCATTCGATCCGGGGGGCATTAAAATATGCAAATCATTACTCTTTTGCACTTGCACCAAGAACATCTGCAGACCCATCGGAGTATCTAATATGGAGCTCATTCCAGTTGGATGTTTGCACCTGGAAAAAATTGAAAATCACTCACATTTTTCATGAGTTAACAATTAATTGTAGGTAATTAGAAATCTAAGGGACTACAAACACGTCAAAATACGCATCTTAGTGGTAAAGGATTAACAGAAAAAAACATAAACCTGAACACATCTGCATCACGCCACATAAGCATCAATTTCACAAGCATCTCAACAGGCTAAACACAAATTTCAACTTCATGAATATAAAGTCTGATAAAAAATTAAATTTTCCTTATCAGCATCTGTTCAATGAAAACATCTGACCATGCCAAACACAGTGCTTACAAAATTGCAACTCTGCAGAAAAAATGTCTCAACTCTTTCTGGCTCAGAAGCAAAGTGTAGTGATCAGTTACTAGCAGGCTCTTCAGGTGTTAGATGTTTGCTGCTCATCAGTATAGCAGGCTGTTCAGGTGTTAGATGTTTGCTGCACATCAGTATAGCAGGCTGTTCAGGTTTTAGATGTTTGCTGCTCATCAATATATTAGGGTTGAAAATTAAGCCTCTATAGTTTTAATACATAAAGAAAGGTCCTTTACCCTTTACCACTTGGATTTTTACGCATTTGTAGTCCCTTAGAAAGTTACATTTAATTTAAGACTTATCTTACTAGATTCAAATGTTAAAGGCTTCATCCCCTACCCTTAGATGCTGACAAGCAGCAAACAGCATAAAACCTCAACAGACTGTGAGTTACTCGCAGGCTGTTCTGGTTTTATGCTGTTTGCACATAGCTATTTTACTTTGCTTCTGAGTGGGAAAGGGTTAATTTAATTTGATTTTCTAAGGGACTACAAACGGGTTATTAAATTTAAGTATTAAATAGAGAGAGATAAAGATAAATTAAAATTGTCACTTGAAAGCCAAAAGGATCTATCAATATATCTGCAAAGAAAGCTGATATGCCTCCCTGGCTTTGAAGGCAATTACATACACATGAAATGATAAGGAAAAACACTCCAAGGTTGCGGAAGGCACCCATACATCACGTAATACTTAGCGGCATTTAACATTCTACACATAGCATCAGAACACCTCTAGAGTGTAAACATCCATAAAACATATGTCAGGACATAATCCCCCAGTATAAGTGCCAGTTAGTTGGGGCTCTTACAAAACATGAAACAATCTTGCAAACATTCATGAGGCAAGCACTTCCTAAGCTGTGTCATAAACATGCAATAATTCTTTGAATGATTATGACATCTTATTTACCTATACAATGCTTCCTTACATATTTGGCTTACACTTCTTGACACAGTCTGATCCTTGATCAACACTGTTTACAGTCTATTCTTGTTATTTAAAGATATTTTGATGAAAAAGAGGAAATCCTGGCAATAGGAATGGCCAATAGTACAAACATTTGATTGATCATTTTACAAACTCCATACAGAATCCTACTTTGGGATTCATATTTTCAAGTTCCTTAATTATCAGTAATTCATTAGAATGAGGGCATAAGACGTTACTAATATCCCACTAGGCAAACCCAATAGATGGATCCGGGAATTCTGACGAGTTTCGAAAAACCTACTAATCCCTCGGTACAAACAACGCTGATCCATTATATCAACCAATGATAGCATACTTTAAATGAGTCGTGTTCTGAGAAAACTGGGCTTAAAGCATATGCGTTAAGTGTTATCCAAGATTAGCCTGTGCAGTCTGCACAGGCTAATCAGGGACAACACTTTCCGCTTGTATGGTATTTTCAGTTTTACGGAAGTCCCTCCTTTACGAAAATCAAGTTTAGGCGGAAAGTGTCGTCCCTGATTAGCTTGTGCGGATTGCACAGGCTAATCTGGGATGACACTTTATGCACATGCATTATATAAGCCCAGTTTTCTCAAAACGCTGCTCAAATAATAACAGTTGATATCTGGTGTGATTTTGAAAGAATCATAAATGGGTGGGCTTAATTCGTACCAGCAGATTTGTGGGGTCTTCCAAACAGTTGCTTTTATGGAAAACATATATCGAACCCACTATGGCAATATACCAGATGGGACTCCAACATGTTATGGCCCCTGTTGACCCCAAATGCATTACACTATTTGCCAAAATTAATGTTTAAAATTCATTTAAAAAAAAACAAATTGAGCTCCAAATGCATTTTGCCAAAAATAATTGTCAAAAGTCATTTAAAAGACAAATTGAGTACTGCATGCTTTGGCAATGCAAAAACTCTTCACAAGAAATGCACAACTGTAAGCTCCTCATAATTTTCATAATGCAAGCTGCTTGAGACCAATTTTCAGCTGAAACAGGTGTTTTTGACACTCCCCATGATCTAACAAGCCAAAGACTGTAAGCGTTAACATTTCCTCCATACTTACCATTCCTAAGCATTTATCACTAATTTATAGCATCCTATTTTTTCCAAGACATATGCAAAAGCTTGCAGAACTTTCGTTAGCAGCAGAGTTGCATTTTTTTCCCACTTAATTAAATCCTGCTTCTGAAGGTTATTAGATG
Organism: Dreissena polymorpha; assembly: GCF_020536995.1. Taxonomy (NCBI): domain Eukaryota; kingdom Metazoa; phylum Mollusca; class Bivalvia; order Myida; family Dreissenidae; genus Dreissena; species Dreissena polymorpha. The sequence continues at coordinate 59,437,670 of NC_068367.1, read as the reverse complement.
AACACCTCTCTTCAACGCCAAACAATATGCCTCAGAAATATTCTGAGCAAAATATATAATTTTCAGACTTTTTTAAACAAAGCGGTAACACAATTGTAAGTTGTATTCCTTTTTTAAACAAGATGTGTTTGTGAAACACAATGTCCCACTATATGACGCTTGACCTTGTAGGATGACCTTGACCCTTCACCACTCAAAACGTGCTGCTCCATGAAATACACATGCATTTCAAATATAAAATTGCTAGCTTCAATATTGCAGAAGTGACATTACATGAGCAATTTTGACCCATATATTTGACCTTGAAGGATGACCTTGACCTTGACCTTTCACCACTAAAAATGTGCAGCTCCATGAGATACACATGCATGCCAAATATCAAGTTGCTATGCCAAATATCAAGTTGCTATCTTCAATATTGCAAAAGTATTCATAAAATTAGCGATTTGGGCCACATATATTTGACCTCTGACCATGAAGGATGACCTTGACCTTGACCTTTCACCACTCAAAATGTGCAGCTCCATGGAATACACATGCATGCCAAATATCAAGTTGCTATCTTCAATATTGCAAAAGTACTCATAAAATGAGTGATTTTGGCCACATATATTTGACATCTGACCTTGAAGGATGACTTTGACCTTGACCTTTCACCACTCAAAATGTGCAGCTCCATGAGATAAACATACATGCCAAATATCAAGTTGCTATCTTGAATATTGAAATACTGCAAAAGTGTACATTAAATGAGCGATTTTGACCCATATATTTGACCTTTGACCTTGAAGGATGACCTTGACCTTTCACCACTAAAAATGTGCAGCTCCATAAGATACATATGCATGCCATATATCAAGTTGCTATCTTCAATATTGCAAAAGTTATTGCAAATGTTAAAGTTGGCGGAAACCAACCAACCAACCAACAGACCAACCAACCAACAGACCAACAGTCAGGGCAAAAACAATATGTCCCCCACTACTATAGTGGGGGACATAAAAAAGGTTGTACATTTTAAGTATTTCATGTTGAACCCTTGCCATGTATTATCTGCATACACATAAAGTGAAAGCATGAATTTACTTGTACAGAAAAATATTCTATAAGCTGTTTATTTTAATTACTTTTGCTTTTACAGTCTACGAAACTAATTACACTACAAATGTCAGGGAAAATAACTGTTGATGCACATGCCGCATCAATCTGATGGTTAATTCGTCATACCGTAATTGACACCCATTTGTGTAATTTCATCACCTAATGAATGTCAAGAACTTAATTCTTTCTCCTCACTTTTATCTAACAGCCATAACATTATTTACATAATGTCTTGATTATCAGACTAAATACTGAAGGCAATCAATTAATTGTGTTGGCTTTAAAGTGCAGCATTGATGTCATGGCAGACTTTTCTGAATTATATGTGAACAAATCAAAAACAAAAGCTTAATTAGAGGTTTCATGAAGAATATGCTTCTCAAATGTTCACAAGTTTTTTTTTAATTGACCTAGTGACCTAGTCTTTGACTCTACATGACCTAGTTTGAACTTAACCATGATGTAATTGTGTAAAATGTTATGACCAAGTTTAATGACAATTTGGTAATAAATGAGTTCATCATGCAGTGATCACAAGCTTTTCTTTTTATTTTTTGACCTAATTACCTTAACCGTCTGTGACCCAGTTTCAAGCCTGACCGGTACATAATTTGGACAAATTTTCTTACCAAGTTTCATTACTATTGAGTAATTAATGTGTCCTCTTGAATGTTATGTTCACAAGGGTTTACTTTTGCCATATAAGAAAAACTGCCCTACTCCTTGTAAGCCCTGTTTTTCAACCAACCGGAACCAGTTTTGAACTCATCTAAATTATAATAAGAAAATTGTTCTGAACAAGTTTCATGATAAAATAACAATTTTCTGAACAAGTTTCATGATAAAAGAACAATTTTCTGAACAAGTTTCATGATAAAAGAACACTTTTCTGAACAAGTTTCATGATAAAAGAACAATTTTCTGAACAGGTTTCATGATAAGCCGGCAAAAGATTTGACTCCCAGGGTTCATAAAGCCATATAGAGAAAAATACCCTGCCACCTGTAAACCATGTTTTTTAACTGGCTGGAACAATTTTAAGCGGTATACATGTCATTGGGCAATACATGTGGCAGTTAAGGGGTTCACTAGCTATTTCTTTAATTTGATCAAATGATATAATTTTTCATACAAAGTAACCCTATTTCATATTCCTCAAAGATATCAGTTGGAAAATGGCCTTACCAAGTTTCATGAAGATTGGGCAAAAAATGTTGCTTCTAGAGTATTCACAAGGCAAACAATAATGCTGCCCAAATGTATCTCAAATAATAGCATTCTCCATCTTCAACATTTCTTACAGGATGAAAGCAGCAAGTTGTTTGTAATAGATATTTGTGATAATAGTAATCTTTATCCAGCTACATGCATTTACCTTTATCTTCATGAAAAGAAAATGAACATCAGCACCGCATTTGCGGGTGCCAACTCTCGGCTGTGGGTGCAGTTTTGAATAAAAGAAAGCTTGTCAGAAGATTTTTATTTCTTTTTTTATATAAGAGGTCACAGTGACCTTGACCTTTGACCTAGTGTTCCAAAAATGGGTGTGGTGTGTAGAACTCATCAAGGTGCAGCTACATATGAAGTTTCAAAGTTGTAGGTGGAAGCACTTTGATTTTAGAGCCAATGTTAAGGTTTAAGCACGACGCGGATGGCGGACGAGCTGGCTATGACAATACCTCGGGTTTTCTCCGAAAAACAGCCGAGCTAACAAATATACTAAGCTCAATGCCAGAGTAATGCTAAACAGAAAACCTGTTCTAGCACGCTTTTTAACTGAATTATTTTTCAACCAAATTGTAAGTGTTTATTATTGAATTTGAAAATGGCACAAACGCATTAATTATGAAATTCCAGAACAATACCCATCGTGAAAAAGTGTACTAAATGTGCATGTTAATGGGCTTGTTATTGAAACCATATTTTTTTGCTTTACAAGCTCTTTTGTCTGTTATAAAAAATCTTATAAATCTAAAATCAAAAAGTTTTCATTCAACAAGAATTTAATTCTTTGACAAGCTTTTGAAAATATAGACTTACCATTTAGGTTCACAGTCGTTGAATTGGCATGCAAAGAAATTCATGCTGGTCGTATCATCGATCCAAAAATGGTTGTATAGGACCGTTGTGTCCAACACCTAAAATATGCAAGTCATGCATTCATGCTAGAATAATTATTGTTAATTGTAAACCAGGTGTTAAATCATTAATGGGGGATTGAAGTAAAACTAATAAGAGTGCACAGCATGATTTACCTTACAACACATGCATCACAGTTTCCATAGCAACAAATAACAAGTTTCTATAGCAACAAATAACTAATTTCCATAGCAACAAATAACATGTTTCTATAGCCAAAAATATCTGCTGCACAGTTGTAACACAGAAGAAATATCAAAATGAGATCTTGATGATGATAAGAACATTTCGCCACATAGGTGCAAAAAGGTACCATGTGACCTTAAAATTAGAAGAACAAGACTATTGCCAAGCAATATAGTCCCCTACCGGCTCCAACATTGTCACAAATTCTAACATTGTCAGAATTGTTGTTGTTGCGATAGCAACCAGAATTTTTTACGTAGGAACAAAATGAAATGACGTGCATAATGTCCATATTGCCATCTATCCATATTTCAAGTTTCATGAAAAAATAGGAAGAACTTTAAAAGTTATCGCAGGATCCAGAAAACCACCATTTTCAGCAGTATTTCTAGTCTATTTGTTGCCATAGCAACCAGAACTTTTGACGTAGGAACAAAATGAAATGACGTGCATAATGTCCACATTGCCATCTATCCATGTTTCAAGATTCATGAAAAAATATTAAGAACTTTTAAAGTTATCGCAGGATCCAGAAAAGTGTGACTGACTGACAGACTGACTGACAGACTGACTGACAGACGGAGCGCAAACCATAAGTCCCCTCCGGTGAAACCGGTAGGGAACAATTATGCTTTAAATTGCCCCAAAAAGGTACCATATGCCTTCTAATTTTAAGGTCACATGGTACCTTTTTGCATCTATGTGGCGAAATGTTCTTATAATCATGTCTAGCGAGAAAGACTGGATTTTATTGCCATTGCAACTTGTATTTGCATGTGTTCTTACTAGCACACCTTGAGCATTTAAGTGGGCCATGTCAGAAGTATGAACATTTTGCACTCACTTTAAACATTGATTTCTTTTACAGACCTTGAACTTGCTCCAATGTGAGGTTTATTGTATGTAAAGAGGTACTTATAAATATCACAGCAGACAATACATTATTATTTCCCACTAAATTGAATATGTGGCTCTTGGCAACAGCCTTCCTACCCAGATGTAAAACTTTCTGAATTTTCTCCAAATCTGGATCAGCATTAATGGCCCTCAATGAATCATTTTCAGTCCCATTATAATTACGCCTGAGTTTTTTTCCCCATCTTTGTTTAGAAGCCTTGTGAACAATTTAGTCACAATCATTTTAGAAATGTGAAAATTTGAGTCACAAACATCTTGAAAGTGTGAAAATTTGAGTTGCAAACTTCTCAAACATGTGAAAAACTGCCATTTTCTCAGATTGAAAAAAGCCCTGTACACCTTGCCTGACAGAGATCAGGGGTTAGGTTTCCCCTGTACACCTTGCCTGACAGAGATCAGGGTTTAGGTTTCCCCTGTACATCTTGCCTGACAGAGATCAGGGGTTAGGTTTCCCCTGTACACCTTGCCTGACAGAGATCAGGGGTTAGCTTTCCCCTGTACACCTTGCCTGACAGAGATCAGGGGTTAGGTTTCCCCTGTAAACCTTGACTGACAGAGATCAGGGGTTAGGTTTCCCCTGTACACCTTGCCTGACAGAGATCAGGGGTTAGGTTTCCCCTGTACACATTGCCTGACAGAGATCAGGGTTAGGTTTCCAAGCTTGTACTTCTGAATTACATCTTGAATATTGCAGACCCTTAAGAATAATAATCTTATTTCAGTGAATAAAATGTTTCCCTCAATGCAAATGTAATCCAATCTTTTGCTGTTATTTCTGTTCACAGCAATAAAGTATTTAATCATAATAAACAAACTGAATTAAGTATTCATTTTTTCTTGATCAATAAGCAATGATTGAGTTACGTTGTTTGTAAAATAAAAAAAAACATGCATAAGAATGACAAAGTGACAAATAAATCATGATTATGTGAACCTTATTAAGATTCAAATAACACAAGATCTGTGATAAGGCTTTTAACTAAAAAAAATCAATGTCAGAGACTTGACATCATTTAAGAAGATCCCCTCTCCTTTTTCTCCAAGTCTAGTATATTGGAATAAGATATTGTTTTAACAAGAGCCAATTGCGCTGGGAAAAGGAGGCTACTTAGGGACAAAACTTTCTGCTTTGACTGAATTTTTCTAGTAGAGAAAGTCTTGTTCCAAGGAAAATCAAGTGTAGACAGAAAGTTCTGTCCCTTATTAGACTGTGCAGACTGCTTATACATATTTTATGCATCAAGAGTACAAAAGGTTAAAACACATCCAAAACTACAACACTTTATATACACTAATGCATTCAGATTCCAAATCATATAGACATATTGCCATTCATGTTAAAATTAGTTCTAAGCTATTATTCTGCTATCAATAGCTAATCAATTGCCTCAGTCAAACATTTCCAATTTTAGCTCCTAATTCTCAATCTAGCAGTGTCCCGAATCAAACATACCAAAATAAGGTACAATTCCCTGACATTTGGGGCTAGAAATGTATACAATATTTTCCTACATCATCTGAACAGTGTCTGATTTCTCCTTAATATGTTCCAATATAGTCCCAAAACTCTTGGTTTCTCTATCATCTGTATGGATTACCATGCCAACACTGTTCTTTCACTGTCCCAAATTTTATCTGAAACAACGAAATCTACTTCCAATATGTCCTGAATTAACATACAGGACGGGCTCTCCTAAATTGTATGTGCAAAAATTGTTGAGAGTGCCTCACACAACAATGCCAATGCTTATGGAATACTTATTTCTGGTTTGACAGACAACCCCTCCACAGTGTCACGACAGCTCCAGTAACTGTGGCAACAGCCTCTGAATATTACCCTTTTTGTTCTTTTTTATTATAAAACTGTGGAGATACTGTCCAGAGCCATAACTGGGTGTGTAAAACTGAAGCATGAAGCATTTAACTTAAATAAAGTTGCTACGATTTTGTTTGTAATTTTTGCAAACATTAGTTGTTACACAGACAGAAACAATTTAAAAGTTAGAAAAATAGCTGCAATATTTTATTTTTATTGCTAGCCCTACAACTTAATGACCGTTTAAAGAGTCTCGTGCTATTACTGACCTGTGATCCACAGTACAAGGTGAAAGTCACCACGTGACCTGGTGTCACAAAGAGGTTGTGTTGAAGATGAACATCTGTGTCTGACCTTGGTAGAACATTCAAGGTCAGTTCATGATGTACTTGGGATACTGAAAATATCACATAATTAATACAGTAAAGAATTTGTCAATTTAAAAATATCTGTTGCCTCAATAAAATCATAAAGAAAACTTTCAATCCTGTGATCCAGGGTTTGGCAATAGATGACCCACAATTAATTATATCTGCCCCTGCAAAATGTTTTAGAACTGTTCTATAAAATTTCTAGATTTGTACTGGAACAAATGACTAGAAGTGTTCTGGAATCATCCTTAAAATGGTCAAGAATGGTTTAGAACAGTTGTTGAATGTTAAATGAGAATAATTTGTAGAACAAATAGTTCTAAAACAGTTCTGAAGGTTTGTTCTAGAACAGTTATTGAACCATTGTTCTAGAACTATTCCAGAATTGTTCTTGTATACATTTCCAGAACTGTTTTAGAATAATTGTTATAGAAATTATTCTCATTTAACGTTCAACAACTGTTCCTTAATAATTCTTGAACATTTTCAGTATGTTTACAGAACAGTTCTAGTCGGTGTCCTAGAACTGTTCATGGACATTTTCAGAACTGTTCTAGAATGTTTGTTCCAGACTTATCTGAAGCAAACCTTCGAAACTGTTCTAAACATAGTTCCAAGTGTACTATGCATCAGGATTAACTTGATTACCTTAACATTATTAAATAAAGTTTATATAAGAAAATAGATAAACTTTATTTAGCTACAACAATATACTCCAAATAGTTACAGAATTAGAAAAAAAGCATAATATTGTTGACATCAATATCATGTATAAACAATAAGTATAATTAATATATGAAAGAACATTTTAAAGGGAGGAAATTCCCCTAACTAGAGGGAGGTAATATGTAGAACAATTGTAGAACTATTGTAGACCTTCAGGTTCTAGACCTGTTCTATATGTGTTCTTATTTCCCATAAGAACTTTTGTAGAACTTACTGGTTCTTAAAGAGTTCTAAACGTGTTCTAGAACTACATTTTAGAACATTTTTTGAAATTTTTCAACTTATTTTGTCCTTGAAATGTTCTTAAAATGTTCTTGACTATTATTGGAAAAGTTTCAGAACAAAGCCATGTTCCACAAATGTTCTGGAATTATTCTAGAAAACTGTTCTGGATCAATTCTAGAACATATGTTCTTCAAAGCGAATATTGAACATTCTTGATGTTCTACAACAGTTCCAGAACAGTTCCAATTACTAGAAAAAAAAAATTGTAACAATATTGCACTATATATTCAGATAAAAGGGAGCGTCTTGAGGGGCATAACTTTGGACAAAATAATACGATGGATGGTTTAGCAACTTAAAAATTACAAAGGGCCATAACTCTCTAAATAAATCATCTAACCAGAACCCACTAATAACATGCGCATCTCCTCAAGGAAGTTAAGCTTCCCATAAAGCTTCATTGTATTCCAGTTGGTAGTTGGGGAGAAATAGCCCGGACAAGAATTGCACTATATGTAAAGTTTATAGAAAATTTCAAAGGGCCATTACTCTGTGAAAATAATCTGACCAGAACCGGCTGATAAAATGTTCATCTCCTGTTGGTAGTGAAGCTTCCCATAAAGTTTCATTGAATTCCCATAATAAGTTGCTGAGAAATAACACGGACAAGAATTGCACTATATGTACAATGGAAAATTTCAAAGGGCCATAACTCTGTGAAAAATCATCCGATGGGAACCGGCTGATAATATGCACATCTCCTCTTGGTAGTGAAGCTTCCCATAAAGTTTCATTGAATTCCAGTCATTAGTTGCTGAGAAATAGCCCGGACAAGAATTGCACTATATGTACAGTTAATGGAAAATTCCAAAGGGCCATAACTCTGTGAAAATCATCCGACCAGAACCGGCTGATAATATGCACATCTCCTCTTGGTAGTGAAGCTTCCCATAAAGTTTAATTGCATTCCAGTCATTAATTGCTGAGAAATAGCACAGACAAAAATTGTGCACGGATGGAAGGACACACGCACGGACAGACGAAGCGGCGACTAAAAATTTTGGGGGAGCATAAAAAAACTGATGATATTAATAATTGTACTTAAACAAGAGGGCCATGATGTGCCTCACTGCTAGAGCTTGAAGAAAACCAATTGTCAATACTTGACCTGATTACCTAGCCTTTGAACACATGTGACCCAGATTCAAACTTGGCCCAGCTATTAAGATAAACATTCTCACCAAGTGGCATCAAGATTAAGTCATAAATGTGGTGTCTAGAGTGGTGACACAGTTTTTCAAAGATTTGACCTAGTGACCTAGTTTTTACATGCATATGACCAAGATTTAAAGTCAGACTAGATATGTTCCAGACAAACATTTTGACCAAGTTTCATCAAGATTAAGTCATAAATGTGGCCTCCACAGTGATTACAAGGATTTTCTAAGATTTGACCTGTTGACCTGTTGACCTAGTTTTTGGAAAAACATGACCCAGATTTGAACTTGACCTAGATATTGATCAGATATACCTTCTCGCACAGTATCATCGAGATTGAGTTATAAATGTGGCCTCTTAATGATATCTGGTAGTCTGAAGGTTGTGATCCATCCATGGATGACAACGGTATTAGGGCAGCCTGTGAAACAGGCTTTATCCCTTTACCACTTTAATAGAAAGTTAAATTGAATCCAATACCTTTCTTACTTGATTCAAGTTTAAAAGGCTTCATTTCCTAACCTTAGATACGGATGAGCAGCAAACAGCATAAAACCTGAACAGACTGCGAGTTACTCACAGGCTGTTCTGGTTTAATGCTGGTTGCAAAAGCCATTATCACTTAGCTTCTTATAGGGGAAAGGGTTATAATGGCCATTAGCATGACCATGTTTTTATCATGATCAACCATTTTTTCAATTAGTTAATTTCACAGATGTTTATTCTTTTCATCACTATTTATATTTTAAATTATATCATATTATTGGTTAATGAACTATTGGTTCATTAAATTAATAATGAAATAATTTAATAAACAGTTAATGCACAACAAATGGCCAATTACATACATTGTGTATATGAACTTACGTTCATGAATTGGTCTGTATGTTCATGAACAATAGCTCATGGTTTGGGCCATGAATTTGACTAGTAATTCATAAACAAATCATTTACTATAGTTAACCTTTTCCCACTCGGAAGCAAAGTGAAAACCTGCAAGTAACTCGCAGTCTGTTCAGGTTTTATGCTGTTTGCTGCTCATCAGTATCTAAGGTAAGGAAATGAAGCATTTAAAACTTGAATCTAGTAAGAAAGGTCTTTTGTCTAATTTGATTTTCTAAGAGACTTCAAATGCGTACAAGTGTGTCTTTAAGTGGTAAAGGATTAAGTTAATGAACAAAGTTGCCATTTGTTGTGAATGAAGTCCAATGAACTGTTCACAATGTTTCACAGGAGAACGTGCAGTGGCATATATCATATTAAGTGTTTCCTCTTTCACAAAGAGCACTTAGCAATCTTGACAAATTTAACATTTTTGCCGTTATGTTCAATTGGTTGCCAGACTGCCTGTCTTTGCACTTTACGAGTATGTAGCAAAGTTGTCCTAACACAATTTACCAAAAATAAATAAGACAAATAATGTCTACATTAGAATGACAAAACATGGCGCCTGCTTTCTAGGAAAATGTGAGAATTGTTCAATCAGCTAAATATTGAAAATGTTATATTTTGAAATTGAATTAGTTTTGAAAACAGCAATCAAATTTGTCTGCAAATGTCAGAAAATGTTTGCTGTGTAACTAATTTTTTAAAAATCAAGTTACTTTCTGATTTTTCTGAACAATGCCCTCATATAATCCAATAACATCCCATGACATTTACTAGCATTTTCCTTTAACATACTGTCTGGCTTTTTTTGCTGTGATGCTACATTTTTTTAATGCATTGAACATTCTTTTAAAAAAACTTAAAATAAAAAGTTGATCGTAACAAGGCAATTCTTTTGGGGGTTAAAAAACAAAAGTCTAGCAAAATAAACATTTTGTATATGGCGATATAAATAACAAGAGGGCCATGAGACCTAAGGCACAAAAGTTGTAATTATAATAGATGACTTAAGTGAAATGAGGAGAAATAAATAAATAATACAAGAAAATGTTGAGTTTTAATAGCTCAAAAGTACTGTGGATTTTGATAAAGAACATGTACAAAATATATTTTTAAAAATAGACACAAGAAAGGGGGCCGGCCACCATCTGCACCACCCACCTTCTGCGCTGTCTTGCCGCTGTGCCTGACCAAAATCCTGGGGAAGTCCCTGATAGCAATATAAGGAAATTGCATCCCCCCCCCCCCTTTGAAATCAGCTTGGATATCATTAGAACAAAATGTTCTAACCAAGTTTCAAGAAGATTGGACAATAAATGTGGCATCTAGAGTGTTAACAAGGTTTTACAGTAGCCATATAAGGAAAAATTCCCCGCCCCATGGCGACCATGTTTTTAACAGACCGGAACCATTTTCAAACTCATCCAAGATATCATTAGAACGTATGTTCTGACTAAGTTTCATGAAGATTGGTCAATAAATGTGACTTCTTGAGTAAGATCGAGCAAGGTTCTACTTTAGGCATATAAGGAAAACTGCCACGACCCCTGGCAGCCATGTTTTTCAACCAACTGCAACCATTTTCCAACTCTTCCAAGATATCATTGGGACACATGTTCTGACACATGTTCTGACCCAGCTTCATGTACATTGGACAATAAATGTGGCCTCTAGAGAGTTAACAAGTTAAATGTTGACACAGCAGAATGGACAACACACAACGGACGATGCACAAAAAGCAATCACAAAGGCTCACCAAGAGCACAATGAGCTCAGAATGATTTTTATTTTGAACTTTCAGAAACTTATAATTAATCTGGTGTCAACATCTGCTCATGCCATACGAATAAGTAACCTTCCTTTTACGAATTTTTGGTACAGCTTTGAAAACCGACTAAACATTTTCAAAGAAAACTTGTTTTTTAACTAACCAAGATCAGAAAGTTCATAATATTTTATTTATTTATTTTAAACAAAGCCCCTACAAACATGTTATGACAATATTCAACAATGTGCATGAATACACCGCATTTTCTATTTATAATCATCAAAGATATATTTGTACATAACTGGGACTTGCAAGTCCATGTCTGTACAAACAGACCTAATTTATCATGGACTTTTATCCATATGGTTTTCAAGTCTTTTGATGCACAGGTATAGGAGGGATGCAAGAGCAGTTGCTTATTTGTTGACAGTTTCAAAATTTGAAAATGGTTATTAATAGTCACTTAAAAGAATGTTTAATTCAACTTTATTGTGTGCATGGTAACCCCTGATAAAAGACCTCATTAACAAATTTAATCTCTGGGAATATCAGTTACAGCAAACTACAATCATGTAAACAGAATGGAAGGTTTGACATCCATCCTGTGTTCTTGAGGTCCATGGCGGCATGGAAGGTCAAGTTATGCGAGACTTATAATTGCTTTTTATGTTCAGTTCTTTATATGCCCACATTACAAAATGAAAATAAAGAAAAGCAAAAAAAATATTGCAATAATTGTTATACACTGTAACTCCAATATAGCGCGGTCAATGGGGTCCAAGCCGCGAAACAGCGTTATAACGGATCCGCGTTATAGGTTTTTAGCTCATTAACTGCAGGGCGCTATAAAAAAAAACAGGTATAGAATAGCCTATAATATAGGTCATGTATATTGCCATGCTGTGTTGACGCAAATACATGCATATAAACCGAATCGTATCGATAACAGTATACATACCGCTTTTCTTATGTGCACATTTATCCGATAATCCAATAAAATTGCAACATCACTTAAAAATAATAATGTTGAACATTAATGACGATATATGTTTAAGAAATTCGTAAACACAACCGTACGCATAGATCTATATGCCATTTTCAGAAGTGTTAAGAGTACAGTGCATTATGGTGCAGATATTTCATTGGACGAGCGACTTTAAATTTAGATTGAATGCAATACGACTCATGTACAAAAAATGTTTTATTGCGTCATACGCATGCAAAAAACGTGTTTCCCGGGGACTTTCTGATACCGCGCGAAAATGAAAGTGAAACTCTGTTAACAATTGCCGGTACACTGCGTTCGCATGTAAATAAATCGTCTGCATTATTTAATTTCTTATACACGAACTGAAAGATTAAATGACATAATACTAGAATGATAATGAAATGACAGAAAAAGTTGTTTTATACAGTAGGCAGTATATTTCACAGCCGCTCATTTAACATAGTCAAACTGCAACCATATCAAAGTAAGAATGTTTCAATCGTTTTGAATTTTTTGAATTGTATAACTATCCCGCTTGCACTTAACTTATGGAAGTTATCGCACTGAACCGCTCTGATGAGGAATACATGTAATAAACACTGACACGCGAGTTTTTCACACCTTTATTGACATTACACAACAGATTAACACCAATTAGCTGTCGGTGTTGTTTAACCTCGAGGCGATTATAATCGGTTCAACGGACGGTTGAATAAAGCAATCAACATGACTGTGATTGCCGCCATCTTTGAATTGTCTGAAAATACATGAAGTTGCATAATACGGATTTGAATCAGAAATCAAATGGACGGTTGGAGAAAAAATGGGATCCAAGCACCCTCCGCGTTATATTGGATTCAGCGTTATAACGGAGCGCTTTATATTGGAGTTACAGTGTAATTCCAATATTAAAACATTTGAATATACCTTGCAATCCCCACTTTTTGTATTCAAAAACGTGTTACACCCAACTGCATGATGATTACCAGAAATCTGACTCTTCTAATCTTAAATTTGTCATTGCCTTTCAACACCTATACACCCTGTAGAACTTTACCTTTCAGATATTTATCACTCCTCATCAGCTCTATCATTTTTTTTATGAGCCTTTCTTTGGGAAAACCGAGCTTATCCCATACTCTCGTAGTATCCGTCCTCCACATAGTATGGTGCCTTTAACGAAAAACCTTCAAGAAGTGCTGGAAAGTTGATGTTTTTTTTCAATTTTTAGAAGTTGTTATTTATTTAATGGTTATCCTTGACTACATGTATTATGACCATCATTCTCATGACTTCCGGTGTTCGTTGGAAAGTAGGTCATGTTTATACCAGGGTGATACAATGATTTTTAATTACGTTACACACAATGATGTTTGTTTGTTTATGGATTATTATCAAATGTTTTATATGCGGCTTATTTTTTAATAACATGTAAAATTATTTTAAGAACAACATGAGCAAGAATTTCTTTTTCCATTTAGTTCCTTTTTTTTTAAACAAGCACCTGCGCATTGTAACAAATCTTAGCAACCAATCAGAAGGGCGGATACTATGAGACAATTGTACATGTAAAAGATTACTACAGGGAGCTGAGTCTAGCCCCTATTTTGTCAAAACATTGCTGATTTAAATGCAGTTTTCGTTGTTATGTCCAAGAATACATATGTAACTTATATAGATTGACATATAACACATGCGTGTTTTTGTATTTGTTCACTTCCAAAATGTACATACGTATTCAATAAGAGGGCTGATAACATGGATAGACATGATTATGCATGTGCTTAAAGTATCCTCCCACTAAAAACAACACTTCCGGTCTAAAGTGCTAAAAAGAGACTTCCTGTCAACAACAAAATACCATACAAGTGGAATGTTTTGTCCTTCAATTGTATGTGCAGACTGCACTGGCTTATCTCGGACTACACTGTTAACATGCATTTAGCCCCGTTTTCCTAGAAAGCAGATCACATATTTACTGCTAGCAGTTAAAAAGAGAAACATCCTACCTTAAAACTTAGTCCCATTCAGTTTACCCATAAAACTGGAAATTCCATTTCATAATTTCAACCCAACAGAAAAACTTGATTCTTACCTGGAAAATGTAAAGATGCGTTGCTGAGACAAAGTTGTTAAAAGTTCAGGGAGAATGAATATACCATTCATAAGAACAGAAATGAAAGCTTTTCAAATAATATAAATGATCCAGTGTGCCAAATTTCTGTTAAACGCATCAAAAAGAAGGAAGGTCATGACTTATATATACTACACCCTTCTCAAATGAAGCATTCCATCACATATGTTGAAGCAGTTGCCATGACCAACATTACTTTACAATTCATATAAGCCTCACTTTGGGAAAACAGGGCTTAATGCATGTGAGTATAGTGTAGTTCCAGATTAGCCTGTGTTGTTTGCACCGGTTTAAGGGATAACACTATCTACATAAACTGGACTTAAGCTAAGAAGAGGTTTGCCTTATAACGTTAAATATCATAAAGCAGAAAGTCTGTGCTAATGAGCACTCTGACATCATGTGCCTCGTTTTAGGAAAACTGGGCTTTATGCATGTGCATATATATATAGGTGTCATCTGGGATTGGCCTGTGAAGTCAGCGCAGGCTAATCAGGGACAACATGTTTCATTTAAAGGGAGTCTCTTTTAAACTTAAATCAATGTATTGCAGAAAGTGTCGTCCGTGATAAACGTGTGCTGACTGCACAGGCTACTCTGGGACAACACTTTACAAACATGCATTAAGCCCTGAATGAGACTCTTCCAGTATTCATATGAGCCGCCCTCTGTGAAAAAGGGGTTTAAAGCATGTGTGTAAAGTGTCGTCCCAGATTAGCCTGTGCAGTCCGCACATTAATCAGGGACGACACTTTCAGCCTAAATTGGATTTTTGCAAAGAAGAGACTTCTTTTAAATGAAAAATGTCATACAAGCGGAAAGTGTCGTCTCTGATTAGCCTGTGCGGACTGTACAGGCTAATCTGGGACGACACTTTACACACATGCATTAAGCCCAGTTTTCTCAGAACGCGACTCATATCATCTCTGACAGTGCCTTCAATATCACAGGGAACTTCAAACAAGAATGCTACAGTAGACAGCTACAGGTTTCCTGAGCCATTATCAGCCAAAAATTAACAGGAAAGCAAATTTTAATGGCAGCTGCACTTTATCAACTCAGGATTTTTGCAAAAAATCAAACACCAAAGCTCTCTATGGAGGGATGTTATGAGATCCACAAAGCCAGATGCAAGATGTTGGATGTTTAGCAATTCTCAAATATGACATGTGTTATGAAAGAAAGCATTATAACTTAATACTAGGATTGAAAAAACATTAACTTTGTGTTTTTACACCTTTAAGTTTATTGTGTATTTCCTGTTCAAAGAATACACTGTAAATCCAATACAATGCGCTCAGTTAAAATGCTGAATCCCATATATAACGCGGGTGGATCTTGGCTTTTTTCTCTAACCTTCCATTTCAGTCTAGAGCGTTTTCTGGACATTCAAATATGTGGTGTCCATTGTGCTGATTGCATAATGGCTCAATTTTGATTGATCCGAGACTAACCATAACTGTAGAATTGACAATTTAAGTGTGATTATCTATTGTTTGGTGCAATACAGGTGTGAAAATATCAAGCGTTTCATGTATGTGCTATCGATCTTTTGAATAATTGACAGGTTTTAACAAGTTTTATGATACACTTTTCACTTTATTGCTATTTTATAATAGACATTATGAATTTAAATATTGTCTGCTAAAATGCAATTGAAAACGTAACAGGCACAGAGATATTAAATAAAAAATCAAGACGATTAGTTCCATCTAAATGTAGGGTAATAATTATTGTTTACAGAAATTCACCTTCATTTTCACGCGATATTCAGGAAATCTCTGGGAAGCACGTTTTTTGCATGACTGAGTATGACGCAATAAAACAATGTTTGGTATCCTATTGCATTAAATCTAATTAGATCTAACTCATACATTGGCTGTTACAATTAAATGTTAACAGTGCCATAATGCACTGTTCATTTTACACGTCCAAAAAATGGAATATTTTTGCGTTTATGAAATTCTTAAACACATTTATTGTCATAAATGGTCAGAATTTTTTTTTTAATTGATGTATAAATTATATTGGATTATCAGATATATGCGCACATGAGAAAAACGGCATGTATACAGCTATCAATACAGTAGGGTTTATATGCATGTATTTGCGAATGATCACACACACAACCTTGCAATATTTATGAATGCTCTGAACATATAAAGCGTTTATAACGCTGTCTTGTGACTTGAACCCCATCATCCGCGTTATATTGAAGTTACAGTGTATATGTTTTCTTTTTTAATGCATGTACCTAGAACGCCAGCTAGAATTTGAAAAGGGCACGTGGGGCTTTTTTGTCAAAAGGGCACTAAATTCCATGCGCAGTATTTTGTCAAAAGGGCACTTTCGAGCGCGCTGGCGTTTCTAAAATGCTTCCTGTTGCATGTTTATTTATATGTTAATACTATTAAACCATTCAAATATAATGTCCACAACGAGGAATAAATTAATTACAATATAATTACAGATTTATTAATAATTTTTTTTTTTAAGGGCAGGGGGGCCCTAGGAAGGGCAGGGTGGAGGTTAGGAGGGGCAGGGCGGGGCGCCCTTCAATTTAGGCCTAGCTGGAGCACTAACATGTACCAATTATTAAGAAATATTTAAACTGAATTGTTGCTAAAATTTTTATAGTAAAGTATAATAATACCATGAAATTATCAGATACAATAATGCGTTAAATTTTGATAACATTTGATGATAAAACATAAATTATCAGAAACAATCTTTCTGAGAAAATAAGAAAATTGAGAGGGTTTATAATGCACATTATGTTTCGATTGAATCACAACAGTTTATTAAATTTTTTAGATATAGAGCTGTGAACATTTGTATAAAGAGTTATTTTATATGAAAGAATAACATGCCTGTTGCTTAATATTTACCTCTTAAAATTATATGCAACAATTTAAAAAAAAATCTAAACCTAATTTACAATGCAACAACATGCGAGATATCTTATTCAATGAAACATTTAATACGTGTGAAAAGAGCATTAAACTATTATAGCAATTACAAAAATCAAAGAGCAATAGCAAAAAATACAACAAACCCTTACCTGGATTAGAACCATTCAGCCAGACAGTGTAAGATCCAGGATGAGGAAAAGTGAATTCTGCTATTGGGGCATTGCTGTACTGACTTGGGCCTCCCAGTGAAAACTTCCAAGTAAAATATACATCCCCGGTTTCCATGGTAGTACCTTTATAAAATGTAAACATCACCGCTTAAGTAATTGCACCTGGATTTTCATATAAACACTGGCTCAAGGGTTGGCTGCTTCTCTAGATTGAAATTATTTAAAATATCAATTAACATATCAATTAACATAAAAAAATAAAAAGGCACTCATTGGTGATAGGTGTTATAATAAAATTTTATGACTTATTAAAAAATTAATTACCGTAAATTCGCGAATATAATACGCCCTCGTGTTTAATACGCACCCCCAACTTTGGTCCAAATTTTTTGGTAAAAATTCAAAATCCGAGTAAAATACGCACTAAAAAATTCAGTGTCCGAAATCGGCCATGACACTGTCATTTCCGAAAAAAATGTATTCACACTTGTTAAAATAAAATTTCAGATTGAAGATTCCTGTTTAAAGTGATCGCTGTCATTTGTTCTCCCACATGTTAAATGTCTTTATATATTTTCTCCATTAAGTTTATTTGAACGTATTATTTTAAACAATAACGACATTTAGAGCAATACCGGTAATTATTGACCATATCGGCAAGCTATTGCATTCCCAGTACACATTACTTTCGACAGTGTTTACACCCACTCTAATTTTCGCGCGCTTTTAGACAAAGACTTGACAGGAAAATACATAAGAAATAGATTTGCTAGCGTAAGCGTCGGGTAAGCAACAAAATGGGGAAAATATATTTTTGTGTTGTGAAAATAGCAAACCAATTTGGCGTTATCACACATCTGTTTCACAGTGCTACCCCGGTATATTGATCGCGATGTGTTATCGGGCCGTTGTCATGACAGTTGCATAATAAATATCTGTCTATTGTTTATATTACCGTTGATTGTTTTATTAACGCAAACATATGGTTAATTTGATACCAATGTGACAATTTTGAGACAATTCTTTCTAAGACAAATGGTTGCCCTGAAAAGGGCTGTTTTTTGTTTCTCGTTAGTGACGAGTTGATCACAGGTCACTTTCGTCGAACCCCTCGAAATCGCTCTCTTCATCGTCGCTTTGGAAAAAGCGAGCAATTTCTTCTGAAGACATGCCTTGCGGATCAACATCCGTGTAGACATGTTGCCATGTGCCTCTGCATAGGAAATAGCAGCAAGCTTTTGCTTGGCAGTGTACGATGTACGTACTTTGCCCATTTCGACAATTACAAGATCGGCGCTAAAAAGTGCCTTTTTCGACAATTGCAAGATCGGCGCTAAAAAGTGCCTTTTTCGACAATTTCAAGACAAATATTTTTTAAAGATTTGCGTGATTTGGAGCTGTTCTGATCGCAGTTGATGCTGTAGATTTGACGATATGTAGTCTGTAGATGTTTGGAAGATAATGTTGGCCACTGCTAAGTTCTTGTGTTTATAAAGACCCTTGACGGTAAGTGTCAATAAGTGTCAATTAGCAATCGTTTACTCAGGCCCCTAGATCGGGACCCTTTTTGTCAACACCTCGAATACACGGGTCCCGCTGACAAGCGATGGCCCTTCTCAGCACCTTTACCGATAACACATGGGCCACCTGCTGACACCCGGGTCAAGCAGTCAGCAAAAGAACGAAACAGAGACGCTGTTTATTTATAACATTTAATTCCATTTGACAATATTCAGAAAGATGATAATTATAATTATAAAATAATAAGTATTATTATTATTATTATATATATAATATCGATGGTTGGTCTATTTAGCATGTACGGTACTATACGGTGTAGCCGTGACAATTACCGTTGCACAGTTGCCCCCCTTTGATGTAATTGTGTAATTCAAAATGGCTTACGCGCAGCGAATTACAACGATTAAGTTGAACATTTTCACAGGAAATTTTTGTTCTGATCTAAATTCGTATATTATACGCACCCCCTACTTGAAGAAAAATTTGGCAGGTAAAAAAGTGCGTATTATATTCGCGAATTTACGGTAACATAAAAACTGTTTCTTTGTTCTAGTGGGGTTGGTATTCATTAAACATGTTCATCATGGTAAAAAAATATCTTCAAATATTTGTATTTCTCTTCTTGTGCAAATTTTATTATCAAATACATATCACTAGTTTTTGTACACATCGACATTATCAAGTTACTTGTGAAAAAATCTGTTCAGAGGCAATGTTTACAAAGATCAGCAAACAATTTATTCTTAATTCATTTTTACTTCAATATTACAGTTTGTTGCAACCAGAACCACAACATTTCAGTAAATGGACACCATTGTTTATGTACAGTTTGTTTGTCTCATATGCTTCAAGCAAAACATAATACTTAGTTCTTTTTGACTTAAATGCTTCAAGCATTAATAACGAGTACATAATTATGAACAGCTTAAAGGAGGGTCAGTAGCTGGGAGTTTGATTATTTCAACTGAACAAATACTGAAAATATCATTAATATCCATGGGACTCATTAATGTTCATGGGACTCATTAATGTTCATGGGACTCATTAATGTTCATGGGACTCAGTAATGTTCATGGGACTCATTAATGTTCATGGGACTCATTAATGGTCATGGGACTCATTAATGTTCATGGAGCTCATAAATTGAATGTTCATGGGACTCATTAATGTTCATGGGACTCATTAATGTTCATGGGACTCATTAATGTTCATGGGACTCATTAATGTTCATGGGACTCATTAATGTTCATGGGACTCATTAATGTTCATGGGACTCATTAATGTTCATGGGACTCATTAATATTCATGGGACTCATTAATGTTCATGGGACTCATTAATGTTCATGGGACTCATTAATGGTCATGGGACTCATTAATGGTCATGGGACTCATTAATGTTCATGGAGCTCATAAATTGAATTTTCATGGGACTCATTAATGTTCATGGGACTCATTAATATTCATGGGACTCGTAAATATTCATGAAAAATTAATTGTTTATGATGTTGTGGGTAGACCTATCCACAAAATTTAAGAACTCAATCAATAATTTTGCCGAATGTTTGAATTTTTAAAGACAGAATTACAGAAAGCATGAAATACACTTTAGTAACCAATGCAATCCACACAAACAACCAGCTTTTGTTTGGCAATCAAGACCAATCCAGATACTGCATGAATGGGGTTACAATACACTCTGCACTTCGCTGACACATGAGATTTCATGTAAAACACTAATGCAGTATTTGTGTATTATTATCATTTACATTATTTAGGTAGAACAGACTACTTCATGCTAATTGTTGACACTTTTCATGCCCATTAATAGTGTAAAATGTATTTTTTAGCGATGTTGTATTTTAATCAGCAATCACAGGGCAGATCAAAGGAAATAAAAGCAATTAAAAGATAACGATGTGTCATTAACACCTGATTTAAATTGTTTCTGTGCTTTTATTATTATCAGGCAGTTAAAAACAGAACCATGAGCATGTGTGCTAAGGTGAGCTAAAACAAGCTGTGTTTGTGAAACACAATGTCCCCCTATATGATGTTTGACATTGTAGGATGACCTTGACCTTGTGAAGGATGACCTTGACCTTGACCTTTCACCTCTCAAAATGTGCAGCTCCATGAGATACACATGCATGCCAAATATCAAGTTGCTATCTTCAATATTGCAAAAGTATTCGTTGCTATCTTCAATATTGCAAAAGTATTCATAAAATAAGCGATTTGGGCCACATATATTTGACCTCTGACCTTGAAGGATGACCTTGACCTTGACCTTTCACCACTCCAAATGTGCAGCTCCATGAGATGCACATGCATGCCAAATATCAAGTTGCTATCTTCAATATTGCAAAAGTATTTATAAAATGAGCGATTTTGGCCACATATAATTGACCTCTGACCTTGAAGGATGACCTTGACCTTTCACCACTCAAAATGTGCAGCTCCATGAGATACACATGCATGCCAAATATCAAGTTGCTATCTTCAATATTGCAAAAGTATTCATAAAATAAGCGATTTTGGCCACATATATTTGACCTCTGACCTTGAAGGATGACCTTGACCTTGACCTTTCACCACTCAAAAATGTGCAGCTTTATGAGATACACATGCATGCCAATTATGAAGTTGCTATCTTCAATATAGCAAAAGTTATTGCAAAATGTTAAAGTTGGCGCAAACAGACAGACCAACAGACAGACCAACAGACAGACCAACAGACAGGGCAAAAACAATATGTCCCCCACTACTATAGTGGGGGACATAAAAAGAAGAAACACAGTGTGTGTTTTTGCATTTTGAGTGCAGAATGGGATATACAGTACAGGCACCGTGTACTTAAACAAAAACACCTGTCTGCGGTGTTCACTTTTCTCGATGGGTGACATTTCCACCCCAGGAAACCCGATACCTTGCGGGTCGTGTAATACCATAGGGGACAGTGCTGTGCATTTTGGCATGAACTTACATAGGGTAAGTAAATTGGAAAAATTAAATTTTTCAAAGTCCAATTTGATACAACTGTGTATTAACATTGATAACAAATGTATTGGCCTACATGTAGAAAAAAATCCTGACAAATTTTCTTTAAAAAATGAGCAAAATGTGGCTCCCTGAAGTAGAAGATTGGGCAAAACGGGCCATGTTCAGGCATTTAGGGGAGAAAAACTGCTTTAATTTGCAAGCCACTACCATTATTAAAGGATTTATACAAACTTTCACATGTCTGCCATAACCTCTCAGCCGGGTTTCTCCAGAAAACTATTTATTGTAGAGAAATTTTCTTTTTATAGTGACCATGTTGGGAAATCATTGATACCATCTGGGGAAGACTAGGAAACCATATGTGGGCAGTGACTTTATAATTCTTTTTCGTAACGAAAAATCTAATTTTCACTCATTTAATGCAATTTCTTTGCTTTGTAGAGGCCTATAGTAAGTGTATGTGGGCACATATGCATACAAATGTACTTTTAATGCTTTTTAATACATTCAATGATATTATTTGGCTTTCATCCAACATCATTTTAGAAACGTGAATCCTTTGTCTTATATATAATGTGGTTATTCAATGTCCACTTTAGATATATAAAACAGCTATCACAATGCTAGTGTTGCCCCCACCCCCACACATTATTATACCGCCACAAAGTATGTTTGGGGGGCTATATAACTACAGTCAACTCTCGTTATCACGAAGTCGGCGGGAACAAGAAAAAATATCGAGATAGCGAGAGTTCGAGATATCCGATAAGGCGTTTTCAAACAAAAAATGAGACGAAAATTTACCTTGTTTTTAGCATCTAAATACCTGCTAAGTGGTCTAACTAAAGCCGTCACCGTGTGGCATAATACTCTCTACCTGATATGTACACGTTTTTACGAGGCACGATTAATTTTGCTATTAAATGCTTAAAACGACGTTTTAAGTATTACAGAATTGCATGAACACATGCAGTTAATTTTTCTAAACTGTCGAGTAAACATCCGGTAAATTTGCTATTTAAAGTTATGATGCAATTGACGTCCAATCAAGACGAGGGTTTTCCATCTGAACATGCGTCAATCACGTTCCGGAATACTGAACTGTACATGTACATTTTGTAGTTTGAAATGCAAAGTTCAATCGATTATTAGTACAGGATCAAATAAAAATGAAAAGCCATTTTGAGTCTTGTCTTATTATCTTTATTACTCAATATCCCCAGAGTAACAGGCCTTACTCAAGTGTTAATGGCTAACGACATTACACACGTGTGATCATTGATGCAATTAACGGATTGATTTCCTACCGCACAGTATCGGGAGCAGCCGGGCGAAGCGGGACGGTGAAGTATCAAAGACAACATTTCTCACCTTTTGCCGACACTGGAACAATTATTCGCACTTCGAGATAAACCTCAGTAAATACGTGTAAAATCGGGACTCGGGACACAATTTTATATTGAGATATCGAATTATTCGACATAACGAAAATCGAGATATGAGATGTTTATTTATATTGATAAAGAAGGAAAAAAGTTGGGACATTGAGCTTACTTCGACATATCGAGAATATCGAGATATCCGATGTCGAGATAACGAGAGTGGACTGTATATAGGAATCATTTTGTCCCGACTGTCCCTGTCCGAGTATGTTACGTCCATCCCGATTTTTTGTCCGTTTGTCCGCCCGATTTATTTTCATGAAATAAATTTTGAACAAATGAACATACAACATTAAAACTTCATATGTTGATGCAACCTTACTAGCTTTATATCAGGGGTCATAACAGGACCAGATTGCCATTCCTGAAAACAAGCCAGGGGTCTGGCTCTGCAGGCCACCAGCGGGGTCAAGGGGCAGCGCCTTTGTCACGGGGATAAAGGGGGGCTAAGTCCCCCGGACAAAAATTGATTTAAATCATTTTCAGACCCTTCTAAATTGCATTTCCAAGCAGTTTTAAATGCATTTTATTATAGCAAAAGAAAGATTTTTTTCCAAGAATTTACTTATATTTTTCAGCATAATATTATACTACATTAACCCAATATTTTGAAAAAATATCAATACAGGAAAAATTGAAATAAAAAAATAATCATTAAAAAGTACAACCTTAGCCCATAATATAAACAGCACTAAATAATATCACATAAATATATATAATATTAACGATTTCCACCTAAAAACTGATGCTGTTACAAGAAAACGTAATCATAAATTATTCGTCAAGTGGCTAAATTTACCACCCCCCACACACCTGTTCACGCAAAGTAAGATTCACGGTTGTTTTTCTTTGTTCCAATGTCACAGTTTATCAAATTAACTGTTTATGTAAAGAAACAATAAAAATATAAAAAAGTAATTACGTTTATAAGCTTCTAAACATAGGTTACGTGGTCAAAATTTACCTTAAAACTTGGGATTTTTTCGTTGTTACTCCATGTTTATAAACGCATTGTTGATTGGAATTTACAGGATAAATACTAATGTGTCTTGTTCTGATAAAACTGGGCATAATACATGTGCGTAAAGTGTCGTCCCAGATTAGCCTGTGCAGTCCGCACAGGCTAATCAGGGACGACACTTTCCGCCTAAACTTGATTTTCGGTAAGGAGACTACACAGGCTAATCTGGGACAACACTTTAGGCACATGAATTAAGCCCAGTTTTCTCAGAACACGACACTAATAAATTTTATGATATCAGCGCAGGAGTTATCTTCTGTAGAACCGAAATAAACCAAGAATCACTCCTTACCCACCCCCCAACAAAACTCGAATTTTTATTGATCTCAAAACGGACCCTGGTGCCTTGAAATCCGGATTTCCGGATCAATCCGGAATATTACAACCCCTGTTTATATATGCACCCCACCGTCTTTTAGGTCACTAGGTCATAGGTCAATGTCACTTAAATCTCTTATATAAAACTTTATCAAAGACTGTATAATGGAAGTGCTTCCACCTACAGCCTTCAAAATTCATATATTGATGCACCTCAATGAGTTTTACAGGTCAAATCCAGTGTCAGATCACAAGGTCAAATGTCAATGTCCCTTCAACCTCTAATAGAAAACTTTAATGTTGTCTTCAGAACAAAAATGCTTCCATCTGCAATCTTCAGACTTCCTATGCACCTGATCTAAATGAGTTTTACATTATCACACTACATTATTTGGCCATTAGGTCAAAGGTCACTGTGTTGTCTGATAAAGAAACATTACATTGGCCCTTCCTGGGTTCTAAAAACCTCATATGTAGATGCATCAATGAATTTTGCGCAACACATACCGTTATGATCAAAGGTGCAATGGAATATAAATTATAAACAAGAGTTCCGCGGTCGGAGATGACCGCATTGAAGCCGGATTTTTGATTTAAATGACAGGAAAGTACCTTTTGTGTTTTTGTCAATGCAATACTTAAATTACTGAAATATTGTTCAAAGGTCAAAATGAAATGTAAGTACTTTTCAAGGCATGAGCAAACCTTGTGTTATGTTTTGAATGCATATAAAAATTTTAACATTTTAACATTGAAGGTCACAGTGACCTTGACCTTCAAATGAATGACATTGAAATGAGCAGTGGTGATCTTCTAGTACTGGCCAACCTTTATGTCAAGTTTGAAGACTCTAGGTACAAGCATACCAAAGTTATAACATGGAATAAGAACTTTAACATTTTTACCTACCAAAGTTATAAGAACTTTAACATTTTTACATTCAAGGTCACAGTGACCTTGACCTTGAAATGACCAGTGGTCATCTAAGTGTGCTTGCAAACCTTCATGTCAAGTTTGAAGACTCTATGTCCAAGCATACCAAAGTTATAACAATTTTAACATTTTAACATTTAAGGTCACAGTGACCTTGACCTTCAAATGAATGACATTGAAATGACCAGTGGTCATCTTCTAGTACTGGCCAATCTTTATTTCAAGTTTGAAGACTCTAGGTACAAGCATACCAAAGTTATAACATGAAATAAGAACTTTAACATTTTTACATTCAAGGTCACAGTGACCTTGACCTTCAAATGAATGACCTTGAAATGTCCAGTGGTTACTTACTAGTTCTGGCCAACCTTCATGTCAAATTTCAAGACTCTAGGTCCAAGCATACCAAAGTTATAACAACTTTAACATTTTTACATTCAAGGTCACAGTGACCTTGACCTTCAAATGAATGACCTTGAAATGTCCAGTGGTTACTTACTAGTTCTGGCCAACCTTCATGTCAAGTTTCAAGACTCTAGGTCCAAGCATACCAAAGTTATAACAACTTTAACATTTTTATATTGAAGGTCACAGTGACCTTCACCTTCAAATGAATGACCTTGAAATGACCAGTGGTCATCTGTTAATCCTGGCCAACCTTCATGTCAAGTTTGAAGACTCTAGGTCCAAGCATACCAAAGTTATACCATGAAATAAGAACTTTAACATTTTTACATTCAAGGTCACAGTGACCTTGACCTTCAAATGAATGACCTTGAAATGACCAGTGGTTACTAACTAGTTATGGCCAACCTTCATGTCAAGTTTCAAGACTCTAGGTCCAAGCATACCAAAGTTATAACAACTTTAACATTTTTTATATTGAAGGTCACAGTGACCTTGACCTTCAAATGAATGACCTTGAAATGACCAGTGGTCATCTGTTAATCCTGGCCAACCTTCATGTCAAGTTTGAAGACTCTAGGTCCAAGCATACCAAAGTTATACCATGAAATAAGAACTTTAACATTTTCGAGCACGCCGCCCGCCCGCCCGCCCCCCCGCCCGCCCGCCCGACAACATCAATCTATAAGCCGAGATTTTTTCGAAAAAAATCCGGCTAAAAATGCATACTGTAATAAAGTGAGTATAGGTAAAATTTCTTCAACATTCAAACATATTATATCAACATGAGAGCAATTGTTACTCTAAAATCTATCATTGTCATTGCACAAAATCAAAGACTGCTTGTGATTGTAAATTTGTTACAGCAACTAGCTGTAATATGAGCTTTCATTAGTCCCATTTTGGTTGGCAACTTGCATTATTACATCTGCAAGTGGGATAGACAAGAAAAGTTGCTTTTGCTCAGTGTTCCATTTCATCCTCTCAATATATCACATGCATTTAGCAAACATGCTTAGTGTTTTATGGTGGTGTGGTATTAATAACTTATCAAACTTCTTCTCAAGAAGGTCAGATATCTATCTATCTATACTGTCTAACTCCCCTTGTGGTTATTATAATTGACAATATGGTGGACGAACCAGTTATCGAACACATAGGGAATTACGTTAAAATTTAAACACTTAAAATAACAAAAACATAATGTTACAACAACTGACTAAAAGTTTAATAATTTAATAACTTATCCGTAAAGTTTTCCAGCAAATATCCTTCAAGAATTCATAACAATGATTAAACTTGTCTGTGAACAAGGTAAGTGTTATTAATCAACTGTACTTTGTTTGGTTAAGTGTATAAAATCGGTATCAACGTCATGTGTTGAAGTCTTGTTTGCGACTATAAACAAGCAATGGCCAAATTCGTTAAAAGGTGAGTAACAAGTCAGCTCATTGAAATTAAAAGGTCAAAATCAACTATTATTTTGTTTGATAGACAATTCTTTCCAAGGCCAGTCTGTGCCGATATTAATGTTACTTAAATACGCTTAACAGTAAAATCACAGAAAACTTATGGCAATCTAAACAAAATTAAGCGCAAGTTTAGCGACTTCATTTCAAATGAGTTTTTCTCATTATGACACTTGCCGAATTAGCACAAAAAGTCTCAGAACACGCCACATAAATATTTTACATAAAAACACCATACACTTATCAAGGCATAATTTTTATGTACCTAACCAATTAATGTATGCGACAAAGCAGTCAAGTCTTTCTTTATATTTTCCAAAAAGTGTTGGAAAAAGAAAAAAAACTCGATAAATGTTGAAAAGGCACTATTTATCATATATTAGGCATTAAAAGTACACTTGAATGCATATGTGCCCACATACGCTTACTGTAGGCCTCTACAAAGCAAAGAAATTGCAACAAAATGGCTGAAAAAGAATTATACAGTCACTGCCCGCATATGGTTTCCTGGTCTTCCCCAGATGGTATCAATGTTCTCCCAACATGGTCATTAAAAACGCAAATTTCTCCACAATAAATTGTTTTCTGGAGAAACTCTGCTGAGAGGTTATGGCAGACATGTGAAAGTTTGTATAAATCCATTAATAATGGTAGTGGGTTGCAAATTGAAGCAGTTTTTTCTCCCCTAAATGCCTGAACATGGCCCGTTTTGCCCGATCTTCTACTTCAGGGAGCCACATTTCGCTCATTTTTTAAGAAAATTTGTCAGGATTTTTTCTACATGTAGGCCAATACCTTTGTTATCAATGTTAATACACAGTTGTTTCAAATTGGACTTTGAAAAAAAAAACTTTTTTCCAATTACTTACCCTATGTAAGTTCATTCCAAAATGCACAGCACTGGGGGGGGGGACACGCTACTGACTGCGGTGTTCGGGGGGGGGGGGGGGGGGGGGGGGGGGGGGGGGACACACGCTACTGACTGCGGTGTTCAGCGAACACCCGAAATCACCGCAATTGCACGCTATCGTTAACTGTGTCAATAGGGTACTGGAAAAAGACTCAATCACTGAGCAGAAATAAGAAACGGGAACACCCGTGATCACCGCGATGACTTTCTTCCAAAGTGTCTAGAACCAGTGTTTCTTATCCCTAAATGTTAAATAAGCATGTGCACTATTAATTATTATTATTGGTCAGTACAAAAGGCCTATAGAAAACTACCGACTGCGTCTTTGTTTTATTTCCTAAACAATCACCAAAAATCCAATATCCTATGTATTATGAAACACAAACTTTAGATAAGCACGTATCGTCTGTCAAAACAATTATTGAACATGTCAGTAAACATGGAAGTAATTCTTGTACATGATCTCGAAAACGGGATTTGCTTTTACATTTACAATTGCGATACCGGTATTTATTTTCATTAGATTTGCTGAAAACAAATGAGAACCAAACAAACATACACAGACAACACAAAATATAAATAATTAAAGCAAATTAAATTAAAAAACGTTGGTTTATTTTCGAAAAATTGCTTTAACTTTCTCCCAATTTCTAAAAAATGACTTATTCATGTTGAATGAAATCTAAATATAGATGACGCTGTTCATTGGTTGTTGTTAAAGAATATTCATGAACTGTACAATGCACTTAATGTGCAATCAGATACAGTACAATAATTGTTGCAATATTGAACGAACTAAAAGATGATAATGACACAGCATTTTTGCCTTTTATTTATTCAGAGGAAATGCCAATTCCAAATCATTTGCGAGATACATGTGTACCCCGATACTTGAATGGAAATTCACTACGAAGCTTTTACAATGTTGTCTGCTTTTTGTGTATAAATTAATACACCCACGCCTATTAACGCGCGCTTTTTGTCAAGACAAAACTGGACACGAAAATATCTTGGGCCTGTACATGTATTTATTTGTCGCTACAATTTGTAACAGAACATGAATTGTACATGATGCGGGCACACCATATTTGATATAAGGTGATTCACATGTACGCACGAATGAATACCTTTGTCCCGATTGGACGCTTATTTCATCAAATTTTTAAATAGAAACAAATGCCGAAATTCATTTGATACTTTACTTTTGTCGTCAATATTAACACTTATAATTTAATGAAAAGGGATCAACACATTCATCAATTATTTGTGTTTAAAAATGGAAATCAGGCATTTATGGGATTATCGAGTAATGGATAAAGATGGGAGAAGTTGCATGTATGCGATTGAGACAGTTGACACGTATGTATCGGGGAATCCAGAGACTCGGGATAATACAATTACTACAATCAGTTGTGATGAGTTCTCCATGGCATCAAACTGTTAATTGCAAAATCAAACACGCAATTAACACTCCTCAAGGTGCTAGGTGCGAACACAGTTTTCTTTTATACGCCATTTTTAAAAAGACAGAAAACACTGTCATGGGCATGAGTGTGAAAAACATTATTCATTTTCACTTTTAAATGAAAGGGATCAATACAGTACGTTTATGTTCAATTATTTTATTTTTAGCAAACACGATGAACACCGTGTTAGATATGGGTCCGTGGTGATTCGCGGTGTTCGCCTTATCGCAAACGGCCCCCGCGACATTTTATCTGAACACGCATCGCGGGGTTCATATTGGTAGGCGAACACAGTGAGATGAACACCGCAGCGAGTGGCGTTTGTTTAAGTACACGGTGCCTGTACTGTATTTGCATCTGATGAACATTTCCATATGAGATACATTGGTTTTACACTCGTTCCTTGCTTATATATTTAATGGATTGCAATTACCTGCCAGGCTTCTAAGGAAGTATCAACTTCAGTCAAAACTATCAAAGGAAAATAAGAAACTGGTTTTAGAATTTTATTCTATTGGGAAATCAACTTAGTTTCAAATAAGGAATCCATTTATTCCTAGTTTCTAGAAAAAAGCTTTGGCAAACAGCGAAGACCCAGATAAGACGCCGCATGATGTGGCATCTCATCAGGGTCTGCGCTGTTTGCTTAAAGGAATTTCTGTGAGAAATATTCTAAATATAGAAATAAATTATACTAGACATCCCTAATTTTGGAAATAAATTGATCCAATTTAAAAGGATGGGAGAGTCCACTAGGCATAAATGGGTAAATAAGGGGACAGGTGTCTCATTTATAAGACATAAGATATCAGACAATATTTCATGATCTTGCAAAAAAACACACACAGAAGATGTAGAATCAGCCAGGAAAGCACGAACAGGTCCAAGTCTTAAATAAATAACACATTAAAACTTGGCACATTCAATAAACTGAACATGCAAAACCTGATGTGCCTCAATTAAAAACCCATTAAGATAATGAAATCATCAGACTATTAACATTTTAATGTGACTGGTAACTGTACAAATTAACTAACATATATACAATTACCAGTACAAGAGCTACTTTAGCATGCCCTACATGTTTTACTTGCGCCAAAGTTTGCTGTCAAACAAAGTCGACACAATTGAATATAATTAAATGCCAAGATCGCTGCTATAAACAAATACTTACAGAAGTTACACTAGAGCTTTGCACTTTTGATGTTTTGCCTTACATGACATGAATAAGAACTGTAAGTGCAATTTATTTTGGCACAAACTTAATTTAACCATTCTTGTGTGCATATTTAATAAGTAACTCTAAACACATGATCTCACATACATTTGTCAATTCATCATCTGCATAAACTAAATGGGAGACTGGCAATGTCATTAAAGTCTGCAAAAAATGAATAGGTGACACTGTCGATGCTGTCTAAAACAGACCTATGCATTTATGGTATCTTTACGCATAACAAAAACTAGCAATTGTTTGATTCCGCCAAAAAAAATGCATCACTAAATTTAATTTTTTTAAATCTTTTAACAATAATTGTGATAACATTTTAATAAAGTTTATTTTATTAATTTTTTTTAATAGACATGTGAATAATTTATACATTAAAGATATTTTAGTAAGTTGATTATTCTACAAACTTGTTATACCCTACATGCCAATATTAGCAACAAGAATGAAGCCTTCCAGTTTGGTTATTCTAGAAACTTGTTATACCCTACATGCCAATAGATGCAACACAAAATAAGCTTACCGTTTCTGAGTATATAAAATCTGGTAGGACTTCCAGCGAACACCACCTGCCTGGTTTCCATGGTTATGGACTGCAGGTCGCTATGGACCCAGACAGTAATGTTTTCCACGTACTCGGACACCTGGTTATAGACATACACCAGCACCTGATGAACCCCTGGGGTGGAGAACTTGTACCTAACCTGTACATAGCACCTCGGATCTTCCTCAACAATTGCTGGTGAAACCCGTCCATTTCCAAAGTCAAGCTCAAAATGAAGCTCGTTAAAATTTACGCCAACAAATGCTGGCTGGTAGACTACAGCAAGAGCTGTCTCGTTGCCTAGAAGGGTATGGGGCATTTTGAGGACATGAACATCTCTGCTCGTTATCTCATCCTGCACATACACGTTAACGATCTCGTATGACTGACGACTCACATTGTTCATTGCGATCGCAATGAAGCTGTAAATCCAGGAGTGGTTAAAGACGAATGATAGACGGTCGCCTTCTATGTTTGCAAACTTGTCATTGGCTAATTCCACCATCCATCTGAACACTACATCTGATCCAGCAAGAACCTTGGCAGCACATTGGATTGCTTCACCAGTCATTAAATAATGGCTAGAACAAACAGCCTTCAGTCCTTCTATTGGACACTGTACCTCAACATTTGTGACTGCTTCTGCTTCACTCAACGTATTGCTAGCTGTCACATGCACAAGATAAGAGCCTTCATTCTGAATTCGATAAAACAGGTCTGTTGCAGTGGTGAGGAAATCTTCAATAATTTCTAGATCTTCACCATCCACAATGTTGCTAAGATTTGCCTCAACCTCATGATAACTGTCTGGATCTTCAGATTTCATCTTGTAAATACTCCAGTGAACAGAAACGTTGAGTTTTGAGTTCATCTGTACCTGGAATTGCACCTCAGCCCCACAGATACTCAGCCTTTGCCCTCGAAGTTTCACTCCAGCTATTTCATTTAATACAAGAATTTTTCTCTCAAAACGAGCTTCCAGCTTATAATCAACATCAGACTGCATGCCTTCAATAACATTTTTGTCCTGCAATTTAACATCAGCGTTGTCAATTTTCTTTGAACAGGGAGAGCTGTTAGCAGCATTCTGTCCATCTGTATTCAAGTTTTCTAAAGCAGAAGACTTTTCTAAATCTTTAAGCCCATAGCATTTTTTCTTAGAATTCACATCAGCACCATCAAAAACTGACACATTCACTTCAAAATGGCCTTCATTGTGATAGATATAGTAAAATTTTAAGCTCAGTGTACAACTATCCCCGTAACTAGCGATTATGTCCATTTCCTGGTCGCTACCTTCTATGACTAGTCTTGGAGTAGTGGTGTCTTTAAGTGAAACCTTGCTGCTGTGTCCGTCACCATATGTCACTTGCAAGAACCGGTTGGTTCTGGATGTGGTAACCATGGATACGATGAAGTACACCGGCTCGCCAATCTTTACAATGGGCTTTGAACTTGGGTCAAGGTCAATCGTCAGGTTGCTTAGCAACTGTTTTATTACAATCTGAAATAGCACAAGGAATATGTACAATGCAAGAAGAAAATTAGCTGCATGGTTCGTTATTCTATAGTTTTGGGATATAAATATTTTGGTAAATATCACATGTTCTAAATGATACTTCCCTTTTGTTTTGTAATACATGTACTTCTATATTCTATTGATAGAGTAGCATACAACCATTAGACCCTATCCTACTCATTTAATTATGATATGATATTCACATGTTGCACTGTATTAGAAGAGTTAAAAAATATTCAAAATAAATGAATATATTGCCAATGACTGTATATCAAGAGCTTGAATTAAATCAAAGCGCTGAAGGCACTGAAGTTGTTCGCTGTTGTCATCCTTGATTAGCTTGTACGTATTGCAAAGGCTAATCAGTGTGCACAGGCTAATCTTATTTGACGTGCATTAAGCCCCGTTTTCCCTGAAAGCAGCCAATATGTACAGATTTCAATGATAAACACTAGACTGGCCAATGTCGTCTTTGAAGCTGGTATATACACTCACTGCTAGAGCAGAATCATTTGTCGTCTGCTGCAGACAGGCAGCGGCAATCGTCCCAAGGTTAGTGAGTTGCGGTTGTTACCTTAGCTAAGGCTTCTAAGCACATACTGATTTGCAAAATATGCTCTGTAAATTTAGTCGGCCGCTTACGCGACCAACTAACAAGAGGGCCAAGATGGCCCTAGTTCGCTCACCTGAGATGAGTCGGTTCACTGAATCTTTACCAAACATCAAACTTGACCTATATATTGTCCAGACAAACATCCTGGTCAAGTTTCATCATTATTGAACCAAAACTCTGGCGTATGGAGTGTTTTTGTTTTTGTAAGATTTGACCTGGTGACCTATATTTTGAGTTGACCCCATTACCAAACATCAAACTTTGCTCACAAAAATAAATATTTTGACTAAGATTCATAAAATCTGAAACAAAATTGTGACCTCTAGAGTGTTTACAAGGATTTTGTATAATACAGCTCAGCCAAAGCGGCACAAACATAATCCGCGGCTACGCCACGGCCAGATTATTAGTCCGCGGCGGCCGAATCGTGTGTTCACGCGGCGTATCGCCGTGGCACTCAGCATCGATCCGCGCAACGACGCCGAGTCTGTATTAACCACGCGTACTTTCCCGGAGTAAATCCGCCGCATACGTACGCGGCGGATCGAGTGAACAGATATCCACCAATATGTACATACATGTATGTGTAGCGTAGAATTAATTACGCGCAACTGTTTATGATTCGTTCGGTTATCATTATTAAATTTGTAATCCGAAACACACTTCCGAATTTTAATGCTAACGCGTCCTTTGGCAAATTCTAGCGTCAAATAAACAGTGCTAAAATATCCTTTGTTTCATAAAAAGCGCGCGAAAATTATGCAGACATGTAGAACGTCGTTTGGAAAGTTTGGGTGTATTTTGTGTTGTATAAATACATGAACATCACGTCAGGTGTAAATCGCGTGTTCAGTGGAAAAAAAAACGCCCCGATTAGACGTTATTTCATCATCTCTTTAAATAGTAACAAATGCCAAAATGTATTTGATACATAAGGAAATATCGAGAATGTTTGTGTATCGTAAATATTTACCAGCATTTGCTTTAAAACTGGAATATACGGGATTATCGGGTAATTAGTAGCGATATTAACTGTATAATATGAACAAAATAAAACGTGTTTATATACGCATATTCAAACAATAGTTATAATAAGCTGATAATTAACAAAACTACAAATACGTCGTCACCGTCTTGATTATTGATGTGGCTTCAAACTGCTAATTTTCTCAGCTAAAATATAATAGCGGAATCAACATGCAATTAATTTATAAATCCACCATATGCTGGAGCCTTGACCACTTGTATGTGCGAAAACATAATTACGTGACCTTGTTTATGTGTGAAATACATACGCTACGGGCGGGAAACAAACTTAATAATTGGCCAGACACATTAACTATGCTTACATGTATATGCTAATACAATCCGCGCACAATAAATTTATTATGATTTTAATTATTATTATAATTGTTCTTTCAAAATTTGTTAACAACATGTAACTAATAATTAAAAAAAATTATATATTTCATGATCGCATCGACTCGGCATCATGTCGCGGACCGCGGCATGCCTCGGCGGACAGATGCGAAGTTTCGCGGCGAAATGCGACTTGCCGCCGCATACTGACGCGGCTTCAACGACTGACGCGGCATCGACTCGTTTCGCCTTGCCGCCGCGGATCGCGAAATACGTTTGTTCCGCTTTGGCTGTACTGTATAATGAAGATTTGGACAATCTAAGGGCAATAATTATGGCATAAATTATGTGATTTTGATCATTATCAAACTTGACTGAGATCTTTCAGCAACTTTCATAAAGAAAGCTTGAGAAGTGTGAATGCTAGAGTGTTTACAAACCAAATGTGGACGAACGGACGGCGGACAAAGACCAATTCTAAAACCTCACCTGAGCAATCAGGCGAGCTAAAGTGTATTCCACCGATCTGAGCCATTTTCCAACTTGTGCGAGAAATCAATAAAACCAATGTATTGACTAAGTTTCACGATGATTAGGCAAAAAATGAGACTTCTATAGTGTTCGATCATAAGGTTTCTCTCTAGTCACATGAGGACAACTGCCCCCCCCCCCCTCCTGGCAGCCATGTTTTTTGACCAATCGGGACCATTTGCAAACTCATCTGAGATATATAAAAAACCAATAATTTCACCAAGTTTCATGATGATTGGGCAAAAAATGTGACTTCTAGAGTGTTCACAAGCTTTTTTTACTATATAAATATAAGAAAACTGCCCCCCCCCCCCCCGGCAGCCATGTTATTCAACTGACCGGAACCATTTTTTGACTCAACTCTTGTATCAAGGAAACAAATGTTCTTACCAAATTTCATGAAAATTGGGCCAAAAATGTGACTTTTAGAGTGTTCACATGTTATACTATATACATATAGAGAAAAATGCCCTGCCCGCTGGTGGCCATGTATTTCACCGATCTGGACCATTTTCGAACTCGTCCAAGATATCAATACAACCAATGTTTTGTCCAACTTTCATGATGATTGGGCAAAAATTGTGACTTCAAGTGTGTTTACAAGGTTTCTCTATAGCCAAATAAGGAAAACTGCACCGCCCACTGGTGGCCATGTTTTTCAATGGTCCAGAACCACTTTTGAACTCAACCAACATATCATTAAGACAAACATTTTGACAAAGTTACATGAAGATTGGGCATAAAATGTGACTTCTACAGTGTTAACAAGTTTTTTCCTTTTTTTTGACCTAGTGACCTAGTTTGTGACCAAGCATGACCCAGTTTCCAACTCCATCGCGATATCATTGGGACAAATCTTCTGACCAAGTTTCATGAAGATCGGACAAAAAATGTGGCTTCTAGAGTGTTCACAAGGTATCTCTATAGCCAAATAAGGAAAACTGCCCCGCCCACTGGTGGCCATGTTTTCAACAGACAAGAACCACTTTTGAACTCAACCAACATATCATTATGACAAACATTTTGACAAAGTTTCATGAAGATTGGGCATGAAATGTGACTTCTACAGTGTTTACAAGGTTTTTCTTTTTTTTTACCTAGTGACCTAGTTTTTGACCTGGCATGACCCAGTTTCGAACTCGACCGGGATATCATTGGGACAAAGCTTCTGACCAAGTTTCATGAAGATCGGAAAAGAAATGTGCCCTCTAGAAAATACACTGTATTATTATGAAAACATTAATAGTCAAGGGGGAGTAACTACTGCAAACTTAAATGCAATATTTAGAAGAGTTGTCTCGCTTGTTACATGACCTTAATTCATGATTGTTTACAAGCCTTTTTACTACATAAACATAAGGGAAACTGCCCATCCCCCTGGCAACCATGTTTTTCAACGGACAGGAACCATTTTCGAACTCAACTCTCATATCAAGGAAACAAATGTTCTGACCAAATTCATGAAAATTGGGCCAAAAATGTGACTTCTAGAGTGTTCACATGTTTTCACTATAAACATATAGAGAAAAATGCCCCCCCCCCCCCCCCCCACTGGAGGCCATGTTTTTTCACCGATCTGGACCATTTTCGAACTCGTCTGAGAAATCAATAAAACCAATGTTTTGACCAATTTTCATGATGATTGGGCAAAAATTGTGACTTCTAGAGTGTTTAGAAGGTATATCTATAGCCAAATAAGAAAAACTACCCCGCCCACTGGCGCCTTTTTTTTCAACGGACCGGATCCACTTTTGAACTCAACCAACATATCATTGAGACAAACATTTCGACAAAGTTACATGAAGATTGGGCATGAAATGTGACTTCTACAGTGTTTAAAACTCGACCGAGATTTCATTGTGACGAAGCTTCTGACCAAGTTTCATGAAGATCAGACAATAAATGTGGCTTCTTAAGTGTTTACCAACAAATGTGGACGGACGGACAGACGACGGACAAAGACCGGTCACAAAAGCTCACCTGAGCAGTCAGGTGAGCTAAAAATCAATAAGAATAATATGGTTGAATTATAGGATCATACCAGTGTAATGTTTTTCTCCATTGTTCCATAGATGTTTGAAACTGCAACCTTCACCCTGTGTATCCCAGGTTCCTGAACTATGTATTCCTACAATCAGAAACACACCATCTTATTTGTATTTTTATATTACAGTATTTCTGTTCCAGGATTTTAATGATAGCAATGATAGTATGCAATAAGCATTCTATTGATAGCAATGATAGTATGCAATAAGAATTATATTGATAGCAATGATAGTATGCAATAAGCATTCTATTGATAGCAATGATAGTATGCAATAAGAATTATATTGATAGCAAATATAGTATGCAATAAGCATTCTATTGATAGCAATGATAGTATGCAATAAGAATTATATTGATAGCAATGATAGTATGCAATAAGCATTCTATGATAGCAATGATAGTATGCAATAAGCATTCTATGATAGCAATGATAGTATGCAATAAGCATAGCACTGCTAATTCTTCGAAGATCTGACATAATTTTAGCAGAATTATACATGCATTCCCAACTTCTGGATTGACCTAGATGCACAATTTGCCATGTTTTACAAGGCCGTCTTCAATTAAATAAAGGATAACTTATGCGGCAAACCTTATACACTAAACATGAAAAATAAACATCTTCGTATGAAATACATTTCTACCATACAGGAGACATGAATACAATATCACCTCAAAGTCACCCATGTCAACAGTAATTCCAATACTACCCAATAATTGTTCCAACAATAAAATATCCATCCTGAACTCCTCTGAACTGCTGGCAAGCTTTATGAAACAATTACATGCAACAACATCATGTTTCCTATTGTAATTATCTTGTCATCTCATATCCTGCTGACAACTTATTGACTCTTTGGGCTCAATTACTCCCTTGGGGTTATTTTGTGTAAAACGGTCAGAAATCCTTAACCAAGTTCCATTCACCCTAAATGCCACTCATTCACTCATGGATTGGGTCTGTTGTTTGAAAATAACTTGTTATAACTTGGTGAGGACCTTCTGCAAATGAAATGAAATGTTTAATCTAAGTTATTCCCAGGTACTTCATTAATTTTCCAAAGAACAAAAACATGAAATACCTTTGTATAATACATAATTGTCTTTTAAATGAACAGTCTACAATCAACACAATATATATTTCTAAAATATGCTTTCACATAAAATATAGGAACTATAACTAAATTTATAAAATTTGATTCCGCTCTGCCAAAAGTGAAGCCAGTTGTCAATAATGCATTAAACACTTTAACAAGCTGACCTTAAACTTATTACTTGACCTTTCACCAAGGAGTGAAACACCTTCTCCACATGGTCAAAATTGTCCTTAAATTATCTTTGAATTGCAAGATGAATGATAAAATTACAGTCGGGACAAGTTTTTGTATAGCCAAGTTATACATAAATTATGAATTTTATGTGTGACCTTCATCTATGAGACAGTTGTTACACATGTAACACAGTAATTTAACCCATTTATGCCTAGCGTCTAGAAAAAAGGCCTTGGCAAACAGCGTAGACCCAGATGAGATGCCGCATGATGCAGCATCTCATCAGGGTCTGCGCTGTTTGCTTAAAGGAATTTCTGTAAGAAATATTCTAACAAGGGATTAACTTGTCACAAAACCAGGTTTTCAATTTGAAAAAAAAGTCTGATAAAGGTAGACAATTCAAAATGTGCATTGTTACCCCCCTTTTGTAAGATTCAATCTTTTTTTACTCGTGGCGACCTTGATTTCAATTTGAAACAAGAGATGTGTTTGTCAGAAACACAATTCCCGTTGTTATTGTTGTTCTTCAGAGTTTATTTACAGGTCCCACGCCCCTTCACGGAGTCATTTTATCTGGACCTGCCCCTGTGACCTTTCAGGGCAGAAAGAATCATTTTGAGCCAAAGTAGGTCAAATTTACCCCGGCTTCCCGGGTATTCGCCAAAGATATAATTTGGATCCAGATGGACCAGTACACGGTGGCCAATGAGACCTTAAAGTGCACTGGTTGACAATCACAAGATAAATTCTTGTCTGGACGCAGCTCCACCAAGGGTCTGCAGCGCACCGCTCTGCCTTTATGGCCATTCTCGCTGTCACCGGCCGTCGTCTTCATCCCTGAGACGGTTTCCCCAGTGCGTTGAGCGTACTGAGTACTGCCGCCCCGGGTCTCTCTATAGGGCCACCCCCTCGATGTTCTAGTGACTACTCCGAGCATAAACAAGATGTGTTTGTGAAACACAATGTCCATCTATATGACGTTTGACCTTGAAGGGTGACCTTGACCCTTCACCACTCACAATGTGCAGCTCCATGAGATACACATGCATGTCAAATATAAAATTGCTAGCTTCAATATTGCAGAAGTTACATTACATGAGCAATTTTGACCCATATATTTGACCTAGAAGGATGACCTTGACCTTTCACCACTCAAAATGTGCAGCTCCATGAGATACACATGCATGCCAAATATCAAGTTGCTATCTTCAATATTGCAAAAGTATTCATAAAATAAGCGATTTGGGCCACATATTTTTGACCTCTGACAATGAAGGATGACCTTGACCTTGACCTTTCACCACTCAAAATGTGCAGCTCCATAAGTTACACATGCATGCCAAATATCAAGTTGCTATCTTCAATATTGCAAAAGTATTCCTAAAATAAGCGATTTGGGCCACATATATTTGACCTCTGACCTTGAAGGATGACCTTGACCTTCCACCACTCAAAATGTGCAGCTCCATGAGATACACATGCATGCCAAATATCAAGTAGCTATCTTCAATATTGCAAAAGTATTCATAAAATGAGCGATTTTGGCCACATATATTTGACCTCTGACCTTGAAGGATGACCTTGACCTTTTACCACTCAAAATGTGCAGCTCCATGAGATACACATGCATGCCAAATATCAAGTTGCTATATTCAATATAGCAAAAGTTATTGCAAAATGTTAAAGTTGGCGCAAACCAACCAACAGACCAACCAACCAACAGACAGGGCAAAAACAATATGTCCCCCACTACTGGAGTGGGGGACATAAAAAGTAGCCCCAGTTCAGCCCCGTATTTCCTCCACACTGGGGATCTTGCTGTCCCACTGTTCCCGTCCCTCTACAGACCGGACCTCTGGCAGGTCCGGGTCAG
The DNA here is from genome assembly GCF_020536995.1 of Dreissena polymorpha. Taxonomy (NCBI): domain Eukaryota; kingdom Metazoa; phylum Mollusca; class Bivalvia; order Myida; family Dreissenidae; genus Dreissena; species Dreissena polymorpha. Next base: position 59,396,641 of record NC_068367.1, on the reverse strand, counting down.
CGAACTCCCAACGATAAACAGCGGTTGACAAGACCGCTGCATCTTGGGGAAGACAGCAATCCCAGCAATGTGGAAGACGTCCGGCTCGGGGTGGCGGACTCAGCTGGATTAGCAGAGCCACCCGAAGAAGTTCCCTCTAAGAAGATTATCTGCGGGTGATTCTCGCCTCGGTCGCCACGTGCACGCTCCAGCTGCTGACTGAGAAACACATTTCTCCCTATTGCGCCGCTTTGAAATAAACTTTCAATATATCATTTGGTAGGTTTAGAAATAATCTCCCTTTTAAATCTTATTACTTCCCTTGGATTGTATTTTTTTACTTTTGACCTTGAAGGATGACCTTGACCTTAACCTTTCACCACTCAAAATGTGCACCTTCATGAGATACACATGCATGCCAAATATCAAGTTGCTATCTTCAATATTGCAAAAGATATTGCAAAACTTTAAACAAGGTTAAAGTTTTGGGACAGAATGACAGACAGACAGGCCAAAAACAATATGCCCCCAATCATTCAATCCGGGAGCATAAAAAAAGTCTGATAAAGGGAGACCAACTCAAAATGTGCATTGTTACTGATTGTTCAAAGTTACCCCACTTGTTTCAAAATCAATCTATTGTTAGTCATGGCGACCTTGACGTTGGAGATATTGACGTAATTCTTTCGCATGACACACCGTCCAATGATGGTGAACAAATGTGCCAAATGATTTTAAAATCTCACAATGAATGACATAGTTATGGCCCGGACAAGCTCATTTATGGTCATTTTTGACCTTTGAACTCAAAGTGTGACCTTGACCTTGGAGATATTGACATCATTCTTTCGCGCAACACACCGTCTAATGATGATGAACAAATGTGCCAAATGATTTTAATATCTCACAATGAACAACAAAGTTATGGCCCGGACAAGCTTGTTCCGCCAGCCCGCCAGCCAACATTCGCCAATCTAATAACCAGTTTTTTCCGTCGGAAAACCTGGTTAAAAATAGAAATAAATATACAACACATCCCTAATTTTTTAAATGAATAATCAATTTAGAAGGATGGGAGAGTCCACTCTGCATAAATGGGTTATATATATGCTATCAAATACTTCTTTATCCAAAAACATTTTATTATTGCAAATACAGTCAATAAAACATTATTTGAGAAATAAAAAGTGGTAAATTGAATCAAATCAATCAAAGGTTCACTGGCCCAAAAGAAGTTTTTGCCACTTGTTCAAGACTTTAAAACTGTCACATGTCCTTAAATAGTATCTAATTAATAAATTAAAAGACATTAATGGCCATCAGCGGCTGAAACCACTGTCAAAACATGCTGCCTTTGAAAATGACAAAACAATCACCTGACTGGGGCCATTTTCACCTTGATTGAGTCTCTAACCACTCTCTGCCAATTGTGAGAGAGGATAATCAGCTCATTACAGACAGCCACACTGACTTGCCCTACACACGCAATCTAGCTCATTACAGACTAGCACACTGACTTCCCCGAGACATGCAATCTAACCATACCAGCAATGGAGTGTGTTTTCCAACCTCAAAAAAAAATAACAAAACTAAAACCAAATCAGAGCACTTGCGTTCTTGGCAATAATCATGTCATAATTACCAATACTCAGGAAATGTAATTCTTGTCTTGACCTTAAGAAGTGCTCTCATTTTCACCCTAATTTAACATTATTTTGCCAGACATTTTTTGTTGGCCTAGCTAGAATATCATTATTACTGACAAACAATCTAGGTCTACAACAGCATGCTCACATGCATACATGAACACATTTTTAAAACACTGTTAAAATAAAATTAAAGTTATGAAAAAAACAATAGTTTGTAAATTCTCCCAATTTTTCTGAACCACTTGCCCGTCTGTAAGTCTACATGTCCCAGGCCAACAATCAGTAATTTCTATCCCTGTTAGTGTTGAGAACTAAATAAAAGTAGCCAAACCAACATTTATTTATTATTTCTAATGCATTATTTTAAAACATCAAACTGTTTTCCTAGAGAAACGAACAGTGTATCTATGACATTAAGAGGAATTTCAGACTTCAAAGTCTGGAAGAAAGGCTGCTTTTGTGGGCTTAATTTAAAGACAGCAAAATTAAATATTTGCATTCAGCCAAATAAAGCAAAACAAAATGTTCCTGCCAAATCTGCAGAAAAAAATACATAATGGAAAACTGGGATTCGGCCTAAATCTCGAGTCCTAATGACCCTACAATGAATGTCATATTTAATGTTGACAGCAGGCCATATGAATTAAATGTCAATCAACATGCCCATAATTGCCAATCAATGCTTGTTTATTGTCTTTAAATTGCACAAAATGTCATTTTCCACCACATAAATTGCCCCTCTTTTTCCAATTTAGTTGTCACAGTGTCACAGGGCATTTTTTTTATGTCTGTGCCAGTTTCCATTTAACATACAAGCCAGAGATGGGAGAGTGCAATCTATTAGGGTTAAAATTAGTTTCAATTATCTAGAGGTACCACAATCCAATGTGACATTTAGAATTTGAGATCTGAACAAAAAAGCTGAACGAAAGTCAGGCTGATATATATCACATACATGTCAGAATACTGCCATACAGAACAAGTCAGTTAACTCTTTCAGTGCTGGAACGGAATTTTGAAGGCCTTTGCAAACAGTTTGGATCCAGATGAGACGCCACAGGACGTGGCGTCTCATCAGGATCCAAACTGTTTGCTATTCAGATAGTATTCTTTGAAAAAAAAAATCAAAGAAAATGCTTATTTAAGAAATTCAGCGGACGACATTTTAGCAGACGACAAATTTCCCAGCATGCAAAGGCTTAAAGGTCACATACAGAATTTGTTTATCATTTTCCAATTGTCTTTTCATTATTTTTTAAAAGAAAGGTATGATTTTGATGACTCTTTTTGCAAGTTCAATATTTTCTGGCTTTCATCCCTTGTCTTACACAGATGAAACAAATTAGATGGCATCCACTATTTTAATGTTTTGAACTTTTAAAATTGACCTTTAAAAAGAGATCCCAACATACAGTCTTGTTTGGCCTATTTTGCATTGTGAAGACATGTGTTGTTGTACATTGTACAAAACTCTCTTGGAATAGAATGTAAATGTAACTAAGTTATATAATTAACAACAGTTTTGTCTCGGTATTTATGTATGAATAAGGTAAAAACTTAAAACACAAGCTACATAGATATTTGATCATCAAATGTAATTTACCTAATAACTTCACATTAATAAGTAAAGAAATAAGTTTTATCTGGAATTATGACTCCGGTTACACCCCATTTAGCAAACAACATGTGTCTACAGCTGTTGCTCAAACAGAAAGTCCCACAGTGCACCTGTTTCCAAAAAAAGAGGCTAATTTTACATTTAATACATAAATTACCCATGTTATGTAAGATACCATATGTTAAAATGGTCTTGAAAAGTTAAAAGAACAAGACTATTGCCAAGCAATATATGTCCCTTACCGGCTCCACTATTGTCAGAATTTTCAAGTTTCATGAAAAAAAAGAAGAACTTTTAAAGTTATCGCACGATCCAGAAAAGTGTGACAGACAGACTCACAGACAGACACACAGAGCGCAAAACATGAGTCCCCTCCGTTGAAACCGGTAGGGGACAATAAAACTCATTTTAATAAGATTTTAATATTCCAAATGCACTCTGCAGGACTTTGCCTCCCTAGGCATCTAATGCCAAATTTTGCCTAATAAGGGAAAGAGAAAGACACCTTTGCTAATGCTTTTTCTTCATACAATTCTAGTACATGACCATGATCATCACAGCATATCCACTTAGTATAATACATCTGGCAGCTGGATTTTTTTTTTCAGCCAATCTGATTCCAGATAGAACCCATATATCCATGATAAGGCACACTCCAGGAATAAAATTTATTTGCTAGTAATTCAACTCCCATGAATTGTTTTAAGCCCCGCTGAAGAGGCCATGCCTCACTTCCTCAATTGTTTTGCACTTGAAATAAGCGTGTAGCCCAAATTACCCAGTGATTTATGTCCGCTGGGGAAACAGAATGAGGGATCCACTTTCTGTTTATTGACTTGGAATCCGCCCAACAAACAAAAGACATTCATAACCCTTCTAGTGATGGACATTTTGGAATGGTTTATTCCATAAAGGGAGCAAACTGAGATAATTTTTATGTACATTGGCCACAATAAGATTTTCAAGGAAAAGTTAAAACTAAATGTATCACATTGTAGTGGCGTAGTCGATGATAAGTTGACTGCCTAGCGACTGGGTGATCACAGGTTCGATCCCTAAGGTTACAGCATTCTTTGGATCTCTTCCGAAGACACATAGTACTGGTTCTACCCCGAAATCAGACTTGAGAGCATTTCCATTAGTCTTTGGTTTTTTATGCAATTAGGCTTGAATAAATACGTTTAAACAAAAATTATCATATTACGCTGTTGTAGGAGGAATTACATACACTAGAATAATATTAAAGATTAAATTTTAATAGATTATGAAACAAAAAGATTACAGACAAATGGCCATCTATCAAAACTGGACCCAGCCATGAATCCTTCATTCTAAAACATCAAATTTAACATAATTTAAAAAGTAACTTTTCTGTTATTTGTCATCCGTACAGAAATAAAGCAACAAATGAATCCTGAATATTTCTAGAAGATTCTAAAAAAAACGAAAATCCAAACCAAAGAATGGGGATTAATTATACATAATAAAAACTTTTCTGTTATGTGTCACATATAGAGAAAGATATAAACAAATTGTGTCTTCAATATTTCCAGAAGGGACTTAGTGAGTGAAATCTCATCCAAGGAATGGGGAAAGTTTATACATTAAACAGCAACTCTTCTGTTCTTTGTCACAAATATAAAGAAACATAACATATTGTGTGTTTTTTTCATTTTTCTAGAAATTCCAAACCAAAGAATGGGGATTTAGTGTTCATGATCCTGTGTCAATCATTATGGTCATGGATCCCAGATAGCACACACCATATGCACTGGCTTTTATGCACTGGAGAAGTAAATCACTATTAGCATTGAAAGTGAAAAATCAGTGCAGGATATGTTTATCTCGTTACTTAGCAACAGAAACTCATCAGTAATTAAAACAGGATGATTCTTTACTGCTGATTAGCTTATTGGGTTGATAAAAGTGATTCCACGTACATGAAAATCATATATCAGCATTACAGGCACTAATTGAGTTCATTTGAGTTAAAATACACGGATGTTTCATATTATTTCTGGAATATTTCTAAAATGATGTTCGATACAACCAATTATGCTGAACCTTGTGAAAATATGTTTTTATATGTTCAGTGAAAATTTATAATAAAATGTTTGTTTGCTTTTTTGAGTGCGTGTTTTTTTAATGGACTTTATAAATCAACCATTTGATAACACAATTTGTTTACCCCATAGCTGCAGTTATCCCATCCCTTATACATGGCCGTTAATCACGCGCACCACCTCTTCTTTAAGATGCATTAATTAAAGAGCCAATGCAACTTCCGAGGTGGCGCTCAGACCCGGATGTTTTGAAATGTGATGGATAATTTTACAGGGTTATTAGGTTTTACATGTTTTTTTCAACATATTTTGCATTATTTTTAAAATAGGAAAATGACCTAGTGCGATTCAGCAAAGATTAATTCATCCGTGATTAACGGCCGTGCTTTGCAGTCATAATGACTTGCAGAAGGTTAAGCACTTAAAAACGACTGTTAGAGCCCATAAAATTATGGAATAGACTGACAGAAAGAGCAATTCTAAATACCTCTAAATGCCAATTTGTTGGGCCATAAAAATGCAGTTGTTGTAGAAAAAAGGAATCACTGTTTTCAATATTAAAAAAAATTGTAAAACAATATGTGGCACGGTAAATATTGCATTAATTGCAGAATGTTTTACCAAGATGAGGACTGCTAAATGTGCATAACAAGCTACCTAATTATCAAGCCACATCCTGATGCCTTTTGTTTTATAACTATGTTTATGTTTCAGTGATTAATTACTAAAATATGCACAAAAATCCATCCCCACATCTTGAAATGTGGTATTTAATCTACAGCTAAGCCAGCATCCAAACTAAAACTAGTTGCATGGAAACAGCATGGAAAGATGGCTGACAACGCAGCCAGCCAACTGGCAGAAAACGGGAGTTTGTCTGAACTTGTTGAATTTGATAGATACCACATTCTTAAAATAATCTACGTAATAGGTTTATAATCAATTGCAGGTACAACCTGATCATCTTCCTAAGCGTGGTGCCTAAAATGCTGTGCAATTCAGTAAATTTTCCAGGCTAACATGGGATTGGCTTAAGAAAAATCAGGTATATGTCTTTCTAAATTTTCTATGAATGAGCGCCAAAGTGCTGAATCAACTAAATTTTATTTTGCTGCAACAGATATGAGCATAGTCATGCCAAAATGGGTTCTATGCCATATGTGGCCAGGGTAGCTTCAGGGTTACTATGCCATTTGTGGCCAGCAAATGTGTATGTCCCCCAGTCTATACTGAAAGACATATTGTTTTTGCCCTGTCTGTTTGTTTGTTGGTTTGTTTGCATCAAACTTTAAGATTGGCCATAACTTTCCCAATATTGAAGATAGCAACTTGATATTTGGCATGAACGTGTATCTCTTGGAGCTGCCATTTTGAGTGGTGAAAGTTCAAGGTCATCCTTCAAGGTCAAGGTTAAATATATGGGAAGGGGCCATAGTTTTCACAAGCACATCTTGTTTTTACAATTGAAGCAAGAGCAGTTCCAGATTCACACAGTATGGTCAGGAGCTACCCTGTTTCCTATAAAGTCACGCACGGTTCTGTAGTCTCATAAAGGCACATTATGACTCCTCATCAGAGTATATGAATGCAAACGCATAGAACTACACTGTTTGGATAAGTCTTAACCCTTTCCCACTTAAAAGCTAAATAACTTGCAGTCTGTTCAGGTTTTATGCTGTTTGCTGGTCATCAGTATCTAAGGTTTGGAGATGAAGCCTTTATAACTTGGATCTAGTAAGAAAGGTGTTTAATTAAATGTAACTGTGTATGGGACTATAAATGCGTTAAAATACATATATAAGTGGTAAAGGGTTAAAGAACGATTTTTCCCTGATGAAACTCATATGATACTTACATACTCAACCCACATTTTGAAACAATTTAGCAAGATGGCATTGAAAGCAATGTGCTTAACCCTTTACCACTTAGATACGTATTTTAACACCTTTGTAGTCCCTTAGAAAATCAGATTTAATTAAAGACCTTTCTAACTAGATTCAAATGATAAAAGTTTCATTTCCAACACTTAAATGAGCAGCAAACAGCATAAAACCTGAACAGACTGCGATTGCAGGCTGTTCTGGTTTTATGCTGGTTGCAAAAGCAATTTTCACTTTGCTTCTGAATGGGTAATGGTTAAAGAGACATTATTGAGTCTGTCTCTGGTTAAAATGTTTTTGATGCCTTTATACAAATCTTGACAATGTTCTCAGAGTGTGGGTCTAACCCATGACCTTTTGGTTATTGGTCAGTTGACCTCTTGGGTATTGGTCAGTTGACCTCTTGGGAATTGGTCAGTTGTTTGACCTTTTTAAAAACTTCTTCAATCTTTGAGGAAAAACATCCCAAATTTCATATACAACAATATAATGAGTGCATGACACGTTTTATACCAAATTATTTTCGAGTTATACAATAGCTGAACATTATTCTTTTTTTAAATTGGACTAAATATTTTTTGGACAAAATTTTCTGGCCAAAGAACTGCCCTCTTGAATGATAATTTTGACGACTGGTTGTGACTTTGTCAAGCCCCCTACTTCTTCATTGTTTGATTCAGATTTTTATTAAAAAATTATGCACTTTATCTAAATTTTTGCAATATTTCTTGACATTGTTTGGATACAATTATATATGGCAGACTTGTCACTTTTCTTTGCAATATATTAGGACTTTGAAATATAACATACTTGTAACAATGTTGACCTATATTATGTGTTGCCTGCACGAACCACATTACATTCTTCATTATGTCAAGGTCATGTGCAGATATTAGGTATAAACAAGAGCTGTGTTTGTGAAACACAATGCCCCCTATTGCGCCGCTTTGAAGCCATATATTTGACCTTTGACCTTGAAGGATGATCTTAACCTTGACTTTTCACCACTCAAAATGTGCAGCTCCATGAGATACATGTACACATGCATGCCAAATATCAAGTTGCTATCTTCAATATTGCAAAAGTTATGACTAAGTTTAAAGTTTTGGGACAGAATGATAGACAGGCCAAAAACAATATACCCCCGATCATTTGATCTGAGGGAATAAAAATAAAGCATTAATTATGCCAAACTTGTAAAATATGCATTACAAAAGAATATGAGGGGATAATGCACCTTCAAGGACATCTTTTTCCGATAGTTAATATTTCCATTGTGTGGTGGACAGTATACCCACATTGCAGCCAAAATCTCCCCTGTTCAATCCACAATCAGAGAGTATTTGGATGGCATTTCCAAAGACACCAATAACTGGTTCTACCCAGAAAAAGCCTAAGACATCATTTGCAAACAAACCTCAAGGTAAAGACTAATAAATAATAACATCACTGCCCACAGAGATCATCCTACTAGAGACAACGACATAAACCCTAGTAACAACATTCCAAAGAGCCACACATTTCTGATCCAGTCTCTTCTCTTTGACAAAGTGTGCACCTTTCAGTTTGGCCTATAATCACTTTTAGACATAATGTCATGTCATTAAGAATGGAGATAAAATTAAATGAGCATTCAAACACAAACCTCTACAACACTGTGGCACTCTTCACAAGGGGAAACCACTCTTGTTTCCACGTCATCCATCAAAAAGTTAAAGGTCAAGTTATCACCCATGGCAACTGAAGCCTCCAGCATAAAAGAGGTGTCTGAAAACACGGCCAGGGATTGACCATCAACCTGACCAGACTGGAACAAATCTGGGACACACGTTGGTCGATTGTAGTCAGCCGCATCGTCAGCAATGCCAATCTGAAGGTCATGTGGAAACGGAAGGTCAACTTGAAGGTCAAGGGTTGTTGACAGCGTATTGATGCCATTGGTTACTTCCACGGCTGAAAACACAAAAAAGGCATATATGCCAGAATTTTCTGTGAAATAGTTATAGAGAATTCTAAGTAAATTGTCCCATGCCTTTTATTGTTCAATGAAAATCCCATGTTTGCTTAACCATTCAATTAGTTATGCTATAATGTTGAATCGTTCATACCTCATGAGATGTAACACCCTCATATTACAGAGGAGGTGGTATAACTGTTATTATTACTATTATTATAAACAGCAATGATCAGGGGTGCTATAAGTCAGGGTTCCACATTAACTTTTTTTACAGCAAGACCATCTGACCAGCTCCTCTTAACATGTACTAGCCCGAATCGGATGCCTACTAGACCATAAATGACATAGCAAATAAACACAATTGGATCATGTTACTCTACGATAGTGTTACCGATCGCCAAAATCGCCATTGGCGATAACAATTCCTGGCTGGCGATTAAAAATAAGGTTTTCATGAAATTGGCAAATAAAAAATAGACCCTATGCTTTTCAAATGCACAATTATTATCTAAATGTTTTCAGGCTGTATAAATCGCCAGAAACATCGATAAGATTACACATTACCGGAAAGGCCCCAGGTTATAATGATGACCGCCTAGGTCGATAATCCACATGGCTAATGTCTTAATTTGTAACGCTTCACACTGCGACCAGACTTTTTCGAACATTGGGTTACTCGGCGATTTAAGTGATAACTGAATAACTGAAGCGTGCCGTGTAATGACCTATAGATGTTACAATTCAACGTTATCGAATCGACCAGTACGGAATTGTCATTTAGTAAGATGGGCAGAGTAATGATTATTGACAACTAATTTCCAAAGAAACGCGATTTTGATTGGCTAAAAAAGTAGATAAGAGTAACTTCCCTTCACGGTCGCTATGCGACTTGAAACTGAAAGACCGATTTAGAAAGTGAGTTGCAGATTCCAGGAAAAATGGATGCTTCGAACGAAAAAGGAAAGTCCAAGCAACAGATGCTAACACAATTCTTTAGAAAAGAAAGCGGACAGAATAATGATTCAATTTAAGCTCAGGGCTCAGGAAATGACCAAATGTTAGGTTCGCGATCAAAGGATGTCTCAAATAGTGCAGACTCGAATGCACAATCGGAAATGTCTTATCTAACTAGTGTATATAAACAGTTCAAAACAGTTTCAAAGTTCTACAGTTAACAATATTTTCGAATTTATTTCTTCAATGTTTATGAACTGCGTTGAATAAGCTCGGGTTCATGAAAATCGCTGCACAATTGATGAAGTTATGGTTGTTCAAAGCAATGCATTCCGTTTTCGGGTCATTTTGAATTGGATACCTTGTTAATATAATATATTTGATAGTGAATTTTTTTTTCAGAAAAGTAGATTGTTCGTTATGATATATTATTTATAATTTCAAAATGATGTTTTCACTAATTAATATCATAGCCACATGCTAACCACCTGTGATTTTGATCAGGAAATAGCCCCAAAACGCACCACAGACAATCTAGGATCCAAAAAATTTCCGCCCTAGAGTTGGCTACTAAGTTTTTTTCCTAAGCGCCATCCTAGTAACTGTTTTATCAGGATTTATCAGTAAATAATCAGTGAACACCAGAAAGTTATTTTGATGCATAGAGTAAAACAATAAAATAAAACTATTATTTTGTTATTCTTCGTCAAATTCAAGCCACGGGAACTGACTCGATTTTCCATAGGATAAATTTGACGTTTTTGTTTTTCTTTATATATACGTTTCCTGTCAGTTTTAACGTCGAAATCTTCTTTATTAACTGATTTGTCGGACGAAAATCCGAACTTGAACAAAGTCATTCTTTAAATTACATTATCTTGTCTGCTACGCAAAAATGTTTACATTGACGATACCGCTTTTTTTATAGAAGTCGTAAAAACATGCTGTAAAGTTTTAAGACACTGCAGAAAATCATTAATATTCATGACAACTTGACCAATGGAAACAAGCAATTCTTGCGGTAAGCTCTGCTTCGGGTCTAAAAATAGCGATGAATCGTGTGAATTCTCTGCGTTAATTTATATACGCTAGTTTTGTTCTGAATATGTAAATAACGGATACGAGAGTAATTTTACACAATAAGGAAAAAGGTTTTCACAGCAGTTAGTTATAGTTATATGAATCAGTATAGATTTTTTTATGTAAGACCAGTCGGACAAGCTAGCTTGCAGTTTTACTAGCCCGACCACCGATCTTACTAGACAATGTCTGTCGGACGTGCCTTAGTGTCGAATCCTGTAAGTTTGCATGTGGCGAAAAAAGGTTTCAGCTTAGAAATATATTAAACATGAGGTTACATCAATTCTTCCACATCAAACACAATTAATTTCATACTTATTTGATAAGCAAAAAAGTTCATAAACATCTTCAAAGCAATTGTATTGCAAATAACAAAACAAACTGTTGTAATCTATTACAAATGAAGATAATGTGAATATGCTTCGTTTATGCTGAAATCTTGTAAGCTTAGTGCAAAGATCAAAGCTTTTTGACTCTTGGCAAGGAATGGTTAAAGAAAAGAGAAACTCTGTGAAACGTTTTCAACATCTTGAAATAGTTCAACCATCGAAGTTGAAAACTTGCCAACATACTATTATAAACAGTCTGAGAAGCAGGAAATTAACAGCATGTACATATATACATGGGTGGCAAGAGCATATGTTATTGTCTTTGAATGAAGATTTCGAAATGCATCATTCAAACTGCATCTTTTCCTGGGAATTGGAGGTTAGATGTTTTTCGGCGTAAGCTGCATAAGCCAGCTTTTCACCTTAGCCTGACCTTTGTAATGGTCCAATAAAATTCCAATAAAATTTCCCGCGGCTAGGTACGAATGAATACACTTCATTTATTCCATTGGCTGATTTGAGTATACCACCAGAACATTGGAAACATATCCGCGTCTTTGTAACACTGTTTTACTGTATGAAACAATTTTATCTCGAATGAAAAGGCTTAATAGATAGAACAGTTTTACACTCAATTCTCGACATCAATACAGTTTGTGCGTACACCTTTTATTTTCAGAGTATTACCAGCGCAAGAGCGTTTATACTTAAAAGGCTATGTTCTCATATTTAGTACTTACTTCCTTATTCCTGTCAACATGTTAACATGTAAAAGTATAAAGAGCAATGGAAGCGAGGCCTCACTTTAAAGCATTGCATTTCAACCCGCGAGGTATATCGGGTCAATTCGCGGACATTCAGAGTTTATATACAGGTCATCACCGGAGTTGGCGGCCAGTAAAATAATCGTTATATAATAAAGACGCTATCCGTGAACTAGGTGACCTGGAATTTTCTTTAGACCAGAAATATGTTAAATGAAGATATTCAGCAATATAATTATGGTATGTAAATAATAGATTCTTAATGTGTTTTCAACAATACAATGATAAATATTATTGTTGATAAATTTAACAATAATTATTCGTCCATATTGCTTAATGTACTAAAGTGATATTATGAGCATGTAACAGTTTATAGGTGTCTATCACAACCGTTGATTATTTTTGATGTTTCTACTTCATATACACTTATATTAATTAATGCAGCATCATCACACTAAAACAATATACCAGAAAGAGAAAAATAATGCATTTGAATATCAACCGTACTTTCGTTTGACAACTGATCATGCGTTTACGAGTTGAACCTAAATTTAGTTTTAGTGCAGATTTGTTCATACGACACAAAGACACGAAATTGTTTTACGGATCATTTCAGCTTACAGGACTGGGTGGGTCACGTAAGAATATCGAATATAAAATATATTTTTATAAACAACTGGTAGCAAGGTGAGTTGCAGATAATTAATCAGTAACCACATTTTAACTAACTATTTTGACCTGTTAATTCTTTTCAGCTCAATTCAACAGTGCAAAATGCCCATAATATCACTTTAAGCATTAGCACGATGATAATTGATACTGTTAATAATCGAATCAAATAGCAATGCCCGACAAACCACTAAAACAGGTTTGTTCGAAGAACGCGTCTATAAATACGGATACTTCTCGTGTGGCCGGTTGACTCATATGTTTAAATTTCACTTCCATTCTTCTTTTGGTTTTCTGTTTTGTATCTATAGGTTTATGACCAGCAATATGTTATAATGTAAAATAAGCCGCGAAAACTCCCCGTACTGCGTGTGATGCAGCTAAGAACTGCACAGAAAAAGACATTCGCTATCCTTGATCTCATTCATTAAACTATTTACGCCGTATATCTTTTTTAAAGATATTTCTTGTTTTAATTCATTTTAATTTGAAGGCTCAAAATTCAATTTTAACTCTTTAAATTCATAGTAATTATGTTCATTACATTTCAAACAACCCCTTAATAGACAAAAAAACAGCTTAAATAGACAAATAAGAGTGACTTTATGTGCCGCATACCATCTCTGCAGTTTGAAGAGAAATATGGTTGCTTGATTAAATTTGACTAAGATATTTTGATTCAGCATATTTTTTTATGTTTGACACAAAAATGTTACAAGGTATGAATCAAGGCGACATATTAAGACCAATTTACTGAGATATTTCAAGGACCACAACTACAAGATATTGCAAGGGCCGCAACTCAAAAATATTTCAAGGACCACACCTACAAGTTTGCAAGGGCCTCAACACAAAAATATTTCAAGGACCACAACGACTAGATTTTGCAAGGTCCACAACTCAAAGATATTTCAACGACCACACCTACAAGATATTGCAAGGGCCACAACTCAAAGATATTACAAGGACCACATCTACAAGATATTGCAAGGGCCACAAATCAAAGATAGTTTAATGGCCAAATCTGCAAGATATTGCAATGGCCTCAACTAAAATATATTGCAAGGACAAAAACTACAAGTTATTGCAAGGGCCACAACTCAATGATATTTCAAGTGCCTCAACTTCTCAGTTCCCGTGACACTTTAAGTGATAATTCCATTTGATGGTGATATTATACCACCACAGGGTGATATTATACCACCACAGGGTGATATTATACCTTCATAGATGTTATGATTAAAAAGATAAATTTACCATAGCTGACTTAAAAAATGAAAATTGAGTACCAAAGCAAGTGATTAACGTAAGTAAATCAATTTTCTATGTTAAAGAGTTTAGTTAAGTTTAAACCTATTTATTTTAGCTCGATTGCATCGAAGGCCTAAGGCTTATATTAACGCTCGCCAGTCCGTTTCCTGGGCCTAGAACCAGTACTTGGTGTCTTTTGGGGAGATCTAAAGAATGCTCCCACGGTGGTGAACGAACCTGCAACCTCCCGGTCGCTAGGGGGACACCATATCAATTGCACCACAGCTAGCTGTTATAGAGTTTAGAGTTCATTTCAACATACATTGGCTTTAAGCCCGTGAGTACACACATATTACAACAAAATATATACACAGATGGTCAATGACATACATAATTTTTAATAGAACCTAGATGAAAATCTTAATACAAAAATGTGTATACACTATCACATTTTGTATTTTTATATTAAATAGATAAATTAATGTAAGTACATTATAGTATAGTACAGAGAAACTATTGATAATGTAAGTCAGCTCTCAATTTAAAAGCTTTAAAAACAAAAATATCTAGGTTTCATACACATTTTTTTATTGTCAGTCTGTAAGACTGCGATCAATAAACTTGATCATGTTTGTGTTTTTCCAGTAATATTTATTTATATACTTCTAACGTAAATAAATAAGCATTAGGCATTCAAGTAAAAAATGAAATTTTCTCAAGAACATTACAGTGTTTGCATTTTCTGTTTTGAAACAGTATCTTTTCACGATTTCCCTGCTTCCACTTAAAGTCTGTGGGCAGATACTCTAAAACGATTTAACGCAATTTTAAATGTTGAAACATTTACTTCAGTTATATTGATGGGGAGCATAATAAATTGCCATGCAATCTTAATCGATGGCAGCATAACAATAGTGATGTTAATAGCTCTCCTTTTTTAAGGTCACCTTTTTCATATTTGTATTGTTATTTTATTTATGCCTAATGTACCGTAAATCCACGAATATAATACGCCCTCGTGCATAATACGCACCCCCCAGTTTGGTCAAAATTTATCGGCAAAAAATTGAAAATCCGAGTAAAATATGCACTAAAAAAATCTGTGTCCAAAATCGGCCATTTCCGAAAAAATGTGTCAATATATTTTTGTGCTGTGAAAATAGCAAATCAATTTGGTGTTGTCAACTATCTGTTACCCCGGTATATTGATCGGGATGTGTTATAGTGCTGTTGTTATGACAGTTGCATAATAAATATCTCTGTCTATTGTTTATATTACCATTGATTGTTACCGATAACACACGGGCCCCTTGCTGACATCCGGGTCAAGCAGTCATAATTACAAAAGAAAGAAGCAGAGACGCTGTTTTTTGTTTTCAGTTTAAGTCAATTTGACAATATTCGGGACGATAATAATTATAATAATAATAAAGTAATAAGAAAACAAAATGGTTACTTCCGTTTTTATAGTTGTCTAGATGGATTACTTTTTCTTTTTTCGAGTTACAAACTCGATACTTTAATTTAACTTAAAATACAATTAAACCGCTCGTGTTTTTCATGATCTAGTAAATTAAAATACGCTGCTGTCATTAAGGCTAGTTTGGGAGTAAAAAACAAATTAATTAATTATCACATTTCAATTTAATTTGGCAATCGGCAGACAGGTGAAATAGACTATTAGAATCATAAAACGAATTATTTAATTACCACTCTTTACTTCAGATATGGGAAATATGCGGTAGAAAGATAAATAGTGGTCAGCTAAGAAATATTTTTTTACAGGTATGGTAAGTTGTTTTTTTTCATTTGCTAATCTCTTTATACGACTTAGCGTCCAGTCGCTATTTTGTATGCAGACAATTATTAACTGTGTATTCAAAGTATACAGTGTCTGCGCATGGATGACCCAATATTATCCGATAGCTCTTCCCGTTCTCACGTTTCATTCGACAACATCATTTCATGTGTAAGCGAGCTCAATGTTGATTGGCCAGCCACCATGCGCACTTCAATAACAATAAGGTCAAGCGATGCCTCATAATTGGGTATAGACCGGGTTTCGTTTACTGTTCCAATTGCGAACACTTTCATTAAAACAAAGAGACAAATATAGAAAACCAGTCCGATATAAAGGGCGGATGTTTTCAATGACATTTTACTAGATTTTCGCATTTTCATGAATAAGATTTTTATTGAGCCAAATTCTCAATATTTTCACAAATGGCGAACGACAGCACGAGCCCTATTGCACCCCTTTGATGTAATGGTGTAGTTCAAAATGGCTGCCGCAAAGCGAATAACAGCGATTAAGTTGAAAATTTGCACAGGACAATTTTTGTTCTGCTCTAAACTCGTATATTATAAGCACCCCCTTCTTGAAGAAACAATCGGCAGGTAAAAAAGTGCGTATTATATTCGTAGATTTACGGTACTTTATTTGTTTGTCTAATTTTAAATTCAAAACTCCTTAAGGTGAAAAGTTTTCAGTGAGTCAAAGATTTTGGTTTCAGTTTGAATGGTGCCCATAAATCATGCATGTGGATTTACCATCCAACAAAAATTAAATGCAACAAGACACAAAACTACTCATGGCACACATAATGCCTCAGGGATGAAACATCATTTCACATCCAGATATTCCCTATAGTCAGCCTTCCATCAACTCTGATTCAATTCCACCCATGAAATTGTATCACCAATTATAGGAGGAACATCCAGAAGCCTCCTGCCTTTTATATATTCCACAACCTACCCATCACAGCTACAAAATATAATTTGAAATTTACAGCACAAGGCCTTAGGGTACACCGTACTAAATTCAATAATTTTCAATTTGCATCATAAATTACGTTCAGGAAAAAAATCTTTTGACTTGAAGAGAATATATTGGCTAGAGATTCAAGTAACTAAGTAGCTCAATTATAGTTATCTTTACAATATCTGCATAAAGTTTCTCACAATCTTAAGACTTTAAAGGGCCCTTTTCACGTTTTGGTAAATTGACAAAATTTAAAAAAATTGTTTCAGATCAGAACACATTTTCTTTGTAGTTATGATATTTGTGAGGAAAAGGTTATACTGAACATTAACCATGCTCTAAAATATTCATTATATGCATTTGTTGACAATTAAAAAAACCTGAAAATTATAAAGCGTTGCAACGCTTGAATAATTTGGAAAGTACTGTTGTTGTCGTTATATTTTGTGATACTATGTAGGTTGGTTCCCGAAGGTTGTTAAGTGTTCTTGTTGGTTGGTTCCCGAAGGTTGTTAAGTGTTCTTGTAGATTGGTTCCCGAAATTGTTAAGTGTTCTTGTAGGTTAAATGGTTCCCTAAGGTTCTTAAGTGTTCTTGTAGGTTGGTTCCCTGAGGTTGGTAAGTGTTCTTGTAGGTTGGTTCCCCAATGTTGTTAAGTGTTCTTGTTGGTTGGTTCCCTAAGGTTGTTAAGTGTTCTTGTAGGTTGGTTCCCTAAGGTTGTTTAGTGCTCTTTTAGGTTGGTTCCCTAAGGTTGTTAAGTGTTTTTGTAGGTTGGTTCCCTAAGATTGTTAAGTGTTCTTATAGGTTGGTTCCCTGAGGTTAAGTGAACTTGAAGGTTGGTTCCAGAAGGTTGTTAAGTGTTCTTGTAGGTTGGTTCCCTAAGGTTGTTTAAGTGTTGTTGTAGGTTGGTTCCCTAAGGTTGTTAAGTGTTCTTGTAGGTTGGTTCCCTGAGGTTGTTAAGTGTTCTTGAAGGTTGGTTCCCGAAGGTTGTCGAGTGTTCTTGTAGGTTGGTTCCCTAAGATTGTTAATTCTTGTAGGTTGGTTCCCGAAGGTTGTTTAGTGTTCTTGTAGGTTGGTTCCCTGAGGTTGTTAATTGTTCTTGTAGGTTGGTTCCTGAAGGTTGTTAAGTGTTCTTGAAGGTTGGTTCCTTAAGGTTGTTAAGTGTTCTTGTAGGTTGGTTCCTTAAGGTTTTCAAGTGTTGTTGCAGGTTGGTTCACTGAGGTTGTTATGTGTACTGTAGAAATGTTTGGCTGTTCGGTTAAAGCAGTGGTTGGTAAAAGCATTTATCACCTAGGCGACACCAGTTCAATCAAAGTTCATGTAAGCATGTGAGTTTGGTTGGTTGTCACCATACCGGACAGGTGGGGTTTCCTCCAGGTATTCCACCTTCCCCCCACAACACAAGACAACACCAAAATTTAAAATATTTCAGTAACAACTAAATAGCTGGATATTGCAGCTATAGTTAAAAAATATTCCTCCTAACTTTCACAAGTCTCGTAAGCACATTAGGTAGAAGTACTGGGACACAATCCTGGTCCTCACATAATGCAGCTCAGGCACAAAAGGACCTAATAAACTGTGAAATACAAACACACTCAACTGTTTGGTACTGGTAGTTAAGCAAGATATACGAAAAGTTATACAAAGCAATATTTGTAGAGCAATCATCTAATAGATATAAACAAAATATCTAGATTTCTTTATTTTAACCCCTGAAAAGTTCATTTGACTGCTGAAAATTTTAAGCACAGGGTCATTTGACTCCTGGTTTTCAAATACTATTGAAATCACTGGGATCTCTACTTCTGTCATGTTTTCTAGAAGAAACAGGCTGGTTCTCTACACCTATCAGTACTCTTGTAGAAACAGAATGGTTTTCTACAGCTGTCATGTGTTTTTGTAGAAACAGACTGGTTATCTAAAGCTGCCATGTGTTCTTGTAGAAGTAGACTGGTTCTCTACAGCTGTCATGTGTTCTTGTAGAAGTAGACTGGTTCTCTACAGCTGTCATGTGTTCTTGTAGAAGTAGACTGGTTCTCTACAGCTGTCATGTGTTCTTGTAGAAGTAGACTGGTTCTCTACAGCTGTCATGTGTTCTTGTAGAAACAGACTGGTTATCTCCAGCTGCCATGTGTTCTTGCAGAAACAGACTGGTTCTCTACAGCTGTCATGTGTTCTTGTAGAAGTAGACTGGTTCTCTACAGCTGTCATGTGTTCTTGTAGAAACAGACTGGTTATATACAGCTGCCATGTGTTCTTGTAGAAACAGACTGGTTCTATACCCCTGTCAGTGTTCAAGTAGAAACAGACTGGTTCTCTACAGCTGTCAGTGTCCTTGTAGAAAAAGACTGCATGGTTCTCTACAGCTGTCATGTGTCCTTGTAGAAACAGACTGGTTCTCTACAGCTGTCATGTGTTCTTGCAGAAACAGACTGGTTCTCTACAGCTGCCATGTGTTCTTTTAAAAACAGACTGGTTATCTACAGCTGCCATGTGTTCTTGTAGAAAAACTCTGGTTCTCTACAGCTGCCATATGTTCTTGTAGAAACAGACTTGTTATCTATAGCTGTCAGTGTTCTTGTAGAAACGAAACAGAATGGTTCTCTAAAGCTGTCATGTGTTCTTGTAGAAGAAGACTGGTTCTCTTCAGCTGCCAGTGTAATTGTAGAAACAGACTGGTTCTCTACACCGGTCAGTGTTCTTGTAGAAACAGACTGGTCCTCTACAGCTGTCAGTGCCCTTTTAGAAAAAGACTGGTTCTCTACAGCTGTCATGTGTCCTTGTAGAAACAGACTGGTTCTCTACATCTGCAATGTGTTCTTGCAGAAACAGACTGGTTCTCTACAGCTGTCAGTGTCCTTGTAGAAACAGACTGGTTCTCTACAGTTGTCAGTGTCCTTGTAGAAACAGACTGGTTCTCTACAGCTGTCAGTGTTCTTGCAGAAACAGACTAGTTCACTACAGCTGTCAGTGTCCTTGTAGAAAAAGACTGGTTCTCTACAGCTGTCATGTGTCTGTGTAGAAACAGACTGGTTCTCTACATCTGCCATGTGTTCTTGCAGAAACATATTGGTTCTCTACAGCTGTCAGTGTCCTCGTAGAAACAGACTGGTTCTTTACAGCTGTCAGTGTCCTTGTAGAGGCAGACTGGTTCTCTACAGCTACCAGTGTTCTTGTAGAAACAGAATAGTTCTCTAAAGCTGCCATGTGTTCTTGTAGAAACAGACTGGTTCTCAACAGCTGCCATGTGTTCTTGTAGAAACAGACTGGTTATCTACAGCTGTCAGTGTTCTTGTAGAAACAGAACGGTTCTCTAAAGCTGTCATGTGTTCTTGTAGAAACAGACTGGTTCTCAACAGCTGTCATGTGTTCTTGTAGATACAGACTGGTTATCTACAGCTGTCAGTGTTCTTGTAGAAACAGACTGGTTCTCTACAGCTGCCACATTAGTTCTTGTAGAAACAGACTGGTTCTCTATAGCTGTCAGTGTCCTTGTAGTAACAGACTGGGTCTCTACAGCTGTCTGTGACCTTGTATTTGTAGACTTGTTCTCTACAGCTGCCATATGTTCTTGTAAAAGCAGGCTGGTTCTCTTCAGCTGTGATGTGTCCTGGTAGAAATAGACTGGTTCTCTACAGCTGTCAGCATCCTTGTAGAAACAGGCTGGTTCTCTACACCTGTTAGCGTCCTTGTAGAAACAGACTGGTTCTCTACAGGTTTAAATGTCCTTGTTGAAACTGGCTGGTTGTCTATAGCTGTAAGTGTCCTTGTAGAAACAGGCTGGTTATCTAAAGCTGTAGGTGTTCTTGTAAAAACATGATGATTCTCTACAACTGGCTTGTGTTCTTTTAAAACCAAGATTCTCTATGGCTGGCATTATTCTTGCAGAAAAATGCTGATTCTCAATGGCTGGCATGTATTCTTGCAGAATATAAAGGCTGATTCTTTATGGCTGGCATTTATTCTTGCAGAATAAAAAGGCTGATTCTTTATGGCTTGCATGTATTCCTGCAGAATAAAAAGGCTGATTCTCTATGGCTGGCATGCATTCTTGCAGAATAAAAAAGCTGATTCGTCTATGGCTTGCATGTATTCTTGCAGAAACAGGCTGATGCTTTATAGATGGCATGTTTTCTTGCAGAAACAGGCTGATTATCTATAGCTGGCATGTTTACTTGTAGAAACAGGCTGATTCTCTATAGCTGGCATGTATTCTTGTAGAAACAGATTGATTGTCTATAGCTGGCATGTATTCTTGTAGAAACAGTCTGGTTCTCTATAACTGGCATGTATTCTTGTAGAAACAGATTGATTGTCTATAGCTTGCATGTATTCTTGTAGAAACAGTCTGGTTCTCTATAACTGGCATGTATTCTTGTAGAAACAGTCTGGTTCTCTATAACTGGCATGTATTCTTGTAGAAACATGTTGATTGTCTATAGCTGGCATGTATTCTTGTAGAAACAGACTAGTTCTTGATAGCTGGCATGTATTCTTGTAGAAACAGACTAGTTCTCTAAAGCTGGCATGTTTTCTTGCAGAAACAGTCTTGTTCTCTATTACTGGCATGTATTCCTGCAGAAACAGACAAGTTCTCTATGGCTGGCATGCATTTTTGTAGAACCAGTATTGTTCTCTATAGATGGCATGTATTTTTATAGAAACAGTCTGGTTCTCTATAGCTGGCAAGATCTGGTAGAAATAGGTTGATAAATCTACACCTGGCATGTATTCTGGTGAAACTGATTGGTTATCTACAGGTCATCTACAGGTATGAAGTATACATTTTTTCTTTGTGTTTTCTTGCAGTAACACCAAGCGTTGTATTAATTTTCCCTTTAATGCTTTTGAAAAGCATAAGTTTACCAACATTACACAACATCTTTAAGAACTATGAAACATGTGTTCAATATAAAGTCCATACAAATAAAGATTTAAGTCCTATACTTACATGTACATGCACTATCAAAATCTTCATAAGATTTCCAACTAAATAAATTACTATCACGAAAATTGTAAAGTAGTCAGTGAACTCACAACACAACTTGTTCCTTGTGAAAACAACATGACTAACAATAACTCAAGGCAATTAAGTCATACTTTCCACACTGAAACGAAGGTAAAGCAACCTTTGACTAAACAATGTAATTACCGTTGTGCTTCAAGTACAAAACAAACTAAAATCCAATTAACAAGATATGTAAACCATGCAGAAAAGATATACACTAGTAATTAATGTCATGATCAATATTTGTCAACATAGTGTGATGGAAACCATGTTTTGTAAGAACAATGTGGATAAATTATTGAAACCCAGTTATCTTGACTTGATGACCAACATTTGTAAATCAGGTTGAACTATAAAGGCACAATGTTTAATTGAAGACCATAAGCAGTCACATTTGTAATAAATAGTTTAACTAAAACTATAAGAACTAATAACATACAACGAGTGTTGCAATTGTAGGAAATCAAACACATCTTATCAAAATGTTTAACTAAACAAAACTTTGTTGAAAACTGCTAAGCTTAAAAATACTTGTTTTTTTTGTTTCTTAATATTTATTGTATTTTTTTTGTACCTGAAGTATTTAGTGTTCGTGTTTTATGTTGCTAATATATTTACCGTACTTGTTTATGTTACTTAACTGCTTACGGTGCTTGAATTTTTTGCTTAAATATGTAATGGTATTATTTTGCTAATATATTTACGGTGCTTGTTTTTGTTACTTTAATATTTACAGCACTTATTCCTTAATTTTGTTATCTTTTAATAAGCACAGCTTAGGTCTTATTGTTTCATTAATAAAACTTGCTAAAAGGTGATGACAACTGCCATAATACAGTTGAACAATGTCATTACATTTAAACGGAAAAAACCTGCTTATTAACAACTCAGCGTGATTTATTTCCATTTGTGGATGAATTATGAAAATTAAGATTTTCAGAAAACAACACAGCACTTTGTGATATATGTCAAAATTTTGTACACGGACTTTCAACAACAAATTAGTCGTTATACTTGATATTTACAATCATTACCAAACAGAAAGCTGAACAAAATAGTTGCTTGACTGCATCAAATTCAATGTGAAATTAAACTCTTTTTATACATGCACACATGTTTCACTATGTGTCATTTGATATGTACATGTTTCTAAAAGGTCATCTTCGAACAAATGAGGAATTATTCTATTTTAATTGCTCAAACACATACTTTTAGATATGTATAATAAGAAACTTGAACATCAACTGACATGCTTAAGAATGTAGTTCATCATAACATAATTGACAATATGGAGTGCGACTACAACGTTTTTTCTACAGCTTTGTTCCATTAAGATACAATTAAGGTTTGTTGTTTTTGTTGTTTAAATGAGTTTTTTTATCTTATCAACTTTATAAATCAGTCATATCACGGTAATCAGGTAACCAACTCACACCTTTCCTTCTTTAAGCTAGACTAGCTGGTGACACAGTGATCATCAAAATATCATGATTGATGGAGATAAAGTGAAGTGGAACAGGGCTCGGCCGTGAGGGCGACGTGGGCGACATCTCAGGGCCCTCACACTACTTTGGGGGAAGGGGTCCGCAGCCCTTAGGAGGGGGAATTTTCGCGGCGTTTCCCTTTTTGGGGGATTTTTTTACTTACTCTCTCATTATTTCATTTGTACATGTTTGCACTATATTCATTGCATTTTTCATAATTTAGTGTGTTTGAAAAGATTAAATTGAAATAGAATTGAGATATAATAATCATGAGACACATCTTTCTATAAAAAAATAAAATAAAAAATAATTTTTTATTTTATTTTTTTTTTTTTGGGGGGGGAATTTTTCCCCCCAAAAGGGGAAAAAAGTATACTTTTCAGGTGGGGGACTGCCGCCGAAATTCGGCGGCAGATTTGATAGATTAAGGGCCCTGCATCTTTGCCCGGGACATAATAATGTCGCCCTTAAATTACATGATGGAGAAGTTGACTTCGCCTTCTTTTTTTACAACATCGACGTTTTTTTCTCTCAACTTTTTCATCTAAAAATTTTCTATTTTCACATGTCATAAAGTCATCGATGATGCTTGTTATGTTATCAGTTTATTATCACAGCAAAAGATCGACTGCTGTGAAAGCTTATCCAGGCAACTAGCATACATGGGCATTCACTCCAAACAATAACGGTTTAGATCAAAAGATCATAGCGAGTGTCATTTCGCCGACAGTTTGGATAGTTCTCTGTTCTGCAAGCCCAATTAGTACACGCCTTGCAGGCGGAGTTAAGCGGTACATTAACATCGATAGTTACCAATGAGAACGCGTGCATTGTATTTACATATGCAATAGTTTACCTGAGCGATGAAATGACGTTGTATAGACATGTATTTACGCTCAAAAAAGTTTACACGCGCAACACATTCCCAACAGTAAATATGAATACGATTTATTCTAGTATGTTCTACTGTTTACTTGTTTCGTGTTTCAAAACTCTTAAACACTAATTATCCAGTCAATGTGAAATTTATTTTGTCAGACATTAATTCATAACCATATAAACGAAAACGAACAACCCACGCGTGCAAACTGTAGTGCTAATTTCCATAATTTTATCTACCGTATCCATACGTAAACGACTTTATTTCATATCCCACAACCTCTTTGCGCGTGCTGTAAGTTGTCTAATGATTACGTGATAATTGATTGACCATTCGATAATTACATGTTTTTGGCAGACGGCACGGTTAAAGAAAGTCGGAAAAATTATTAAAGAAAAATAAAATTGATCAAAGGTCTATTAATTGCGTACTGTTAAAGTCCAGCGAGTTTTGTCAGTTTGTTAATCCACCGTTAATTACGAGTAACACCCATCTTATATCTTATATAAACTGGTATCACAGTTCATTTTTATACTAACAAGTCCTAATACTACACAATAGACATTGAGAAAACACATTTCCTCGATTAGATATAAATTATCCGAGTAGAATAAAATTGCTACGTCATTACTCATGACCTTCGACATTGCACATGGCAGATGTATTGTTACATTACACCCGCGTTCAATTCAAAGCTGGCGATTCAAATTACAAGTAGACTAATGGTGATTCAATAATGGAGAAAGCATTAACTGGATTTAACAAACATGTACGTGTAATAAGGTTTGTTAAACCAGATAACAACAAGGAAATTTGGATTATTAAATGAAACAGGTAAAGCATTCTCAAGTGTACATATTTCAGATATGTATACAATTCGGATAAACAGTAATAGATATACTATATGTAATCTATAGGTCTTTGGTCCCATGCATTAAGATTGTGTTTTGTTAAGAAAGTCTGGTTAAAGAAAGTCGGAAAAATTATTAAAGAAAAATAAAATTGATCAAAGGTCTATTAATTGCGTACTGTAAAAGTCCAGCGAGTTTTGTCAGTTTGTTAATCCACCGTTAATTACGAGTAACACCCATCTTATATAAACTGGAATCACAGTTCATTTTTATACTAACAAGTCCTAATACTACACAATAGACATTGAGAAAACACATTTCCTTGATTAGATATAAATTATCCGAGAAGAATCAAATTACTACGTCATGACTCATGACCTTCGACATTGCACATGGCAGATGTATTGTTACATTACACCCGCGTTCAATTCAAAGCTGGTGATTCAAATTACAAGTAGACTAATGGTGATTCAATAATGGAGAAAGCATTAACTGGATTTAACAAACATGTACGTGTAGTAAGGTTTGTTAAACCAGATAACAACAAGGAAAATTTGGATTATTAAATGAAACAGGTAAGGCATTCTCAAGTGTACATATTTCAGATATGTAAACAATTCGGATAAACAGTAATAGATATACTATATGTAATCTATAGGTCTTTGGTCCCATGCATTAAGATTGTGTTTTGTTAAGACTCGTTTTTACCACAATTTGGTGATTTCACGACGCGAAGAATTCCCAATGGGATTGGTACCGGACCTGTTCCCAATTGGGTGAAAAAAATCACTGACTAATTATCATGTATTGATACTTTATGATGTAAATAGGGTTTGGATTGTCATTGCATTATTAAAGTACTGTTTATTTTTATGATGCACATGGAAATCACAAGTTTTATTTGTATGAATTGATTTATGTGACTAAATATGTAAGGATTTATTGAATTTGAAAATAGTATTTGTTTGTCATTGATGATGATACTAAGGCTTGGTGTAATGAGGGGTATAAAACAAGCGAAGATTTTATTAAACGCCGAACAGAAATCACTTCTCCTTCTAGTGGCCTCACTTCTCCCTAATTTCAGCTCAGGGAGAAGTCACTTCTCCCTCAAATTTGAACCTAGGCTAAGCCCTGTGGAAAAGAAAGGAGGAGAGTAAAAGTGGCTTAGCATTCACGAGAGTAAAAATGGCTTAGCACTCCAGATAGTCAAAGTGGCTTAGCATTCCAGAGAGTAAAAGTGGCTTAGCATTCCAGAGAGTAAAAATGGCTTAGCATTCCAGAGAGTAAAAATGGCTTAGAATTCCAGAGAGTAAAAGTGGCTTAGCATTCTAGAGAGTAAAAAATGGCTTAGCATTCCAGAGAGTAAAAGTGGCTTAGCATTCCAGAGAGTAAAGGTAGTTTAGCATTCCAGAGAGTAAAAATGGCTTGGCATTCCAGAGTAAAAAAGGCTTAGCATTCCAGAGAGTAAAAGTGGCTTAGCATTCCAGAGAGTAAAAGTGGCTTAGCATTCCAGAGAGTAAAAGTGGCTTAGCATTCCAGAGGGTAAAAGTGGCTTAGCATTCCAGAGAGTAAAAGTGGCTTAGCATTCCAGAGAATAAAAGTGGCTTAGCATTCCAGAAAGTAAAACTGGCTTGGCATTCCAGAGAGTAAAAGTGGCTTAGCATTCCAGAGAGTAAAAGTGGCTTAGCATTCCAGAGGGTAACAGTGGTGCATTCCAGAGAGTAAAAATGGCTTAGCATTCCAGAGAGTAAAAATGACTTAGAATTCCAGAGAGTAACAAGGGACAAAATTGTCACAAAACCAGGTTTTCAGTTGAAAAAGTCTGATAAAGGGAGAGAATTCAAAATGTGTATTGTTAACCCCCTTGTGTAAAATTGACCTTGATTTCAATAAGAAAAAAAAGTCTGATAAAGAGAGACAACTCAAAATCAAAATGTGCATAGTTACATAGTTGTTTCAAAGTCAATCTATTTTTAGTTGTGGCGACCTTGAAGTTGGAGATATTGATGTAATTCTTTCGCGCAACACACCGTCCAATAATGGTGAACAAATGTGCCAAATGATTTTAAAATGTCACAATGAATGCAGAGCTCCAGATAAAATTTTAGTGCAATTCTTAATTACTCCCTATTTTAAAAATTAATTCTTATTTTACCCCCTATTTATAAAAACAATTCTTAACAATATATTACCAAATATTTTTTTATTTATTGTTTTTGACACATCAACTGCAAGAAACGGAGAAGGAAAGCCAGGCTTTACCAAGACCATAAACCAAAATATTGTCAACATTTTGGTTTATAGTCTTGGAAAAGCCTGGCTTTCCTTCTCCGTTTCTTGCTGTCCCATAATCGGACAGCTTTTTCAGGCTCAAATGACTCCACATCAATCTTGCTCATCTGAATGTTGATCAGCACATTGAGGCTTTCAGCTTTTAGAGAACATCGGTATTTGCTCTTGATTCTATTTTGCACGCTGAATGATCGTTCACACTCTACACTTGTTACAGCTATGCAAAGACCTATTTTGCAAAGTTTTGTGAACTCAGGAAGTGCATCATTGTGTAAGTTGATTACTCTTTTGGACAGATCTTGTAATGACAGTTTACTGTATGAACCTCTTATCATGCCCCTTATCATTGGCCACTCTTCTCGCAACTTGTCTTCATTCAGCTAACAGCTGACTTCCTTAACTTCTTCAATTAAATTGTCGTCGGTCAAATTGCCTTTGATAACTTTCACAGTTTTCTGTTTGCCATAAAATGTGGCAATGACATCCAGGGCTTCACTACATGCTGTGTTGTCACACATGTTGACTGTTGATGGCTCCAGAATCATGCTGAAGTTTTGGAATAAATCACTGTCTTCTTTTCTTAATCTACTCGAGATATTTTTCTTTAGTTTATCAACATATCTCTCTCTGAGAGACTTCAGTTCCGAATGAACATCTCCAGAATACTTCTTCAGTCTTTCACCACTCAGAGTAGCTATTACTTCACCATCACCTTCTTTAGTTACTGATATGCTTTCAATCAGTTCTTTCAATCTTTTTCCATTACTTTCTTTCAATACCTCTAACTTTTCCAAGGTACCGTCCATATGTGGCTGTATTTCACTGAACACTATGTTTTGTTTTTGAAACTGCAGGCTCAGGGCTCCAAGAACATCATGAATGTCAAGTATGAAACCTACAAGAAGTACTGTTTTGTAATCAGTGAAGTATTTATGGAGACCTTTTGCAACAGGTTGTTTTTCTTCTGCAAACTTTGAAAGTGTCACCAATACAGAGCCATAACAACAATAAACTGCTTCGACAGCATTCTTCAGACCCAGCCAACGGATGTTGTAAGGTTCTTTGACTGTTAATTCAGGGTCTTCAAGCAAAGTCTGAACTTTTTTAAGTGTTGCAGTTCTGTTGCTAGAACCACTCATAAAGACATATAGGGCTGAAAACTTTTCACGGAATCGTTCAAGTGTTGTATCTTTCTTAATGGAGTCTGTTACAGCTAGATTTAGTCTGTGAGCTATGCAATGCGTAGCTACTACAAATGGTGACAATTTACTTCTAACTTGCACTGCTACACCGGTCTTCTTGCCTGTCATAGTTGCAGCCCCATCAGTTGCTATCGAGACAAGCTTTGTTGCGTCCAATCCTAGCGACAAAAGGCATTGTGTGAGTTCTGAAACTATAGTGTGAGCCTTTCCATCGTCAATGTTCACATTTGTAAGAAACTTGGTGGTCTGCTCACCATACTTCACATATCTAATGCAAACTGAAAGATGTTTTTGAATGGCTAAATCAGTACTTTCATCCATCATCAAGGCATAAAACTCTGAGTTATGCACATCCTCTACTATTTCACGCTGAATAATGGTACTGATGCAGGATTGGATTTCAGTAACAGTATCCCAGCTTAAGTTCCTGTACTTGATGCAAGTACCATTCAGGTTCTGCAGTTCTAACAGACTATTTATTTTAGTTGATGGGAGTTCTTCTTTGGCTGCATAGAAAATTGTTCTGAATAATTTATCATCGTCTGTGGTAACTGGAATAGTATTATTGTTGTCACAGAGATCATCACTTTTAGAACTTTGCTCACCCCTGGCCAATATCTGTTCTGCCTTCGTATGTTCAGCAGAACGACTGTGTCTATCAACTGCATTTCTCTGTATGTTTGTGGACCCATTTTCAGACCATACGGAATTAACATTATTTTTACGACATACAGCACAAAACAAACGCATTTCTAACCCATTTCCAATTATTTCGAGCCAGGGGTATTGCTTTTTCCATGTCTCGGCTGTTCTATCTGACACTGAACCTGAATGTTTTTTTAGTGCTGCTTCACAGTCATTTACACAAGAATGGATAATTTCATTAATTATCGATGAAACAATGCTTTGTGCATTTGAATCTAACTGAAGGAATGAGAGGAGATTGGACTTTTGACACTTAATTAGCTTCTTTTGTCTTCCCCGCTTCGATCGGTCCGCCATTTTGAATTTTTATGAAAAACGGTCACTGACACTTCGGCTTAGGTCATAATGGCCTATTGGTTGCCGTTAAAGTCATATCAAAAACTATATTTAACATTTAATTTAAATGGCATTTTGAATAGGTATACATTATATTACTTGTGTATAAAAATTACGATAAGAGTAATTAAAAAGGTACAATAAACAGTAATGACTCGCCTGCAAATCTAGGAGAACGGAATCGAGACCATTTGGCCTTTCGACCGTTCTTAGGTGTGGCTCTTCCTCACAGCAAACGCTTGAGTGACGTTGATTTTAAGTTGTAGCTTTAATTGAGCGCCTAGACGAGCCAGAACCGGGATGAAATGTTTACCGTACATAATTTGCTACTGGAAGTTTTACGCACGTTTGAAAATTTCGATTTCGTGTTTTGTTTTTTCAATGCGTAACTTTACGCAAAGATTTTAAATCTAAATCGTTATTTAAGAAATTTAATTCGTTTTTACGCCTTTACGCATGCTATCTGGAGCACTGATGAATGACATAGTAATGGCCCAGACAAGCTCATTTATGGCCATTTTTGACCTTCAAACTCAAATTGTGACCTTGACCTTGGAGATATCGACGTGATTCTTTCGCGCGACACACCGTCTAATGATGGTGAACAAATGTGCCAAATGATTTTAAAATCTGACAATGAACGACAAAGTTATGGTCTGGACAAGCTCATTTATGGCCATTTTTGACCTTCAAACACAAATTGTGACCTTGACTTTGGAGATATCGACGTAATTCTTTCGCGCAACACACCGTCTAATGATGGTGAACAAATATGCCCAATGATTTTAAAATCTGACAATGAACGACAAAGTTATGGCCCGGACAAGCTTGTTCCGCCCTCCCGCCAGCCCACAGCCCGCCCGCCGACATCGCCAATCGAATAACCAGTTTTTTCCTTCGGAAAACCTGGTTAAAAATGGCGTAGCATTCAATAAAGTATGTGTCATAGCATTCCAGAGAGTAAGTGGCTTAGCATTCCAGAGAATAAAAAGGGCTTAGCAGTCCAGAGAGTAAAAATGGCTTAGCATTCCAGGGAGTAAAAATGGTTTAGCATTCCAGAGAGTAAAATTGGCTTAGCATTCCAGAGAGTAAAAATGGCTAAGCATTCCAGAGAGTAAAAATGGCTTCAGGGCTTTTTTTCCTTCTTTGCGATTGGCCGTGGACGGACATTTCACAATTTTGACACGGCCAATTCACAAACCTGACATGGCCGTGAATATTTACAAAAACGGCCGTTTTAAATCGTGAAAAACGGACTTTTTGTGCTCAAAACTGTCAAAAACGGCCATTTCGGAACAGAAATATAAGTTTCATAACCTCGTTTTTAATTCCGAATTCGCGAAAAACTGTCGACTCGTGTTACCGATGTTTGTTTGTTTTAATCGATTTTAAAGTGTTGTGTAACCGGTGAAACCGGCGTAAATAGTAAAAGCTCTGCCCAGCAACGTCACTATAAAAAATGGCGACGCCGAACGCTCTCTACTACACGAAGAAAATTTAAAAAAAACGCAAAATAATCCCGATTTATTTAAATTTGGGATAACAGTAAAGAAACAAAAGCTTTCTACAGAAGGGTAAGATTTGAAACATGCACATTGATAACATTATAAGTAAAGTCATTTGATAAAAGTGAAAGTATCTGCCGCGGCTTATGTATTGATGGAAGCTAGTCGAAACGGCCCCTAGTCAAAACGTCCCCTAGTATTGATGACCGAGACTTGTTATTCGTATCTGTTTACGATTGGAAATCTTGGTTAAAGTACATGTAATAATGTGGTTTTTTCATATATATTTTTTTCATTTAAATGCATATTCATGACACATATTCATGATTCAAACTTTGTATGTAGTCTATTTATGCTTTGTGAAAAAATGTGAAAAATAAAATAACTTGTTTACACTTCTTACAAAAGTACTGTTTTTCAATGTATACCTAATGTTTCAGATCAAATGACAACCTCCCAGGGAGATCATCATACACTGGCGAGGGTCAGGCTCACAGAACATGAAAATTATCATGAAGAAGGAATTTTCCTCTTCAGATTTTGAGAGAATTATTGACATTTTCAAGAGTAAAAAGAACAGAGTTCTAAAGCTGTAAAGTCCAGAACATGTCTGAGTTATGTGCCCTTGAAATGTTCTATGTTTATAAATGTTATTCCTGTGGTAAAGAATTGTTGGGACCAGGTATTTTAGTTGCATTTGGTACATGAATAATTTTTTGCAAATCAGATATATGTATATGTGTTGTTCTTGTATCAAATACAGTATTCATAGAAGGAAAATATGCCTTTATTGCATTATTTAAGGAAATTTTGATAATATTCAAGTGTTTAACATGCTTTAGCTATGCTAATGCATTGAACTTTGAATTTCACAATTTAAAGAAGTTCGCGACTCGTTTTTTCACAATTTTAAGAAGTTCGCGACTCAATTTTTCACAATTTTGAAAAGTTCGCGACTCAATTTTTCACAATTTTGACAAGTTCGCGACTCATTTTTTCACAAAGTGAGGGGCCAGGGCCGCTTCACAAAGTCAGGAAAAAAAGCCCTGGGCTTAGCATTCCAGAGAGTAAAAGTGGCTTAGAATTCCATGAAGTAAAAATGGCTTAGCATTCCAGAGAATAAATGGCTTAGCATTCCAGTTAAGATAATTTAAGGGCCATGACTCTGCAGTTCCTGAATCAACTTGCTAATATTAGATTTTAGTCTCACTCTGGGAAAACCGGAATGAACGCATGTGCATAACTGTCATCCCACATAATCAGGGACCACACTTTCCACTTGTATGTTTTTTTTTGGTTAAAATGAAAATCCAGTGAAAAGAGTTTGCATAGGCTAATCTGGAACTGCAATTTACACACATGCATTAAGCCACATTTTCCCTGAATCACGCTCATATTTATCCTGTCTTTCATTATGGATGAGTAAGGACATATCTATCAACTTGTGATTTTGCGATTTAAATAATTTATATTTTTTGTTGGAGTTTCTTTCATATAGATATCTTTTGAAGTTCTTTGCATTAGACATAAATTATTGGTAAAATTTCCTACACTATGTATAACGATACTTTGCTTCTTAGAGCATTAAAACAGTGGGGTACATACCTATTTCAAGTATCTCAGGCAAGGTGTATTAAAGAGGATGAAATAAATTGCATGAATATTACCCAGAAATGTGTAAAAATCATCTGTCAGAAACCCAAAATTATCTCTGCAATTTAATTGCTAAAGCATTTGATGGATAACAGGTAGTATTACCCTATCAGCTGAAACCCCAAATCTTGCTACCGTAGTTCCTATAGTTAGTCCATATACTGGTGGCATTGAAATTACAAGAAAACATTTGATGAGTGCAAACCTTTGCAAAACAGATAGAACAGCTATGGTAATCACCAAAAGTGCATATGATAAGCCAACAATATCTCCCAGGAAGCCAGGGTGTCTAAATTTGTCATGATTAGGAACTTGATATCAAGGTTGATAAGCCCACGTCTATTTCTAGCAATTTATAGAGAACAAAGGATTATAGCATGCACATAAAATAAGTCTAATATTTTCAAGATCAACCTCAGGATGCATGTTTTGGCATATCAGTCGATCATTGTGTTCACAAATATTACCAGGTTGTGCTGTTTATTGAAGGTAAATTTGGGCCTGCGGTGTAGCATTTCAGAAATAGTTATCACCATCTTTCAATTCTCCATCCACATTGATTTTTGAGATTACATGTATTTTGATTATATTTTAACAGAAAGAACATTATTTTGGCCATTTTATTATCACTTTTTATATATTATATCATTTCATATTATATTATATATAGTTATTAAATGGGCATTACTTATCACCAGTGGCAATAATTTTTTCATGTTTTCTTTTGAAAATATATTTGCCGAACAATTTTCAACAATAAATCATTTATCCAT
This sequence comes from Dreissena polymorpha, assembly GCF_020536995.1. Classification (NCBI taxonomy): domain Eukaryota; kingdom Metazoa; phylum Mollusca; class Bivalvia; order Myida; family Dreissenidae; genus Dreissena; species Dreissena polymorpha. The sequence continues at coordinate 59,362,993 of NC_068367.1, read as the reverse complement.
TTGATATAATCACACACACAATTATCTCTATTTAATGGGATTTCAAAAAGTGCAAGAGATTTTATTCATCATTGAATAGCACTAGAATTACCCCCAGGTTGTCATCCATCAGTACAAAAGAAGATTATTAGCTTGTTGTTTTTTCTACCATTTATCTCATGGTACCAGAGACGGAAACTGAATGCATCAATGCTTCATCTGCCAAGCTTTTCTATTCTATCAACACAAGTGGCTAATGAAACCCACTCAATCAAAGGAGAAATGCCAACATTTCAAGGCACTTTTTTGCATGATAAACAGACAATTTTACAGAGATGTACAATTTTCAATTCCCTGAAATTTAATAGAAGGCAATTATTTAGTTAGACTGCTTTGAAGAGCTTCCACTGGGTATGCTGTTACTGCCCAGACTCTTGATAAATCATTAAAGTAAAATGTGATTTGAAATTCGATTTAAAATTAATTTGCATCAATCATGACAATAAAGCACGAAAATTAACCTTATTTAAAAAATCAAAACCCTGCTAGTTGTTTCTTCCATTTAAAATCTTGATATTATGAACATTTTTTTTTTAATCCATTATTTCTTTTTTTTATACCGGTGAATAAAAGGACCTTTGAATACAATAACTAAATCCCATATAAACGAATCATGAACATGCTAATATATGTCATCATCAATTTTCCTTAGAGGGTTCAATCAGTCTATAAAATCAGTCACTACCAAATGCAAAATTACCAATGTACACCAAACAGTGTATCTTCACCTCAATTAACATTCTGCACCAAACACTCTATCATCACCAATTTAATTTAGTCAAGTCCAAGTCCAAAATTTATTGCATAAACATTATACAATGTCAAAGCACAACAAATAATATCGACATGGAGAAGTACACAGTCAACAGAACATACAACAGAGTATTTAGCATCCCAGTGCTAACTATAGACAATAGTAAAACATTACTCATATAGTAGTCGTTAATGAAAAGTGACATGAGTTTATAATAGTACAATGTATATAAAGAGTAAATTATTAAGTGTCTATTCTTAATTTCTCGGCATTATATATAAATTTGGCAATATTATATAAGCTGTTACTGCATGTTGATTTAAGAAGGAATTCGAATTTATTTAGGGTAGGCCAGTGACAGTAATAAGGTTTAAAATATTTCCTTCTGAGCTCCTTATACATTGGGCAAACAAGTAAAAAATGGTATTCTGTTTCAATTTGGTTCATGTTACAGGATCTGCAGGTTCTTTCATTCAGGGGCATATTAGTGTATCTACCAGTTTCAATAGCAAGTTTGTGTGAGGATGTTCTAAACCTTGCAAGAGCAAATCTGTATTTCTTTTCATGAAGATTTTGCAAATATGGCTCTAATTTGAGTTCTTGTTTAACGAGAGAATATGTTTTAAGTTTAGATGATGAGTTTACGTCGAAATGCCAGGTTTGATGATAACTATCTATAATTCGCCTTTTAACAATTTCCAGAGTGGTTAAATCTAAATTTTCTGTATTCCAAATTTCCCCAAAACCGTTTGTTTCGAGGCATTCCCTAATATTTGATACCCAATTGTTTTTGTCGTGAATTCTGTTTCTTAGCGTATCTCTCTTCAGCATGTTATACACTTGTTTTACGATATGATCGTTATGTAAATTAATCAATTTGTACCAGTATTTCAGCGCATTAATTTGGCGACATACATGGAAAGGGATCCTACCGAGTTCTCCGTACAGTGCGGATGAGTTTGTAGATTTTTTAACTCCAAGAAGTGATCTCAAAATTTAGTATGGATTAATTCAATTTCTTTTGCTTGATGGAAGCCCCATATCTCAGAGCAAAAATTTAGGATTGGGGGTAACAAGGGAGTCAAATAATTTTATTCTTTGCTGGGTTGGTAAATCAATTGCATCAAATATCTGAAATAATTTACTTAATGAAAACGATGCGTGTTGTGCGATCAATTTTTGGGATCTGTAAAAGTTACCATTTTTGAACAAATTTATACCAAGGTATTTGAACGAACTTACAGTTTCGACTAAGGTATTGTATATATATAACTCAAATGTTGTTGCCCTTCCTCTTTCAAATACCATAGCTTTGGTTTTTGAGACATTAATTTTCAGCCCCCATGTGTTGCAATAATTTTCTACATCTTTTAACATAATTCTTAGTGTTTCTGGTGATTTGGCGAACAATACCATATCATCTGCATATAATAAAAGAAATAATTTCAGAGTATCAATACATACAATTCCTGGGAGGTTATTATGGAAAACATTATTTATAATATCATTTATAAAAAACATGGCTAACAGTGGAGAGCTGGGGTCTCCCTGTTTGACACCGATTGAACAGTCAAAAAATGCAGAAAGTGAATTTTTATAACGTACACATGATTTTACACAGTTGTACATAGCTTTTAATGCGTTCACAAAGTGACCGCTTACATTTTCTGTTAAAAGCTTTTGCCATAGCATGTTATGATCAATACGGTCAAAAAATTGTTGGTAATCTACAAATACACAATACAGTTTTTCTTTTTCGCTAAGCACTTTTGTAATAATTGAATGTAACATGAATATACAATCAGAAATTGATTTTCCTTTTTGAAATCCAAATTGATTAGGTATTAATGTATCATGTTGTGTGGACCAGTTTTTTAATCGATTCAAGAGTATTTGAGAGTATATTTTTCCAAGTATGTTAATTAATGTGATACCTCTGTAATTTTTGGGGTCATTTGCATCACCTTTCTTAAAAATAGGTGTAATGATTCCTTTACCCCATGACTCTGGATACTCGTGAGTAAAGAATATACGGTTGTATAACGTTTTTAGAAACGGGATTATAATATCAATACTTGATTTAAACATTTCTGCTGTAAGTTCATCTATACCAGGACTCTTATTGTTGTTTTGAGCGTTTACCGCAGAACGTATTTCTAACTCGGATATTTCTACGTCCAATAAATTATCAAATATATCGTTTATATTTATATTCTGATATTCACGATTGTTATCGGATGGTAAAAGCTCACCGAGCATTTCCCTAAAGTGATTATAAAGATCGTCGGTTGTAAGCGAATCAGCCGAATCAACCTTTTTTGTTGAACAATTTCTAATTGATTTCCAGAAGCAGCGCGGATTAGTTTTGGCGAGATTGTTAATGTTGAAACCTTCTTTTTTCTTAAATGTAGCGCGAACTTTTCTTTTTGTTTTATTGTATTTTGACCTCGCAAGTACTAAATTTTCTCTATTTTCTATCGTTTTATCCCTGCAGTAAATATTGCGCAGCCTTTTAAAATTATTTCTTTCATCATAACATTCCTTATTGAACCATTTTTGCTTTTTTGGTTTCGCTGTGCTAGAATTCGCGCAGTTTATCGGCTTTCCGAATATGGGTTTTACCGTAGCTATAAATAACTCGGTGAATTCCTGAACGACGTCGTCGATAGGCCGTATGTTCAGTGAAGCGGTAAGGTTATTTAATAGATCAGTTTCGCGGATCAGTCTATTTTGAAAAACGGGGATTTTATCAGTGTCAAAAACTAGTTTTGTTTTCGTTTCTTTTCCATTAGATTCATGCCTAACATTTTTAACATCACCTATATTCGTTTTTATGTTGAACGATAAACATGCATGATCAGAGAACTCGTTAAAGTCGTGAACACAAAAATCGTGAATTAAATTAAAATCTTCGTGTTTTAGTAGAAGATAGTCAACGACGCTTACTCCCCTACTAGAGCAAAAAGTGTATTCGCCCACTTTATCGTCAGTCCCCAATCTTCCGTTTGCTATTAAAAAACCTGTTGCTTGACATAGTTGTAAGAGAATTTTACCAGCAGCATCAATGACTGTATCCTTACTGTTTCGTTGTAAATTATTATCATTAACTTGGGTTATCATCGGTTGAAAATCGTCTAAGTACTTGTCAAAAATTATAAAGTCATATTCATTAGATGTTCTACAATTTAGGTCTCCTGTAATGAATGTAAATCCTAAATTATCAAATTTTAACATTTCAGATTCAATTTCTCTAAAAAAGTCAAAGTCATCTGCACATTTTGAATTACTTGGTAATCGATAAGCATGACAAATGTAAACGTCAGTATTGTGTGGAAAAACTGATTTGTCTATCTTTATCCATACAATACCATGTTTGTCTTTACTAACAACGGTTAAATGATTTTTTAAATATGTTTTGAAATAAACAGATATTCCACCACTGCATCGTCCTGACTTACGTTTAAGTTTCTGTCCATATAAGTGTTCACTGTCGAAATTTGTTATATCTAAATTGAATGGGTTATTGTCGTTTATCCATGTTTCACAAAGTAAGATTATATCGAATTGTTGTACATGTTCCAGAAAGTCACTGTCACTAAGTTTCCGTTTAAGTCCGTTGATATTCCACGATGCTATGCGGATCGGATGTTCCGTTTGACGTCCCTACTGGTGGTCCATGGTAGCTTTGTACGGACTTCCATTGATGTAAAGAGTGGGTCCGTTGAATTTAGCGCGTTGTCCATTTTCCTGTGCGCGCCGCATTACATCATATAGTGGTTTGCGGGCATCTCTGATCTCCTTTGGAAGCTGTACGCCTATGCTGATTTGTTTGTCCTTAAGTCGGTTCTTTGAAGCTGCTTCGAACGAGGCCGCGCGGATTCGATCGCGATCCTTGCTATAGTGGAAACCGACGATGATCGGGCGTGGTAGTCATCAAACACTCTGTCTTCACCAATTAACATTATGAACCAAACAAACTAATATCACTAATTAACATTATGCACCAAACAGTCTATCTTCACCAATTAACATTATGCACCCAATAGTCTATCTTCACCAATTACCATTATGCACCAAACATTCTATCTTCATCTAATTACATGAAGACAGTCCATCTTCACTTATAGTTCATTAGTATATATTCCTAAAAAAGATGTATTATGTCTCATCAAACAAAATGTTTAAATATTTCAACACACAACATTCTGGGTTTTCTGCACATGACACAAAACGTGAAATACATGGACAAAGAGTCTTAATTATCCATTTATGTTCATTGATTTCAGCCAGTGTTAATTAACATGAAACTTTCATTGATTTAATTTCCTTTAATCTGTCCAATCATTGGATATTATAGCATGTTAGAAAACAAACTACAATTGCAAACAATGACAGCTACCTTGGCAAAATGTTGTTCATGATTTCATGAACACTTCAAGCCAATCAGGAAATGTTCATGAACCGTTCTCAAAAAGTTCCAGATCTTGGTTCATGAAGCTTTGGACATGAACTGTTCCTAAGACACGTTCATGAACAGTTTATGAATTTTTGTTGAACACTTCAAAGTTCATGAACAGTTCTTCATCTAACCATGAATACTTAGTAATGAACATTTCATGAACAATTATTTCTTATGACTTTTCAGAGACAGACTTTGAGGATCCATCATGAATAATTCATGAATTCCTTTGTGCTAGATGTTTCATAAATATTTTTGAAAGTAATATTGAAATGTCTAGCATACTAATCTTGTAGATTTGTGAAACCTGTGAAGTTATTATGAATATGCATAGTATTTTCACCACTGTAAGTAAGAGTTCTTGACCTGTTCTAGAGAATTTTAAGAACATTTGTACAAGAACTGTTCAAGAACTGCCTTCAGGAACAGTTCAATAACTTTTTAAGGACCTTTCCTGTTCTTGAATTATTCTTAAACTATTCTTGAACACTTTAAGAACTTTTTTGAACAACATGTTTCCTTCTGATGTTCTTAAAAAGGTCTACACAATGTTTTTGAACATATGATGGACTTTTTAAGAATCCAATATGTTCTTAAAAGGATCTGTCATTGTTATTGAAAGACTTAAAAGACAAGTTTAAGAACGTTTTAAGGACATCTTATTTCAAGAACAGTTTAAGATGATATCAAGAATTCAAACATGTACATTGCATTGCTGTTTTTACAAAGGAAGAATATTGTGTGCACAGGAAGTTGAAACGGAAGGCACATGGTTTATGTTATATTTGAAAATGTAAGTCTTTAATAAATTACCGGCTGAACTGATCAGTCATTGGTTCCATTTCAAGTTCTTTGGCACTGTAAGTGTAACCATTTCAGGGAAACCATTGATTAGTAAATGATTCTTGAACCGAAAATGAGACTATTCATAATCTTTTCAATACATGAATTATTCATGAACGTATAGTGCAAAGTTGTATTATGAAATTTAAAGAGTATTATCAAACCACTTGTATCTCAGTTATTAGTGTTATATTTAAATTATTGTTATATGTTGCTATTAATATGTTAAGTGCTAATACAAGACTTGTTTCTTCTTACCCTGACCTGTTTGTTGAGCTTTGGTAACACTTATTGGTAACCTTTGCATAAATTGACAAATTCTTGTTCATGAATAGTTCATGAACACTTCATGCCACCTCAGTTCATGAACTCTTGAAGAACTATGGTTCATGAACTATTAATGAACTATTTTCTGGTGAACAGAAAATGAGCCATTGAAAAATAGAAGAAAAATGTTCATGAACAGCAAAACCCTGAAGAATTTTTCAAGAATTGTGTTGTTCATGAACTGTTCAAGAACACTTCATGCCATTGGTGTTCATGAATAGTTTATGAACATTTCATGCAATAATGGTTCAAGAATAGTTCATGAACACTTCATGCCATAAGGGTTCAAGAATAGTTCATGAACACTTCATGCCATTAGGTTTCAAGAATATTTCATGAACACTTCATGCCATTAGTGTTCATGAACAGTTCATGAACTAAAATTTCAAGAACATTTCACAGACATTCATGAACACAGTTCACGAACAGTTCATGAACAGTTCACGAATTATTCGTGAAATGCAGAACAACATTTTGCAGGGGTAATTTAAAGCTTGTAAGCATGTTTTCTTTAATGTATTTGCATTAGATCATAAACAAGAGCAGTCAAAGGACAGCGTGCTCGACTATTCGAGTGCTTGACAGTATAACGTAAGCAATCATGGGTAAATTGTTCATATTCAATAATTTATTAGACGATCTTAAAAAAAAAAGGGGAAAAAAAAAAATCGAGGGGGGGGGGGGGTTGAGAGGGGGTATAATGTGAGGTGTGGTCATTTATTAAAGGATCTTTCATAAATAAAAAAGAAAAACAAATTGTTGAGGGGAGGGTAGGGGGGGAGGGGGGGTATAATGTGGGGTGTGGTAAGTGGTAATTTATAAGATAATGTTTTAAAAAAAAAAGGGGGGGGGGGTGGGGGAGGTTGGGGGGAATGGGGGGGGGGGGGGAGAGGGGGGTATGATGTGGGGTGGGGTAAATTATTAGATGATGCTTAAAAAATTTGGGGGGGGGGGGTAGGTTGGGGGGGGGGGAAGGGATTCTGGGTAGGAGCGTGGGGTATTGTTTTGGTGGAATCCATTGTGGTATTCAGGTAATGGTTGTTTTGTCAAAGTAATAATAAAATGTTATAAATGGCAATGTAAGCAAAATGTTCAATTATCTAAGTGTTAAAGGGGCCATAATTATGTCAAAATGCTTGATACAGTGGTCAGCTCTTGTTTATAGGTTGGGGTCATGTTGGTAAACAAGTATGCACAATATAAAAGCAATATGTCAAAGGATATAGGAAATATTTGGGGTAGTACGCAAACTTTAACATAGATTTATCAATAATATGCATATTCTAAGTAAAAAAGGGGCAATAATTCTGTCAAAATGCTTGATACAGTTGTCTGCTCTTGATTATAGGTTGAGGTTATGATGGTAAACAAGCATGCAACATATGAAAGCAATATGTCAATGGACATTGAAAATATTTGGGGTAGTACGCAAACGTTAACATTCCCTTGTCAAAAAATAACCCACTTTCATACCAAAACACACTTAAACCAACATAAAACTGTGTTTTTTCTGAGTTTTTCTTAGCGGAAGTTGGTTTTTGCTAATAAAAGTGAGTTTTATGTGCGCTAAACTGTGCTTAACTGAGTTTAAAGTTGGTTATTTTAAGAAGATGTGTGTTTAAGCGAGTTTTTTTCAGTAAGAAGTCGGTTTTTTGTGTGTCAAAAGTGAGCCTTTTTATTTATGAGTTGGTTTATGTGTGTTTAAGTGTGTCTTTTTGTTTTATAAGCGAGTCTTTTACAACAGAAGTTGGTCTTTTTTTAAACAGAAGTGGGTTTAAGCGAGTTTAACTTGGCCTTTTTGTAAATAAGTTGAGAGCTGCAACGAGGCTTAAAGACTCACTTTAACACACTTTTCAACAAGTTGGTCTTTTGTTTATTAATATAACTCATCAATGAAACAATAATTCTTCAACTGGGTCTTTGTTTGATGTTTATAGCCATAAATAAAACAAGTCAATTGTAAAGGGGCTTTTTTTACAGCTTGTTTGCCATTGTCCCTATTGTACATTTTGTGTGCTCCCCATAATTTTTAGAATGCCGGACAAAACCCCTCCCGGATAAAAACCCTCCCGTCAGTTGTATAGGGGCCGGACGAAAACCCTCCCATGAATAAACGGGGACGGACAAAAACCCTCCCATGAAAAAAACGGGGGAGGACAAAAACCCTCCTATGAAAAAACGGGACCGGACAAAAACCCTCCCGTGAAATCCGAGCCACGAATTCAACTATCAACAATTATTTATGAATTTTTAATCCGAAATCGGTCATTTCCGAGTGTCATTTCCGACATTTGTATTTTGTTGTCGGTTATCCGAGATATTAATTTTTTGTAATAGTGACTTCACTTCAGTAGGTAACATTACACTTTATATTGACTAATTAAAATATTTCCGAATTAAAATGTTGTTATTTTACACCCATTTGATGTCAATTATATATGTTTGAACTAAGATTTGCATTATTACTTAGTACTACGATATTCATGATTACTTAGTATGAATAACAAGTAGGGTGTTTATATAAAATATATAAAATATCAGTTATTTTTTAGTTATCATCGCAAAAATAACAGAGGCGGACACAGGCTTCACAAGACATTCTTTATTTCGTTTTATAAGAAGTATTATAAAGTCTAGACAGTATAATGTTACATACATTGACAAATAAGCATAATCAATTGATAAACAAAAACCAACATTGTAGACACTTGTGTGCCTTTCCACAAACAAATTGCTTTTTATATGTTGCCGATTCACAGTATGATATTTTGAACAAATGTTGTCAGCATTGAGTGATTTTTTCGGATTAATGAAAGCAACATTGTGTGAAGCAAATACATTTGTCGGCGTTTAATTGCTTTTAATTGATTCTGTGATTAAACTACTTAAAAACTAAAAGTAGTTGCAGATTCACAGTTTGCTATTTTGAGTAAATTTTGCGGATTAATGAATGTTACAATATGTGAAGCAATTACATTTGTCGGTGTTTAATTGCTTTCACGGGAGGGTTTTTGTCCGCAGTTGCAGATTCACAGTTTGCTATTTTGATACATATTATTGTATGCCATTAACTAGTTAATTGTAATGATTAGCTGATAAGTGGGCCTAAATAACCGAATCATTGACATATTTGACAATACAGTATGCTTTATATATTGTCTGCAAAAATGCAATTGAAAACGTTACAGTCAAAGCTAAATTAAATAAGTAATTAAGACAAATTATTTACATGCGAACGAATTGTTAGTTGTTAACAGAATTTTACTTTCATTTTCGCAAAGTTTTCAGAAACTTCCCGGAAAGCACGTTTTTTGCATGAATGAGCGTATGACGCGATTAAACGTTGACCTGTATCGTATTGCATTCAATCTAAATTTAAATTCACTTGTCTATAATTGGCCTCATTTTATGTTTTAATTGATGTTGTTATTATATTTGATTATCGGAAATATATGCACATTAGAAAGTTTAAAAAAATTTAATCGGATTAATGAATTCAACACTGAGTGTTTCTTTTACGGGAGGGTTTTTGTCCGGTCCCGTTTTTTCATGGGAGGGTTTTTGTCCTCCCCCGTTTTTTTCATGAGAGGGTTTTTGTCCGCCCATGTTTATGCATGGGAGGGTTTTCGTCCGCCCTCTATGAAAATGTCGGGAGGGTTTTTATCCGGGAGGGGTTTTGTCCGTATTCCTAATTTTTAGGGAATATTGGATGAAAATGGCTCTTTCAGAACATCACAGGTTCACAGATGGACAACAAGTATCACTGACAAAAACTAACAATGGTCAAGCTTAGTTTTATACATGAAAATGAAAGAGTTTGTGTTTCACTTTGAATTTTTTCTTTATGTTTGTTTTTATTATAAACAATATCTTATGATTGTTTTATGTCTTAATTTTTTAATTTTTTTTAAACAATCTCATATGATTGTTTATATTTGTTTAAAACAGTATTTACTTGTAAAATCTGCATATTTAAATAATTATGGTATTGGAAACATTATTTTGGAAATAATCTATTTATTTTTGTACATAAGTTATGCAAGATTTTGATATTTGCATATGATACCATCATATCCATTTTCTTAATTTGGAATAAAATAATAAAATGCCAAACATTACCTGTGTTACATAAACTGTCAACAAAATAACAAGACAATACCTTAAAACACCCTTATTTCACACCACTAACAATAAACAGTTAACAATCTGTCAGGCATTCAGAGCTAAACAGGGTACTGATTATCTAGGGGTAGATAAGGCTACTGATGGGGTCCTAGAGATAAGGCTGTGTGGAATAAGATATAAGGCTTTTGATTGGCTATTGCACTGAGGAAGTTATCTTTTTGAAAACAACAACTTTTGAAAAACAAGCTGGTGTCAGCAACTGAATATTGAGCTAAATTTAATTCAGCAACATTAATATAAAGAAGTGAAAGACTTATAATGGTAGTGTAAAATGTCTTGAAATTCTGTCAGCATGAAGTATTGTGTGATGAAAACAATGTGTTTTTTACTGCAATGTGGAAATCAATAATAAGTTGGTTGGAAAGGAGGTTGAACTGCCTGTTGTTGTTTTTGGAATACTGAAGAACAGTTTTAACAGGTTTGTATTGTCATTTCTTCACCCCTTTTTTTATTTAGTTTATTGAATTAATTATGATCATTATCATATTTATGTATTGTCACTGGGAAATGTAAATGGATAAGTTATTGTATTGCAATTTAAAGGATAAACAACACATTTTGAAGCAAAAATAGATAAACTTACACATGAAAATGTTGTGTACAGTGAATAATTGTGGTTGTGTTTCATGGTTATTGTCATCTAAAATTTTATTTATATCTATTTCTGGTTATTACTGAACGGATTTCTTTCCCTCTTACTTAATTAGAACTTATATATTTTAATTTTGAAGGTTAAACTCTTGCCACAAGGCAAAATTGACATCGTTGGGAAGATCCTTTGGAAAGAATGTGCATCATCGCCTGCCTGATGTATGGACTTTTAAACCTGGTTTTTACCCTGCACAAGCTGGCAAACTTGAGGGGAACAAGAGTGGGAAAACCTCGCCCTGTCCTTGACCAAGAAAGCTCGATTTGTTGAGAAGTAAACTATACAGGTTATTGCATTTACAATGCCACCAGACCACACAGCCAAATGAGACCACGCATCTTGGTACATTTTCAAACTGCATTTTCTACCAAACGCAATTTCTTTTAATAATTGATGAAAAGTGCTAAGTCACATGTGATCACGGGATTAAAATTTCAAAAATAAACAAACAAAAACAACAAGCAAATAACTTAAATTTATTATTATTAAAGCAACAAGATTACCATAACAGCAATATTTCATAGTTAAGTGGAACAAAAACATAACCAATCAACATGTTTGAAGAATGCCTTGCCCTTTTGAAAGTGATATGGTATTAATCCTTTGCAGATCAACTGGCATAAGAGATGCTCAAGAGGAGAAGGACACAAGCAGCATCAATGGAACAACTACATGTCGCTCCAGCGCCCGCTTTCCAGGTCTCTACCAGCTGCTTTCCAGGTCCCTCCACCCGCCAAGATCAGGTCTAGGTCCCTGCACTGGCTGCTTTCCAGGTCCCCTAGCGGTCAAGGTCTCTCCAGTAGCTGCTGTGCAGGTCCCAACACCGTATGCCGTCAAGGTCCCTCCTTAAGCTGAAATCCAGGTTCCTCATTCCACTGCGGTTCAGGTACCTCCAACAGCTGAGATCCAGGTCTCTGCAGCAGCTGCGGTCTAAATACTCCACCCGCAGTGGTCCATTGCGGTCAAACTTTTGCTTTAAAATCTTCCATAAATGTCTATTATTTTATAATGTATTGTAAAAATAATCTGTTAGTATTAATTTGCGGTGTACTATTTTTGTCATATAAACATAATTTTCGTACACATTGTGTTTTTTTTCCCTTTTAACCACATTGGGCTTATAATGAACTGTTGTAATTGCTTCACAAAAACCATTTTTCTAGAACATATCAGTCCAAAATTTTTTTTTTCACACTGCAAAATCCCACAAAAGGCTCACAAAAAAACTACTTTCTTAAAAAAAACTCACTAAAACACTGTTAAAACCCACAAAAATCAACTTACCCAAACCCACAAATTGCTTTTGTTTTTTTCACAGATAAAATACTGTTAATAACTAGGTTTAAAGCGAGTTAAAAGCATGTTTTCACTGTGAAAAAAACTAACAAAGGCTTGCTTTCAGCTCACTTTTCGCTCACTTAAAAACCGTGTTAAGCCTGCTTATAGCTCACATAAAAAACACACTTTTTACCCACTTAAAACCAACTCCACAGACAGAAGTTGGTCTAAGCATGTTTAAAAAACCTCAAAAAACCAACTTGTAGAAAATCATACTCACTTTAAACCCACTTAAGATGGTTAAAAAACCCACTATGTTGGTTTAAAGCGAGTTAAACCAAGATTTAACTCAGAAAAAACCAAGTCGGTAAGCTAAAAAACCCAGTCGGTAAGCTAAAAGCGTGTCTGAAAAACCCGCTTTTAGCACAGTGCAAATACCACAGAGTTAAACACAGATGCCTGAAAAAACTCACTTTAAACCCACTTAAGACGGTTAAAAAACCACTATGTTGGCTTTAAGCGAGTTAAACCAAGATTCAACTCAGATAAAACCAAGTCGGTAAGCAAAAAGTGTGTTTAAAAGACTCGCTTTTAGCTCGGTGCCAATACCGCAGGGTTAAACCCAGTTTAAAACTGGGTTATAACCGGATTTTGCTCACTTTTTTGACAAGGGTTTGCTGCATATTCTAAGTGGAAAAGGGGCCATAATTATGACAAAATTCTTGATAGAGTTGTCTGCTCTTGTTTATAGGTTGGGGTCATGTTGGTAAACAAGTATGCAAAATATGAAAGCAATATGTCAAGGGACATTGAAAATAGTTGGGGCAGTACGCAAACTTTAACATTTACTGCATATTCTAAGTGAAAAAGGGGCCATAATTATGACAAAATGCTTGATAGAGATGTCTTCTATTGTTTATAGGTTGGGGTCATGTTGGTTAACAAGTATGCAAAATATGAAAGCAATATGTCAAGGGACATTGAAAATAGTACGCAAACTTTAACATTTGCTGCATATTCTAAGTGAAAAAGGGGCCATAATTATGACAAAATGCTTGATAGAGATGTCTTCTATTGTTTATAGGTTGGGGTCATGTTGGTAAACAAGTATGCAAAATATGAAAGCAATATGTCAAGGGACAAAGAAAATATTTGGGGTATTACGAAAACTTTAACATTTGCACGCAAACGCAGACGCTAATGCCGACGCTAATGCCAACGCCGGGTTGAGTAGGATAGCTCCACTATATATATTTCATATATAATAGTCGAGCTAAAAATGACACTACTTATTTCCCATTGATTGGCCTAAAATGTTTGCATAATGTTTATTCTGAAAGCTTCCTTAATAAACAAGATCATCGAGTCATAAATTTTGGAAACATTAAGCAATATTTCAAAGCATAGCTCTATCACACTAACGTATCTGTCACAAAAACATTTGTTACAAATGAAAATTCTTAAAAATATTGTTCAACATAGGCAACATAAAAAGCTGACTCTTTATCACAACATACAAAGGTCATATTAAGAAACCATGTACCTTTTACTTGTTTATATTGGATATATTCAGTGCTCCAGATAACATGCGTAAAGGCGAAAAAACGCATTAAATTTCTTAAATAACTATTTAGATTTAGAATCCTTGCGTAAAGTTACGCATTGCAAAAATAAAACACGAATTCAAAATTTTCAAACGTGCGTAAAACTTCCAGTAGCAAATTATATACGGTAAATATTACATCCCGGTTCTGACTCTTCTAGGTGCTCAATTAAAACTACCACTTTAAGAACAGAACAGAACAGAACAGAACAGACAGTTTATTAAGACTTATACATAAGTACATCGTCTTTAATGCATATAATTATAAATAAAGTAATGTCACGTATCCTTATACTATAGTAGGTAACCAAATCAATATAATGATGTATATATGTTAGTAAGTAAAATGACATTTCAGAACTAAATTCAATGAAATGACATTTCTAAACAAAATAAGAACCGAGATAAACAACGATTTTGACAAGGAGAAACATAATAATGTTAAAGGCAGTAAGGACAATGTATTACAAATACTATCAGTGACTGCAAAGTGATACATACACTTCTTTGAAGAAAGTCAAACTATAATTCAGTGGTATTATTTAAAATAGCATTTCGTACAGATAATGCTTCCTTAACATATTTACACACGTTAAATATTTCAAGTCAACGTCACTCAAGCGTTTGCTGTGAGGAAGAGCCACACCTAATAACGGTCGAAAGGCAAAACGATCTCGATTCTGTTCTTCCAGTATTGCAGGCGTGTCATTACTATTTATTGTACCTTTTTAATTACACTTATCGTAATTTTTATACACAAGTAATGTACTGTATACCTATTCAAATGTAATTAAAATTATATGTTAAATATAGTTTTTGATATGACTTTAACGGCGACCAAAAGGCCATTATGACCTAAGCCGAAGTGTCAGTGACTGTTTTACATAAAAAATCAAAATAACCGACCGAAGCGGTGTATCGAAGCGTGGAAGTCAAAACAAAGCCATTTCAGTGTCAAAAGTCCACGCTGCATGTTCTTTCAATTACATGTAGCAAGAAACGGAGAAGGAAAGCCAGGTTTTTTCAAGACTATAAATCAAAATGTTGAATTGTTAATGTGTCAAAAACAATGAATAAAAAAAAATTTGGTAATATGTTGTTAAGAAATAATTTTATGAATAGGGGGTAAAATAAGAATTAATTTTTAAAATAGGGAGTAAATAAGAATTTGACCAAATTTTTATCTGGAGCTCTGGATATATTGTAGATTAAATTTTTAAAAGTTGTAGCTTGTATAGTATTTATAATTAAACAGTTTTATCAGAAAGGATAAATATTCATTATAAAACAAAATGGATCATGTTAAAAGAACTGCGACTTACAAATTATTTTTGGAAATAATTTCCCATTTATTGTTGCTTATCATTAAATAGAAAACTAAATAAAGTTCTGATGAGTGAATATTCAAATGTGAGGTTATAAAACACCAAGTAGGGAAATAGGGAAATATCTTGATATAAATGTAACACCCTCCTTTTTCTCCCCTGCCCCCTCCCCCTATTCTGCCTCATGAAATCCAAAACACAAGTAGATCTTAATGTTAATCCTTACATTGTATAATAATTTGAGCAAATATTCAGTGACGAATAAAATCTATGTTTAAATAACCACAAGCGCATTACTTTGAGCCGTTTGTAACATGGCATCAAAACATTATTATAACAAAGGTTTTTAAGTATATTAATAATACCAATATATTGTTTGACCAGTTATCAAATAAATATTACAGAGTTAAGAATTTTTATCTACATTATGATATTTACCAATTAATCGACATCCTATCATTGTATTTAAACAAAGTACTTGCTTCAAGTGCATATCATAATTATTGTCCCAGCAAAATAAATAGTGTCTTAATACTTTTGTAAAATTTTGCATGATCAACAAGTTAAATTAACTAGATTCATTTGACAAAGATAGGACTTTTTTACAATCTATTTTACGATAAAATTATTATCCTTAAAAGCATTCAGAAATGTTGTAGTATTAGTTAAGTATAACAACTATCAAATAATTAAATACAATTACCCTGTCATCCAGAATTTCCCAACTTGTTGTCAAGCTATCCAGCAAGAATTTTCTGCCATAAGAGCTCTATAGAATTGCGATCTGAGTTTACTGCTGATCCAAACCAGTGAGTGGGCCTGTCCAATATTCCATTACACTGATACAGGCAGCAATAAGGCCTGGTTCTGGTAAAGTTTTATGCATGTGCGTAAAGTGTTGACCCAGATTAGCCTGTGCATGACAAGGCTTATCTGGGACTGCACTTATCTGGGACTGCACTTATCTGGGACATCTGGGACTGCACTTATCTGGGACTGCACTTATCTGGGACTGCACTTATCTGGGACTGCACTTATCTGGGACCGCACTTATCTGGGACTGCACTTATCTGGGACTGCACTTATCATTTTTATGAAATTTTTGTTTTAAATGGCGTCTCTTCAACCCTTTGCATGCTGGGAAATTTGTAGTCTGCTAAAATGTTGTCTGCTGAATTTCTAAAATAAGCATTTTCTTAGATTGTTTTCAAAGAATACTATCAGAATAGCAAACAGTTTGGATCCTGATGAGACGCCACATTCTGTGGCATCTCATCTGGATCCAAACTGTTTGCAAAGGCCTTTAAAATTCGATTCCAGCGCTGAAAGGGTTAACAAAAAATCCAGTGCGGATTGCACTGTAAATCCAGGCAGAAAGTGGTGTGCGGACTGCACAGGATAATCTGAGACAATACTTTACGCACATGCATTTACATCAGAGGCATGCCGCATTGGATGGAGCTGGGATGCAACCGCCTCACAGACATTAAACTGGTTCCCTGCATTGGTCACAATAATAACATCAGAAGCATGCAGCATTGGATAGAGCTGGGATGCAACCTCCACACAGACATTAAAGTGGTTCCTAGCATAGTTTACAATAATAACATCAGAAGCATGCCACACTGGAGGGAGCTGGGGTGCAACCTCTGCACAGACATTGAACTGTTTCCCCGCAATTTCACCAAATTAATTTTTGTCTGAATGCCACATTGGGATGGAGCTGGAACGCAAGCTCTTCACATATAATTGACTGGTTCCCAGCATAATTTACCAAATTATTTATTGACTGCGACCATTAAATAAAAAAAATTATGCATACAAGTTCATAAATTTTAATAAGATTCCATAATCATTAGACAACTAAGTAATAACCATGAATATTCAATAATTGCTGCAAAAGTATACCATAACCATATTGTTTTCCAAGGCCTCAAAATTGACAATAAAGTGAAAGCATCAAAAAGTAAAAGCGAACCCCTTAATTAAACAAGATGTGTTTGTGAAACACTATGTCACCTCCCATATATTTGACCTTTGACCTTGAAGGATGACCTTGACCTTTCACCACTCAAAATGTGCAGCTCCATGAGATACACATGCATGCCAAATATCAAGTTGCTATCTTCGATATTGCATAAGTTATGGCCAATGTTAAAGTTTGACACAAACAAACCAACAAACAGACAGGGCAAAAACAATATGTCCCCCAGTATAGACTGAGGCCAGACATAAACATGTCTGATGTCTGACAAACCAAATTAAAGCATAATGTAAACAATCCGTTAATTTCATTATAACATGCATACCTAACAAGATGGGAACAAATAAATGTTTGTTTAGTCAATAGCATTTGAAATTCGAAAGCTGTTGTTTGCCAAAACTGCAAAACATTGAGGATTGAGCAAGAAAGTGCTGTATGGCCTAATAATCTTTGTAAAGTTTGATTACAAATTAAATCTAAGACTTGAAATTCAGCGATTTCTAATAGCATTGTCATAAAGTAGCTTCAATCTAATAAAGATGTGCCAAGTTTCAGTTTCATATGTCTTAAGTACATTAGAACAGATCATTTAAAAAACATTGACGTCACAATATAATAGTTTGGTTATCAATATTCCAACTTTAAACAACCATTTTGTAAGCTTCAAACTCAAATCTTGATAATGGATTTACGTCTGACTACAAACATTTTCCTCTGGCTTGTTGTTGTAGTTTCTTCAGTCACGTTTGCTTGAATAAAACAAAGGCACTGATGTTGATTAAGCTTGCATCTAATTGCTCAAACACATTTGATGTCTTACCTCAAATGCCATCAATTGACTACCCATTTACAAACATCACAAGTTCATAATTTATGTAAATCTTGATTGAAATACAGTCAAAACTTGATGATGTGGATCGTGATATTACAAAATAATGGTGCTATAATACAAACAAAAGCTACGTTGTTGTCATTTTGTCTACATGTGTACTTGATTCAATGCAAACAAGATGTAACACTGTGTTACATGAATTGGGAATAAGATATAAAACTTGGAAAGAACATGATTTTGGTGATTTTCGATATGCTGCACTAAAATCAAGAAGCTGACATTATGGATTTGGCCTTTGGTAATTTAGGTAAACCCTTATAGAAAATTTGCTCACATGGATCATTTTACCAAAATTACTTTGTTGAATATAATACTAATATAGCTCTCCTCTGTACATCCACATAATAAACTTTCAGTCATCAAACTTTACGATTAGATTCATTATCACATCCCATCATTGATAATACAGAATAATGATTTGTTATGGTTTAGGAAAGATGGGATAATCCAATGAATGATAAAATCCAATTATATTAATAATCTGGTTAGTCTTGTGACTTTTCAAATAACAGGCTGTCAAGTGACCTTTTTTCAAAAAGTAGGAAAAAATAGGAACTACTTTTGCAAAAAAGGTAGGAAAAAAGTAGGAAAAAGTAGGAACTTTTCCCTCAAAAGTAGGAATACGTGATACAATATCTTTAGACACAGGTCCAGGAAACATAGCTTGAAACAGAGCAGGAGTAATTAGATGTTCATTTTGGTGTATCATCAAATAAGTGGCAAGAGGTCTTCTGTGTATGGATATAAAAATGGTAATATATTGTGCATGTTATATCCTTAAGCAGAAGACCAAATTTATTTAGTGATACACCAACTTGTTGTACAAGATAAATACTAGTTTATAAAGCAGTGTCAATGCTCTGCTACAGCTACACTGTGAAACCTTTAAATTGACAACAGGGTGCAGTTATAATGACTTAAGTTACATTCAAAATGACTGATCATTGCAGAGCAGATTATGCAACTGACCATATGACCTTATCACTTGACATCTTTTATAACATCATTGATTGGTCAATGAAACAGTTGTGCAATATTGTTTATTCCAGTTTCAAATAATGGTTTTTATATCATTGATGGCGTCGCGGGAGTGTAATTATGCCGTTTAATAATTTAATGCTATGCTGTAACACCTTGAAGTTACCTCACTAGCTATGGCATCATCAGAAAATGTATCAGGGCATTTAGGCTCTGTGCATTTATCTTTAATCACTAAACATGATGTACCTATGATATCAATATAACATCATATCCTTTGACATGTAATACGGAATTTATTACATTATATTTGTAAATAATAAAAACTCAGCAAATCATCAGTTTTATCTTTTTCAAATAACTTGTGTCATAAATTCCATATAACATAACCACTCATACAATATATGTATCTCTATATCTCTACATTCCAAACAGCAATATTATGTAAACATGCATAAGGTTTGGTCAAATTGTTGTCAATGGAAACAAAATAAAACTGGAATAAACAATGGGTTCCCTCAGCTCTTGCATCACTGGGAACTGTGTACAAATGCTAAGGAAGTAAACAAGGCACTGTTGTTACTTAAAAAAACAACTTTTGTCAATAATTTCAAAAGTTACATAACAAATAAATATCTATGCTTCCTGAAGAGGTGCTAGCAGACAGTAAGCATGGGTTGTCAGGTCTCATCTAGATGAATGCACATTAACAGGGATACAGTCATGCCATAGATTCATTCATCATGCAAGTTTACTAAATAAACTCTTCAATTTTTTTTTTCTCCATTGAAAATGAAAAAGTAGGAATAGTAGGAAGATTTGGTAAAAAAATAGGAAAAAGTAGGATCCTGATGAAAAAGTAGGAAAAAGTAGGAAATAGTAGGAAAAAGTATGACCGCTTGACAGCCTGAAATAATCATGATTCAACTGTATTTCCATAAATAGCTACGCAAAAATAAAATATAATGTTTTCTATTCTACTAACAAAATTAATGTTATGAAAGAACTCCAAGAAAATGAAAGAACTCCAAGAAATTTAAGCACGCCCTTACAAATTGTCAAGCATTGGGGCCGGTTATTAAGCAGTAATATCAATCAGGCATAGCCAGCAAGTCTGCACTCCCAGGATAGGCCTATAATAAATATCACGAGAGATTACTGTACGTGTCAGCACACTCAGTGACAGGAGACCAGAAAATGCAAATGAAAGACCGCCTTCCTCCTTGTTGGCACTTCAGACATGTCACACCAGATATTTAATATTTGTCCGCTGTCATCAGAAACTGATTGGGTTCCATTGGCTTGAAAAGAGACATCAGGGAAAAAGGTTGTTTCCAATGACAACACTGGCACCAGAGCGTGGAAATTTGATGTTTTATTATTCCATGTGTGTTCATGTAAGTGTCTGCTTAAAACGCTTGATGTCATCTATGATGACACTAGCACCAGCTCCCATAGGAGTTTTTACAATTATGAAGTAAATATATGAGCCTCATTCTGGAAAAACTTCACTAAATGTATGTGCGTAAAGTGTCCTAGATCAGCATGTGCAGTCAGGGACAACACTTTCTGACTAAACTGGATTTTTGTTAAGAAGAGACTTCCTATAAAAATTAAATTCCTTAAAAGCAGAAAGAGTAGTCACTGATTAGCCAGGGCAGTCTGGGATGACACTTTGAGCACATGCATTAAGCCCAGTTTTCACAGAGCAAAACTCATATATATACAGTTTCCCTCTGGAAGCGGTGGTCCCTGCTTTTTTGGAGGATTTGTTCAGCCATTTGGTGGTCAGCTAGTTTACAGGGGCATTTGTGGACAAGCCGACCAAATGGCTGAAAAGATCCTTCAGGAATGTAGGTACTTTCTACCCATGAGGGTAAATGTATGGCTCGAACATGTGAACCCGCCTGAGAATCTTTACAGATGGCTGAAGGCTCTACAGAAGACCACCCGTTTCATCCTTAACCCTTAACCACTTAGATACATATTTAACCCTTTACCACTTAGATACATATTAAACCTTTTACCACTTAGATACATATTTAACCCTTCACCACTGAGATACATATTTAACCCTTTACCACTTAGATACATATTTAACCCTTTACCACTTAGATAAGGGTTTAACCCTTTACCACTTAGATATGTATTAAACCCTTTTCCACTTAGATACGTATTTAACCCTTTACCATTTAGATACATATTTAACCCTTTACCTCTTAGATACATATTTAACCCTTTACTACTTAGATACATATTTAACAATTTACCACTTAGATAGGTATTTAACCCTTTATCACTTAGATACATATTTAACCCTTTACCACTTAGATACATGTTTAACCCTTTACCACTTAGATATGTATTAAATCATGTACCATCTAGATACATATTTAACCCTTTACCACTTAGATACATATTTAAACCTTTACCACTTAGATACATATTTAACCCTTTACCACTTAGATATGTGTTTAACGCTTGACCACTTAGATATGTATTAAATCATTTACCATCTAGATACATATTTAACCCTTTACCACTTAGATACATATTTAACCCTTTACCACTTAGATACACATTTAAACCTTTACCACTTAGATACATGTTTAACCTTTAACCACTTAGATACGTATTTAATCCTTTACCATCTAGATACATATTTAACCCTTTCCCACTTAGATACCTATTAAACCCTTTACCACTTAGATACATTTGAAACCCTTTACCACTTAGAAACGTATTTAACCCCTTACAACTTAGATATGTGTTTAACCCATTACCACTTAGATACATTTTTAACCCTTTACCACTTAGAAATGTATTTAACTCTTTACCACTTAGATATGTGTTTAACCCATTACCACTTAGATATGTATTTAACCCTTCACCAATTAGATATGTATTTAACCCTTTACCATATAGATATGGTAACAGTTTTACGTCAATACTGACATATCTCAACAACTGTAGCCCTGTCTCCCATGTGCCACAAAGTTTTTATTCAGATTTCAAATTTAAAGCCCATGCTTTCCCCTTGGAAGAATGACATGATGTACATGAATTCTTATTTTCTCACGTTTTACACAAAATGCACGTGGACTGTTAATCTGTTGCTAGAAAATTACAAAATTATCAGAAAAGTACAATCATAATGACGCTTCCTATTTTAAATACTTAATTAAGCTTTCCAATGCCCCGGATTATTGGATTGCACAATAGTAAAATGGCGGCCATTTTTGGTCCGTTTTGGTGGTTTTATTGTCTTTAAATATTTTTGTCCATTTTTGCATTAATAAAACAGCCTGCGTGCTATATATGGGGACGCGCTATACAAGGGAATATACAGCAACCTATGGAAATTGGAGTTTGACTGTTGAAAGCATTCTAATGGTCAATATTTTAAGTTGAGAGTTAGTTTCATATTTAGAACATTTTTTAGGCATGGGGCCAGCAAACACAAACTGAGAAGATACTAAAATCAGCAAATATAAACAAAAGGAAATGAAAGGAATATTATTTGTCATCATCAATACATCATCCTTATGGTGTCGGCCAGACAATGTTGTGCAATTATTGTTTTATTTATTTATTTATTGCAAGTAAATTATGCCAATTCCTCCTAAACAAGTCTGAGAGAAAAAAATACATGTTCTACCTCCAAGCAGCACAGAAAATGGGCCATTCATGTTTGTATCAAATTAGAACATTACTGAACAAAGCATGACCTATATGCACTTAACAAATTTATACTATTTACATACATAATTGTAAAAGAATTGTTTTGCTTTGATTGGCAAATTTGTTTACTTAGTAACAATATGTCTTTGCAGAATAGTCTTTTATAGTCACAGGGTTTTGTCCCTTTGTTCCCCATTTTGTTAATAATGTTTAACCCTTTGCATGCTGGAAAATTTGTCGTCTGCTGAAATGTTGTCTGCTGAATTTCTAAAATTAGCATTTTCTTCGATTTTTTTAAAGAATACTATCAGAATAGCAAACAGTTTGGATCCTGATGAGACACCACGTTCTGTGGCGTCTCATCTGGATCCAAACTGTTTGCAAAGGCTTTCAAAATTTGGTTCCAGCACTGAAAGAGTAAAACTTTCCAATTTTATCAATAATTCTCATAAGATTATTTAACAACGAAACAGTTTCACAGCTTGATTTTGGATCCATGTACAAAGACAAATTAATAAGGATTTACCTAAACTAATAAAACTGTTTTAGTGAATCTTACATGACATCAAATTATTGGTTGTTTTTGAGAAGTGTTGTCTTTTTGCTTATGTCATTGTCTTGGTACAGCATTCCTTGCCAATCAACAAACATTTTAATGATGCAATATGTATCTCTTCTTTATCAAGATTCCATTACAATAGTGTTGTTTATTGTTGATTTGATTTCACTACAAATGTTTTCTTTATTGGTTTACTACAATCACCTGGTAACACCAAACAATCCTGTCAAAGACCAAACTAGTATATAAGGTGCTGCAGACACTACATCTACACTGCATAACTAGTTTGAATTAATGTGTTAATTCACTTTGGCATTGCAGTCCGGCTTCCTTTTCTACCTCTCACAACAAGCTTAAGAAGTCGTTACCTTGAAGTTACTGGAATCACAATTTACCATTGAACAATAAAATCAGCAAGAACATTCATGACCCAGCAAAATCCGTAACAAAACCGTTGTTACAATAGAGCAAATTGCTGCTTATACCATTCAATATTTAGAACACAAGTAAGTCTCTTTCGGAATATTTTCAAGCAAGGCTACAATGGTGTAGTGGATTTGGTGTCAGCCTTGTGATCCTGAGGAAGCCAATATGGTGAAGGTGATTAGGTGTCAGCCTTGTGATCCTGAGTATCCAGTTTTGATCTCACTAGAGGAGCCTTCTCAACACCTTTCCAAAGACATCAAGTACTGGTTCTTCTAACAAAATACACTTGAGTGTCTTTCTAAAACTAAGGCTTTCAATGCAATTAAGCTAAAATAGATATGGTAAAACTTCACTGCATATTGCACATATATTGACACCAAGCAATTTTCCCAATGCTGATAATGACAAACTTCAACTTCCAATTATTTTAAATGTATCTCTTAAAGTAACAAGAATATCAGTGAAACTGATGGATGTTCCCCGATGATGCGCTTTGTAAATCTATGTGTTAATAACCACCTAAAAAAATCTATTATTAGCCTTGGTAACCTTGACCTTGACCCCAGTGACCTCAAACCTCATCAAAAGGTAGAGGTCTATGCAAGGTACCTACATGCCATATATGTAAGAGATCGGTAAAATATTGAAGGTGCTATGAGAAACTGTAACAAAAGTGTGACGGAAAAATATATTATTAGCCTCAGTGACCTTGACCCCAGTGACCTCAAACCTCATCAAAAGAAAGAGGTCCATGCAAGGTACCTACATGCAAAATATGAAAGAGATCGGTAAAGTATTGAAGGTGCTATGACAAACTGTAACAAAAGTGTGACGGAAGGAAGGAAGGAAGTAAGGAACTACAAACTGGCAACTATATGCTCCACCGAAAATATTTCGTGGAGCATAAAAATGAT
The DNA here is from genome assembly GCF_020536995.1 of Dreissena polymorpha. Taxonomy (NCBI): domain Eukaryota; kingdom Metazoa; phylum Mollusca; class Bivalvia; order Myida; family Dreissenidae; genus Dreissena; species Dreissena polymorpha. The sequence goes on along the minus strand of NC_068367.1, from coordinate 59,338,097 downwards.
CAATATTATTAACAACCTAATACAAAATGTACAGATATTTTTTTACTAAAAGATTCCATTTCATAAACAATTTAATTATCCAAAAGCAAATTGGTTGAATTGATATCTCCAGCCAAATGAATTTTGTTTATGGATGGGTACAAATCCCTTGATGTACGATATAGTAATACAAGATGAAGGGTAGGGTAATTGTTCATATGCAAGGCGATTCCCCTTATTGATATCTATACATCTATGAAGTTTCATGTTTCAATCTTGTATCATATCTCAGATAAAGCACTCAAAATGTTACATCATACACATTTAATAAAGAACAATAACGCTTATTTAAGAAAGTGTATGGTTATGGTTCTTGTGCAGGCACATCTTTCATTGATCTCTACACACCCATGAAGTTTCATTTTGAAATATTGTATCGTATCTGAATTATAGCCTTGAAAAGTTACATTATACAATAACAATAAAAGACAATTACTATTGTTTAAGAATGTGTAGGGTTATGCAGAGCTCCAGATAAGGTTTTGTGAAATTCTTAACGTTACTACCAGATTTTCAAAAATAATTCTTAACTCTGAAATTTTATTCTTAACGTTACTACTAGGTTTTGGAAAATAATTCTTAACTTTTCTAAATGACCTAAAAATAAATAATAATGGTTATTTTCATGCAAAAAATCAAAATAAACATACTTGCAACTTAATTTAAACGAGTTCAACAGTGTCTATTCAATAGTATACAATTTTATTTTTCAAATACCTTCATATGCCCAAACTGTGCTTAGATTGCATGCCTTCGATGAATTTTTACATATTTCACAATTAAAACGGGTCTCCCCTTCAATCTTTTCAACGATTGGCCACGGGAATTGTCCCTTCCACTCGTTCAATGTTTTTCGTTTAAGTTTGGACCCGTCGTGTTGCGTTTTTTTTATATAGCTTTTCCGACTGTTTCGGCAACTGAACATACAACATCGAATAAGATCTTTTCTATAATGTCTTTCTTAACATTCAACTTCGGCTCACTTTGCGTACAATATGTTAAAAGCGTGTTTTTGCACACTTTGCAGTTTTTAGGACGCTCTCTGGGCGCCGCCATTGTTTTTTGACAGATAGACTGTACACGCCGCTTTTATTGGAAAAAAACCATTTTATATAAGCACCGAAAAGATCTTTCATACGCAAAAAGAACTCAATAAAAATCGATACGAACGGATGTAAAAATAATATTCGTAACTTGATTTTGTAATTCTTAATGGTACGACAAGATTTTAAAATAAGTACGTAACGGACTTGAAAATAATTAGTAATTACGAAAATACGACCCTTATCTGGAGCTCTGGGGTTATGGTTTTTAAGCATGGCCATTCTCATCATTGATATCAATATACCCATGAAGGTACATGTTGAAATCTTGTATGGAATCTGAGATGTAGCCCTGAAAAGTTACATCGTACAAAAAAACAAAGGGCAATAACTCTGTAGTGTTATGATTCTTGTGCATAGCACTTCTCTTCATTGACATATATTATCCAAACAAATGGATGGATAGATGGACGTACCGACAGAAAGACAACCCCAATTCTAATCTATCTTTTCCTTTGGCAGGGAATAATTATCAAAGAAAGGTACTGCGCAATTCTGATATAACAAACACTGTAACCCATATGACATTAAAAAAGAAAAAAGAAAGTCCATCTTGCATTGTCTTAGATGGTAAAGTATGTAAACCAGTTTTGAGTTTTACTAATACCAATTAATTTATCACTCAACATTACATTGCAATGTGACACACAACAAATAACATCAACACATAATTTCTTGTTTACATTTGATTTTGGCATTGATGCCCTAGGGTAAGCCAATAGTAAAAGTTAAGAAAATGGCATTCAATATGACACATGACCATCAATGTGACTTATGACCATCAATGTGACACATGACCATCAATGTGACACATTCCATTATATGTGACATATGACATTAAATGTGACACATGACCATCAATGTGACACATGCCATTAAATGTGACATGACATTAACTGTGACACATGACCATCAATGTGACACATGCCATTAAATGTGACACATGCCATTAAATGTGACACATGCCCATCAATGTGATGCATGACCATCAATGTGACACATGACTATCAATGTGACACATGACAATCAATGTTACACATGCCATTAAATGTGACACATGACATTGAATGTGACACATGACCATCAATTTGACACATGCGATTAAATGTGACACATGCCATTAAATGTGACACATGACCATCAATTAGACATATGCCATTAAATGTGACACATGCGATTAAATGTGACACATGGCCATCAATGAGACACATGCCATTAAATGTGACACATGCCATTAAATGTGACACATGACCATCAATGTGACACATGCCATTAAACGTTACACATGACCAACGTAACAGATGATATTCAATGTGTAACATGATATTCAATTCAACACATGACATCCAATATAACACATGACAATGATCAACGATGCATGACACTTGAGAAGAACAAAAATGGCTGACCTAATGAGTTTGAATTAAATTACCTAAGCACTACACACGACATTCAATATGATACAAAAAAATGCAAAAATTATGCATAACAATGTGCAACGGCACACAAGATAACATAGTGCAAATATTATTGAATTGTCTTGTTTTGACCTAACACATGTAACCAACACAAGACACACACAATTATGACAATCAATAAATGACAGTCTATCAAGAACAAATTGATTATACATTGTTGTTTATTGCATTGAAATATTGCTTGTCGTGTCAAGTGTTGTGTTGGTCGTAGTATTAAGTATAAAGTATGGCACTAACTATATTCCGTAATGTAAGTAGGTCAAGCAAAGTTCTTTGACAACTTACCTACAGTGTACATCCCAACATGATTGAAGGTGTACTTGGGTCTTGCAAGGATTTCCAGTGCATCACGCATCATCAGGGTGTCATGGTAACTGCTGTTGTCCCCGGTAACCATCCATCTGACCTTGACCTCGTGACCCAGTTTAGTGTCATCTGCAAAACAAATCGTTGTTTGGATGTCTTTTGATTGCATGATACTCTGTCATGTTAATCTGATGTTACACTAGTTGTATGATTAAATCTCAAATTGACTGATTGCAAAGAAACATACAAAACCAAAAAAAAAACATGCTTAATTTAAAGGAAACATTATTCAGATGCACATAATATATAAATGCATGTTTCCATTCACAATTTATTGGCCACCAGACAAAAGCCTGTCCAATTTCGGTCAAATTCACAAACACATGGTGCAGAAAATGACCAAATGATGCTTATTTCGTATAATCAAAACCGAAATTACAGCGGAAGAAAACTGTTTTTCCAATGTCTCTTTCAACTTGATAAGGGCAAGAACAATTGTGAGAGACCTCAGTTGCCTATAGATCTGAAAAGAAATTTGTTTTTTCGATAATTGGGCCCGACAGAGCTGAACGCGTACAGCCCTTTAGGAGGCCTGCGACAAATTGACCAATTTGCATGATAATAACAACAATCTTTGGGGATCCTAGATTATGGAAAATATAAATATGAAATAGAAAATGAAACTTTGCATAAAACTGTGAACTGTTAAGGAGGATACTACTAGTCTATGCATCATTTCAAAATGTGGATGGCAAATCATTAAATTGCTTAATTGCCTCACCTGTGCACTAGTGTACTTGTCTTCAATTAATTTTTTTTTAACCCATTTATGCCTAGTGGACTGTCCCATCCTTCTAAATTGGATCAATTTATTTCCAACATTAGGGATGTCGAGTATATTAATTTCTATATTTAGAATATTTCTTACAGAAATTTCTTTAAGCAAACAGCGAAGACCCTGATGAGACGCCGCATCATCCATCGTCTCATCTGGGTCTACGCTGTTTGCCAAGGCCTTTTTTTCTAGACGCTAGGCATAAATGGGTTAAGTTACTAATATAACTATTGATGCAATCATTTTTGATCTTTTAGGACTTTTTGGCCTTTTCCATACACAGTGTGTAAAAGCAGGGCATTATACCCATATGAGATTTATATTATCCCTGAAAAAGTGCAGGTGATAAACTATGTATCAATTAATTCGGAGATATTTACATAAACTAACAAATAAACTGCAAAAAAAGTAAACATCACATGAAAAAGAATTATGCAAAAAAAATGTAAATAATAGTTAAATTGATAAGTTTACAACAACACCATATATTAAAAACACTTGCATACACATATTTTCTGTTCGGGGCAGTATTTGATAGCAGAGCCCAATTCCCTGGCATCATTATTCTGTGCTTACACCCGACAAAATACTGGCTTTGTTATTCCGTTAATCATTGATGGCTCGTTGCACTTGTCAAAGTCAACCATCTTATCATTGGTAGTTCTTATACAGTCAGGATTTTCCATCAATATTTCACAGATTTATTTGCCCAAGGAGAACCAATACAATAAATCTTGTTGTTTTTGCCTCCTGAATTTCTCACACGTTAAATCAGTTGTGTTCTTCTTTTTGAAACAAAATGGTCTTATTTTCAATTTTTGAGCATTTTCTCGATGCTATAAATTTTATTATCTTAACTTCTATTTAGTTTATGAGCATTTGCCAATCATCTATTTGCAGATTATTTTGAATTTAGAATATAAAATACACGTGAACCTCCATTTCCAATTCAAATTAACATAAATATAATATTCCTATCATTCTATGAAGATTTACTTTAACATGAATTACAATAGAAATGATATGTAGAGACTCTGGTTTGGTCTGGTGTCATAACAACATGCAGGTTATGAAATAACAAGCAGTAAACACACTGATTGCTCTGCCTTTTGTCTAAGGTGGTTGTCTAACGGTTTGAAGTACATTGAATGACTGGCCTGTCTGATTACTCAACCACGAGTTGTTACAAATGAAAAATGTTGTTCGAAACTCGGTTAATTCAAAGTCAGCTTTTTTTCATTTAATGCTCCAGGGGGCCGTTTCATAAACGATTGTACGACAATTTTAACTTACGCGAGAATTTTGTAATCTTAATAAGTAGACGAAATAGCTCGCCATTCTCGTCAAATATATACGACGCTTGAGATGCCAATGTAATTAATTAAGTAATGAAAATTTATAATCATATGGTATGGACTTTAGCAATTATGTATATTCAAAAAATGTATCGTATCGTTAATGTGTACTACTATGTTTATTGAAACGGTCCCCAGATTTGTATTGTTCAAGCACTAGGAATAAGCCATAAGATTGGAGTGTCAAGTGTTACTTGTCTAGCACTACCGATTTAAGCATTTATCAATCACTTGAATTAACAATTGAGATGGGAGTGTCAAGCATAATGACTTACCCTTGAGATAAGAGTGTCAAGCACAAAGAATAAGACTTGAAATTTGACTGCCATAAACCAGGAATAAAACTTGAAATGCGAGTGTCAAACACCAGGAATAGGACTTGAAATGTGAGTGTCAAATACTAGGATTAAGCCTTGAGATGGGAATATCAAACACCAGAAATAAGCCTTGAGATGGGAGTGTCTAACACTAGAAATACAACTTGAGATGGGAGCGTCAAACACCAAGAATAAGCCTAGACATGGCAGTGTCTAACACAAGGAATAAGCATTGAGATAGGAGTATCTAACACTAGAAATACACCTTGAGATGGGAGTGTCAAACACAAAGAATTAAAAAAAGCCTAGACATGGGAGTGTCAAACACAAGGAATAAGCATTGAGATGGGAGTGTCAAACACTAGAAATACACCTTGAGATGGGAGTGTCAAACACCAAGAATAAGCCTAGACATGGGAGTGTCAAACACAAGAAATAAGCATTGAGATGGGAGTGTCTAACACTAGAAATACACCTTGAGATGGGAGTGTCAAACACCAAGAATAAGCCTAGACATGGGAGTGTCAAACACAAGGAATAAGCATTGAGATGGGAGTGTCAAGCACATGAAAAGAGTCTTGAGATTAGAGTGTCAAACACTAGGAATGAGTCCTGAGATGGGACTGTAAAACTCTGGGAATAAGCATTGAGATGGGAATGAGTCTTGAGATGGGAGTGTCAAACTCTAGGAATAAGCCTTGAGATGGGACTGTAAAACTCTCAAAATAAGCATTGAGATGGGAGTGTCAAGCACATGGAAAGAGTCTTGTGATTAAAGTGTCAAACACTAGGAATGAGTCTTGAGATGGGACTGTAAAACTCTAGGAATACGCATTGAGACAATAATTTCCAACACTAGGAATAAGCCTAGAAATGAGATAGTCAAACACCAGAAATAAGCCTAAAGATGGGAGTGTCAAACACCAGGAAAAAGCCTTCTTGAGATGGGGGTGTCAAACACAAGGAAAAAAACTTGAGACCATGAATAAGCCTTGAGATGGGAATGTCAAGCACCATGAATAAACCTTGAGATGGGAGTGTCAAGCACTATGAATAAGCCTTGAGATGGAAGTGTTATGCACAAGGAATGAGGTTTGAAGTGGAAGATTTAATCTATAAGAATGTGCATTTACATGGTAGTGTCAATCAGTAGTAATGGACATTGATATTGTAGAGTCAAGCACAAGGAAAGTATATTGATACCAGAGATTCAATAACTAGGAATGTGGATTAGGATTGGGTTGTTAATCACTAGGAATTGCATTGGGGTGGTAATGTCAAGCACTTGGTGCATCATGAAAGTAGTGTCAAGCAATTGGAATGTGCAGTGGAAAGTGTCAATTGCTAAGATTGTTTCTTTACTTGGTACTCATGTTAAGCACTATATATGTGCATTGAGATGGAAATGTCAATCACTAAGAAATGTAACTTGCGGTGGGACAGTCAATCACTAGCAATGTAAATTGAGATTGAGGTTGCACTACAATGATTTGCATTGACATCGAGTGTCAATCACTTTAAATGTGCATAGAGAACAGTCAAGCACTAGGAATGTGAATTGAGAAGGAAAAGGCAATCACTAATGATTTGAATTATGTCAATCACTAAGAATGTGCATGGAGAAGAGAGTCAAGCACTAGGAATAAGAATTGAAATGAAAGAGTTAATCACTAGGAACAAAACTTGAGATGAATTGATTAAGCACTATAAAGGTTGCTTGGGAGGAAAGCAATGTTGCCAATTTTGAGTGAGAATTTTTTAGCTAAGCAGTCAAATAGGGGATCACTTTTAATGTTAAACATTTAAAAATAAATATCCAAGCAAACCTTGCAAATAAAGGAACAGTTGAATGTCTTTTGACCAAACAAATCAGACATCTCTGGTAATGACAATTCAACAACTAGAACCTTGTCTGAATCCAAATATTCCAAAATGAAGAAATGACATGCAACCCCGTCATCAGTTCTTCGTTGAAGTCAATCATTTCTATGATGAGGAGCCATTTCAGACTGGAAATGATACAACATTGTGAAGTCTGACTATAACCATTTCCTGTTTGTAAAGATATTATATTTTTTATAGAGACAAGAAATGTCCTTGAAATATATTTCGGATGATGAGGAAACATGTCAACGTTCAAAGACTGCACTACAAAGACGATTTTTGAGACATGCAGCGTTCATAATTTCACATAACACATTACGTCATATGATCAGGTTTGTTTTTTAATGCAGCGTTCATATTTTCACATAAAAATTACATCATATGATCAGATTTGTTTTTTAATGAAACAAGCCATTTTTGTCAAAATTAGATTAATTTAGCAAGCTAGGGCTCCTTGTATCCTTTGTGATATTATCAGTCAAAATTTAAAACAGGATAAACAAGAGGGCCATGATGGCCCTGCATTGCTCCACTGTTTTTTCTTTGCGAAAAAAACGTGTAATGTGCATGGGTTGAAATGTACTCAAGCATGTGACTTTCTCTTTCTATCCCTCGTCCCACTGGGCGCTTAAAGTTGGAAGGATGAGCATTTTTATATATGGAACAAGAGCGCCGCATGACGGAGCAATATACGCCCGATTCGTGTGCCATTGGAGATGATACACTGATGATTGATGTATTTGTTTTGGAAATAAGCAAAAATAAAATGCACTAATTGACCCTTTGACCTAGTTTTTGACCCAGCATGACCCATATTCGGACTTGACCTAGATATCAACTAGATGCAACTACTGACCAAGTTTGGTGAAGATCGGATGAATACAATTTGAATTAGAGTCCGGACAAAGTGGCGCCGTTGAAAATGCACTAATTGACCCTATGACCTAGTTTTTGACCCGGCATGACCCATATTCGAACTTGGCCTATATATCAACTAGATGCAACTGCTGACCAAGTTTGGTGAAGATCGGATGAATACAATTTGAAATAGAGTCCGGACAAAGTGGCCCCTTTGAAAATGCACTTATTGACCCTATGACCTAGTTTTTGACCCGGCATGACCCATATTCGAACTTGGCCTAGATATCAACTAGATGCAACTGCTGACCAAGTTTGGTGAAGATCGGATGAATACAATTTGAATTAGAGTCCGGACAAAGTGATGCCTTCCGCCCGCCGCCCGCCGCCCGCCCGCCCGCCCGCCCGCCCGCCCGCCAAGGGGTTTCACATAATACGTCCCGTATTTTATACGGGCGTATAAAAAGTTACTACCGTGTTAACTAAACAGACAAAAAAGCCCGGGAATTGTTGCACAGGTCCTTTGCTTATAACGTAGGTACATTTATCTCTCCAAAAGATATTGTCGTTCTTTCTATTTCACATATTTTTAGATGCTGAAGATCAATTCTACGCATTTGATTTGAAACAGATTCACAAGACCCATAGGAATCAAAATTCCTTAACCCTTTACCAAACAACACATTTTGGAATTTCCCAATTTGAAAGAGGTTGCTGACATCAATTGAATTAAAATGGAATATGAAGGAAATGATCAGGTAGGGTAGAAATAATTGTGATAAAAGGAGAAATTGCTCATCAACCCACACATCCCTAAGACCAACAAGCCTGAATATTATGATAATCTAAAGATTATTTCTTTATATTTATAAATGTATTTAATTAAGTAATACATTTAACTTCTAAGATCAATTCATAACTAATATTAAGAAAATTATAAAATGGTCAGAAATATATATGGATTGTTGAGCAATTGACAATCATTTCAACAATTCATGATCAGTCACGATTCACAAATGGAACAATGAATCATTAGTTATTAAAAAGCAGCATATACGATAGTTAAGAACATTGCACTTCATTAATTTCAACACCTTCTCTTCGATACAAAGTTTGAGTTTACCGTGCAGTATCATATATTGACTTTCCTTGAAATAATTATGTTCATGGAAGCTGTGTTATTAAAATCAATAATATATTATTAAACTGGTTTTAACACTATAAAAAAGACATGAAATTAACATGTCATCCAAAATATTTTCATCCGGATATATGGTCACTTTCGACATATTTAAATAAAACTCCCCTTTTTAGTTTATAAGAAAAACATTCATAACACATGTTCTTACTTCAATGCCTTTGTAAGCAGTCACCATCTGACCTAAAATGGCACTAATTGACAGGGTTTTATCTCATGTTTACAAGATGTTGATGTTGTTGTTGGTCACAGCCAAACAGCCGCAGTAATCTCCACTGGTAAACGTCATATGTTCAGTTTTGTGACCCCCGGGGCCAGGTCAAATTTGAGCCCAGGGGAATAATTTAAACAAATTTGGTAGAGGACTATAAGATATCACCAAATTTAGTAGCCCTAGGCTCTATAATTAAGAACAAGAAGATTTTTAAAGTTTGCACAAAAAAGGCCTTATTTAAGCATATGTTCATTTTTGTGACCCCTGGGGCAAGGTCAATTTTGTTCCTAGGGGCATAATTTGAACAAACTAAGTAGAGAAATATTAGATGTCACTACCTACCGAATTTGGTAGAAATAGGCCCAATGGTTATGGACAACAAGATTTTTATAGTTTGCACAAAATGGGCCCAATATTAGCATATGTTCAATTTTGTGACCCCTGGGGAACGGTCAAATTTGATCCCAGGGGCTTAATTTGAACAAACTTGGTGTAGGACAATAAGATGTCACTATCTACCAAATTTGGTAGCCCTATGCCATACAGTTATGGACAAGAAGATTTTTAAAGCACAAAATAGGCCTTATATAAGCAAATTTTTGAGGACTATTAGATGTCACTACATACCAAATTTGGTAGCCCTAGGCCCAATGGTTATGGACGAGAAGATTTTTAAAGTTTTCACAAAATAGGCCTTATATAAGCAAATTTTCAATTTTTTGACCCCCCAAGGCAGGGTCAAATTTGACCCCAGGGGCATAATTTGAACAAACATGGTTGAGGACTATAAGATGTCACTACATACCAAATTTGGTAGCCCTTGGCCCAATGGTTATGGACAAGAAGATTTTTAAAGTTTGCACAAAATAGGCCTTATATAAGCAAATGTTCAATTTTTTGACCCCCCGGGGCAGGGTCAAATTTGACCCCAGGGGCATAATTTGAACAAACTTGATATAGGACTATAAGATGTCACTACATACAAAATTTGGTAGCCCTAGGCCCAATGGTTATGGACAAGAAGATTTTTAAAGTGTGCACAAAATAGGCCTTACATAAGCAAATTTTCAATTTTTTAAACCCCCGGGGCAGGGTCAAATTTGACCCCAGGGGCTTAATTTAAACAAACTTGGTAGAGGACAATAAGATGTCACTACATACCAAATTTGGTAGCCCTATGCCATACGGTTATGGACAAGAAGATTTTTAAAGTTTGCACAAATAGGCCTTATGTAAGCAAATTTTCAATGTTTTGACCCCCTGGGGCAGGGTCAAATTTGACCCCAGGGGCATAATTTGAACAAACTTGGTAGAGGACTATAAGATGTCAATACATACCAAATTTGGTAGCCCTAGGCCTAATGGTTATGGACAAGATTTATAAAGTTTGCACAAAATAGGCCATATATAAGCAAATTTTCAATTTTTTGAATCCCCGGGGCAGGGTCAAATTTGACCCCAGAGGCATAATTTGAACAAATTTGAAAGAGGTTCACCACAAGAACATTCCTGAGAAATTTCATCAGATTTGGACCAGTAGTTTAGGAGAAGATGTTTAAAGAAAAAGTTAACGCACGCACAGACGCACACACGACGGTCACAGGACCATGACATAAGCCCCGCTGGCCTTTGGCCAGTGAAGCTAAAAATATATCAACAATCATTTTGATTTGACATTGATTAATAATGGGTGAAGAAAATAGATGCCCACAGTGTATGAGAATTATTGCAGACTTCAATGTAGCTTACAGTCCATATGTAAGCCTCATTTTGGAAAATAAACCAAATGTCCCAAAGCACTCTAATATGCTTTTTGTTGTGTTTCTGTTTAAATGAAAATTCATCTGTTTATTTTTTCAAAAATATAAAAATAAAATAATAACTAGTCAGAAGAGTTTAAATCTTGCTTTTTTCAGTTACTGGTTTCAATTGAGTATAATGTTTGTGTCTGGCAAGGCAGAAAATTGATGCTCTGATACCAGATTTGTTTCCCTCATTCATATTTTACCATGTTTGACATTTACATATACATCATTTACATTTTCCTACATAACACATTGGTAATATAACATATAACATATATGGAACACTCTTTCATAATTGTTTTTATAATTACAAAACAGTAAAAAAAAATATACAGTGCACTCATTCATAATAGTTCACACACATCCAACATATCGTTGCCATTATTCTTAAGTCGCGAATGTAAAAAATGGCAAAAATGGCACATTTGGTATCTTTTTGTCGGGCTTGACTAGCTCTACAGGATGGCATATATGTACCTTTTTCTACTAAGGCATTATTGACCCCTCAACATTGGCGAAACTTGACAATTTTCTATTCATTTTAAATCTAAAATTGCGAATGTCTTTGTGTAGGATTCAGACAATTAAATGTTGCCTTAATTCTAAAGTCGCGAATGTCAAACAAGAGGGCCATGATGGCCCTGAATCGCTCACCTGACTCATTAAGATCAGATGAAAACTATGACCTCTATTGTCTACACAATGTTTTTCTATGATATGACCTAGTGACCTAGTTCCTGACTCTAGATGACCCAAATACAATCCCAATCCAGATTTCATCAAGATAAACATTCTGACCACAGTTCATAAATATTGGATGAAAACTGTGACCTCTATTGTCAACACAAGGTTTTTCTATTTATTTGACCTAGATTTTTACCCCAGATGACCCAAATAAAATCCCACCCAGATTTCATCAGGAATTCTGACCAAATTTCATAAAGGTTGGATGAAAACTGTGATCTCTAATGTCTACACAAGGTTTTTCTATTATTTGACCTAGTGACCTAGTTTTTGACCCCAGATGACCCAAATAAAATCCCAACCCAGATTTCATCAAGATAAACATTCTGACCAAATTTCATAAAGATTGGATGAAAACTGTGACCTCTATTGTCTACAGAAGGTTGTTCTATTATTTGACCTAGTGACCTTGTTTTTGACCCCAGATGACCCAAATACAATCCCAAACCGGATTTCATCAAGATAAACATTTTGACCAAATTTCATCAAGATTGGATGCAAACTGTGACCTCTACTGTCTACACAAACAAATTGTTGACGGACGGACGCACAGACACACGCAGGCACGCACAACGGACATCACACGATCACATAAGCTCACCGTGTCACTTCATGACAGGTGACCTAAAAATATGTGTCGGTTATAAACATGAACAGTTGTGGTTAAAATCCCATAGAAACAAGGGCTGTTTGTAAAACATGCATGCCCCCCTATATGGGCTATAAGTTGTAGTAGCAGCCATTGTGTGAATACGTTTTTTGTCACTGTGAATGGTAGTGGTGGTGGTGGTGGTGGTGGTGGTGGTGGTGTAGTAGTAGTAGTAGTAGTAGTAGTAGTAGTAGTAGTAGTAGTAGTAGTAGTAGTAGTAGTAGTAGTAGTAGTAGTAATAGTAGTTGTAGTAGTAGTAGTAGTTAGTAGTAGTAGTAGTAGTAGTAGTAGTAGTAGAAGTATTAGTAGGTAAGTAGTAGAAGTAGTAGTAGTAGTAGTAGTAGTAGTAGTAGAAGTAGTAGTAGTAGTAGTAGTAGTAGTAGTAGTAGTAGTAGTAGTAGTAGTGGTAGATGTAGTAGTAGTAGTAGTAGTAGTAGTAGAAGGTAAAAGTAGTAGTAGTAGTGGCCAGTAGTAGTAGAGAGTTAGTAATAGTAGACGTGGTGGTGGTGGTGGTGGTGGTGGTGGTGGTGGTGGTGGTGGTGGTGGTGGTGGGGTGGTGGTGTGGTGGTTGGTGGTGTGGTAGTAGTAGTAGTACTAGTAGTAGTAGTACTAGTGTAGTGTAGTGTGTAGAAGTAGTAGTAGTAGTAGTTAAGTAGTAGTTAGTAGTAACGTAGTAGTAGTAGTAGTAGTAGTAGTGTAGTAGTAGTAGTGGTAGTAGTAGTAGAAGTAGAGTAGTAGTAGTAGTCGTAGATAGTAGTAAGTAGTCGTAGTAGTAGTAGTAGTAGTAGTAGTAGTAGTAGTAGTAGTAGTAGTAGTAGTAGTAATAGTAGTAGTAGTAGTAGTAGTAGTAGTAGTAGTAGTAGTAGTAGTAGTAGTAGTAGTAGTAGTAGTAGTAGTAGTAGTAGTAGAAGTAGTCATAGTAGTAGTAGTAGTAGTAGTAGTAGTAGAAGTAGTAGTAGTAGTAGTAGTAGTAGTAGTAGTAGTAGTAGTAGTAGTAGTAGTAGTAGTAGTAGTAGCAGTAGCAGTAGCAGAAGCAGTAGCAGCATTACAAGACCAATACTTAAGAATGATCAAATGGGAAAAGGTAACCTAGCACTGGCAGTAAATATGGGGCTCATTTACAGGTCAGATTTGGAATCTCTGCTGTAAAATGAGATTTTGAATAAATTAAAGGGAGGCAAATCTGTAATAAAAAGAACATGCATAAACCGAAGTTGTTTCCCTTGTTTGAACCATGCTAAATCCTTACAAGTTTGGATAGAATTGGATGAAAAATTTGGACTTTATTGCATAAACACCGTTTTCTCAATTCATGGGGAGGTAATTCTGTACTTCATGGACCAATAATGCTCATTTTGTGTAGGGTTCGTGTCCTCATTGATATAAAGACACTGTGCAAATTTGGAAAGGATCGGACAAAAAATGTGGAAGATTTTTGAAAGTTTTCACGAAATAGGCAAAAATGAATAAACATGCAAAGTTCAACGAGCTCCTGCGGCCATGTTTTTTGACGAATCAAATTTCTTTGAACAACTTTTTCAGGGGAGCCTTCAAAGGTCATCCGTGTGAATTTTTTTGAAAATCTGATGAGCGGTTTCTGACAAGAAGATTTTTTAAGGTTTTTACCATATATGGTCATGGTGGCCATCTTGGTTATGTGATCAAATTTTTTTTAACAATTCTTTTGTCCCATGACCTAGGGATGCTCCACATGAAATATAGTTGAAATTGGCTCAATGGTTTAGTAGAAGAAGATGTTTACAAATTGTTTACAGACAGACAGACAGACAGACGGACGGACGGACGGACGCCGGACGGTGAGTGATCACAATAGCTCACCCCGAGCTATTGCTCAGGTGAGCTAAAAATTGCACAAATCGACAGATAAACAAAAATTAATAATTTATAGAATTTTTTTTATTTTAAAAGCAATTGTCTTTAAATTTTGCAAATTGATAGATTGCATACATCTCAACCACCTGTCAAAATTTCATAAAGATATCTTGTTTTATAATTATACATGGTTTGTTATTTCAAAACTTTATAAGTGATTTTTCTCAAAATACAAGTGATTTTCTCAAAATCACTCTTTTGGACTTTTGTGCATTTAGAATTAGTGCAACGATATATATTGTCATTATAAATCATTTTATATGATTCCAGATTATATAACCAAGACCCCTTTTGGCTGCAAAAAAAAACAAGAGGGCCAAGATGGCCCTAGTTCGCTCACCTGAGAGGAGTCGGTTCATTCAATTTTTACCAAATGTCAAACTTTACCTAGATAATGTCCAGACAAACATCCTGGACAAGTTTCATCATTATTGAACCAAAACTCTGGCGCATGGAGTGTTTTTATTTTTGTAAGATTTGACCTGGTTACCTATATTTTGAGTTGACCCCCCTAACCAAACATCAAACTTTGCTTACAAAAATGAATATGACCAAGATTCATAAAATCTGAAACAAAATTGTGACCTCTAGTGTTTACAAGGATTTTGTATAATATAATGAAAATTTGGACAATCTAAGGACAATAATTATGGCATTTATTATGTGATTTTGCTCATTATCAAACTTGACTGAGATCTTTCAGCAACTTTGATAAATAATGCTTGAGAAAAGTGAATGCTAGAGTGTTTACAAACCAAATGTGGACAGGCGGACGGCGGACAAAGACCAATCCTAAAACCTCACCTGAGCAATCAGGTGAGCTAAAAAGTGTGTTTTACCGATCTGAGCCATTTTTCAAATTGTCCGAGAAATTAATAAAACCAATGTATTGACTAAGTTTCACAATGATTAGGCAAACTATATGTGACTTCTCTAGTGTTCGATCACAAGGTTTCTCTCCAGTCAAATAAGGAAAACTACCCCATCCCCCTGGCAGCCATGTTTTTCGACCAATTGGGACCATTTGCGAACTCATCTGAGATATAAACAAGAGGGCCAAGATGGCCCTGAATCGCTCACCTGACTAACCATATACAATCCCAACCCAGTTTTCATCAAGATAAACATTCTGACCAAATTTCATTAAGATTGGATGAAAACTGTGACCTCTATTGTCTACACAAGGTTTTTATAATATTTGACCTATTGACCTAGTTTTTGACCCCAGGTGACCCAAATACAATCCCAACCCAGATTTCATCAAGACAACCATTCTGACCAAATTTTATGAAGATTGGATGAAAACTGTGACCTCTATTGTCTACACAAGGTTTTTCTATTATTTGATCTAGTTTTTGACCCAAGATGACCCAAATACAATCCCAAACCAGATTTCATCAAGATAAACATTCTGACCAAATTTCATAAAGATTGGATGAAAACTGCAACCTCTATTGTCTACACAAGGTTTTTCTATTATTTGACCTATTGTGGGACCTAGTTTTTGACCCCAGATGACCCAAATACAATCCCAACCCAGATTTCATCAAGACAAGGGCTGTTTGTAAAACATGCATGCCCCCCATATGGGCTCTCCGTTGTAGTGAGAGCCATTGTGTGAAAATTGGATGAAAACTATGACCTCTACTGTCTACACAAACAAATTGTTGATGATTTTTCAATTATTTGACCTAGTGACCTAGTTTTTGAACCCAGGTGACCCAAATACAATCCCAACCCAGATTTCATCAAGATAAACATTCTGACCAAATTTCATAAAGATTGGATGAAAACTGCGACCTCTATTGTATACACAAGGTTTTTCTATTATTTGACCTAGTTTTTGACCTAGTGACCTAGTTTTTCACCCCAGATGTCCCAAATACAATCCCAACCCAGATTTAATCAAGATAAACATTCTGACCAAATTTCATAAAAGATTGGATGAAAACTGTGACCTCTTCTGTCAACACAAACAAATTGTTGATGATTTTTCAATTATTTGACCTAGTGACCTAGTTTTTGACCCCAGGTGACCCAAATACAATCCCAACCCAGATTTCATCAAGATAAACATTCTGACCAAATTTCATAAAGATTGGATGAAAACTGCGACCTCTATTGTCTACACAAGGTTTTTCTATTATTTGACCTATTATGTGACCGAGTTTTTGACCTAGAGACCTAGATTTTGACCCCAGATGACCCAAATACAATCCCAACCAAGATTTCATCAAGACAAGGGCTGTTTGTAAAACATGCATACCCCCCATATGGGCTCTCCGTTGTAGTGAGAGCCATTGTGTGAATATGTTTTTTGTCACTGTGACCTTGACCTTTGACCTAGTGACCTGAAAATCAATAGGGGTCATCTGCCAGTCATGATCAATGTACCTATGAAGTTTCATGATCCTAGCCATAAGCATTCTTGAGTTAATATCCGGACACCATTTTACTATTTCGGGTCACCTGTGAAGTTTCATGATCCTAGGCATATGCGTTCTTGAGTTATCATCCGAAAACCATTTTACTATTTCAGGTCACCGTGACCTTGACCTTTGACCTAGTGACCTCAAAATCAATAGGGGTCATCTGTGAGTCATGATCAATCTACCCATGAAGTTTCATGATCCTAGGCGTATGCATTCTTGAGTTATCATCCGGAAACCATTTTACTATTTCGGGTCACCGTGACCTTGACCTTTGACCTAGTGACCTGAAAATCAATAGGGGTCATCTGCGAGTCATGATCATTCTACCTATCAAGTTTCATGATCCTAGGAATAAGCGTTCTTCAGTTATCATCCGGAAACCATTTTACTATTTCGGGTCATCGTAACCTTGACCTTTGACCTAGTGACCTGAAAATCAATAGGGGTCATCTGCGAGTCATGATCAATCTACCTATCAAGTTTCATGATCCTAGGCCTAAGCGTTCTTGAGTTATCATCCGGAAACCATTTTACTATTTCGGGTCACTGTGACCTTGACCTTTGACCTAGTGACCTCAAAATCAATAGGGGTCATCTGCGAGTCCTGATCAATCTACCTATCAAGTTTCATGATCCAAGGCCTAAGCATTCTTGAGTTATCATCCGGAAACCATTTTACTATTTTGGGTCACTGTGACCTTGACCTTTGACCTAGTGACCTCAAAATCAATAGGGGTCATCTGCGAGTCATGATCAATCTACCTATGAAGTTTCATGATCCTAGGCTCAATCGTTCTTGAGTTATCGTCTGACAACCACCTGGTGGACGGACCAACCGACCGACAGACCGACCGACATGAGCAAAGCAATATACCACCTCTTTTTCGAAGGGGGGCATAATAAACATTCTGACCAAATTTCATAAAGATTGGATGAAAACGGTGACCGCTACTGTCTACACAAACAAATTGTTGACGGACGGATGGACGCACACACGCACGCACACACAACGGACGCTGGACATCACACGGTCACATAAGCTCACCATGTCAGGTGAGCTAATAAAACCAATCTTTTCACCAAGTTTCATGATGATTGGGCAAATAATGTGACTTCTAGAGTGTTCTCAAGCTTTTTTACTATATAAATATAAGAAAACTGCCCCCCCCCCCCCCCAACCATGTTATTCAACTGACCGGAACCATTTTCGAACTCAACTCATGTATCAAGGAAACAAATGTTCTGACAAAATTTCATTTATAGAGAAAAATGCCCCGCCCACTGGCGTCCATGTTTTTTCACCGATCTGGACCATTTTCAATCTCATTCGAGATATCAATAAAACCAATGTTTTGACCAACTTTCATGATGATTGGGCAAAAATTGTGACTTCTAGAGTGTTTACAAGGTTTCTCTATAGCCAAATTAGGAAAACTGCCCCGCCCACTGGCGACCATGTTTTTCAACGGACCGGAACCACTTTTGAACTCAACCAACATATCATTAAGGCAAACATTTTGACAAAGTTACATGAAGATTGGGCATGAAATGTGACTTCTACAATGTTTACAAGGTTTTTCTTTTTTTTTTTGACCTAGTGACCTAGTTTTTGACCCAGCATGACCCAGTTTCGACATCGATCTAGATATCATTGGGACAAATCTTCTGACCAAGTTTCATGCAGATCGGACAATAAATGTGGCCTCTAGAGTGTTTACGAACAAATGTGGACGGACTGACGGACGACGGACAAAGACTGGTCTCAAAAGCTCACCTGAGCAATCAGGTGAGCTAAAAATTGGCTAATTAGTGATCTGATGACAACCCATGCCCTTGGGTCATGTTTCCCAATGCTTAGTCTACTCCAGTATGAGACTGAAATAAAGGGGCTACTAAACAGAGATGCTTTTGTTAAATTTAGCAGATAGTACCTAGAAATAAAACACCCTCAAGCAGGCTCTTGTTTTCGGTTGAATTGTTCATGCCATTCGTTTACCAAAACATACTACAAAATATGTTTTCTTCCCTTGTTTACACAAATTGAAAGATTTTTTTGCGACATTTCTTCAACTTTCGCATTTGGCGAGATATTGCAATCGGCAGCAAGAGCCCTACTTTTTTCAATGTTTTTTTTTCTGAAAACTTGTCTGCATTCATATTTTACATTATTTGGAGCTCCAGCATCGTTCAGATTGGAAATATCTTTGTTAAGGATGATAGAATTCAATGCAAATCATCAAAGAGATTTTCCTACTTGTGCACAAAACTTGCATGTAAATAATCAGAACAATTAATGCTCGTTTAACTCTTGAATTAAACATTCTGAACATGTCACATCAACATATAATTATCATTATAACAAATGTGATCTCATGGAAATAAGTTTTGAATGAATGCATAAGTTAACCATTTTTTTTACAGCACATAGCCATTTGCAGATATGTCTGAAACTGTCACACTCCGCCTTAGTCGGGCTGACACAGCTGAAGCAATCAAATTAGCAATCCCAGCTAATCTCATATAATCCCACATTTTATCTGGAAAACTGTGAAAAGTCTACACCGCCTGTGGCATTTCTGGGATTAAAACTGCATTTGTAGATGAATATTTTTATAATTGGTCTTGTTTAAATGCTAATAAAATTCTCTACAAAATGCATGTTTTATTTTTGTATTTAACCCACTATAACCCAGTTTTTTCTTTTAATAAACAATAAACATTATGGTTTTTCGCAGTTGCCTGTGATTATCAACTTTCATGCACTCGGCGCGTGGCATATGTACTCTTTGTTCCCATTCGCCGGTGACTTACAGTTCATGAATATTAATGAGATGGACGAATCCATTTAGGAAAGTTCACGACCTCCATACATGACTTTGATGCAAATTTTTATGTTCATCCGAACCGAAGATATAGTCCCCTAAAGTGTTGCCGATTTTTTACAAAAAGTTCTGATTTCCGAACTTTGCATCATATATCATATTGCAGGGAATGTTCTGACGTATATTTTGATAAAAAAAAATCTTTCGTCAGAAACACTAGGAACCCTCCGGCATTTTACGCAGAACGTAGGAATTTATTCAAATTTTCGGGTCACCCGGCAAACTCGCTTTTCACCTCTGACCGCCATCTTGATTGACAGATTACGCATCGTAAACAAATTTTTCTATCGACGATTTTTAGCTTGTTACCGACAGAAAACATCTTTATGTGGTTCAATTTTATTCTAAATACAATGGTGAGTTCTAGAAACCTTGATTTTGACTCGATTAATTTTTTATTTTAGTGCAAATATGTAATTTCAATGTCAGTACGGGCACCTGCTCGTGCGATGGAAGTGGAGGCAAACCAACCCTGTATTATTGTTATGAAATGCTCTCAAAGGTGTTTTTATCCTTAAATTACCGGTATATGTATGAAAATAATTTTTATAAAGTATTTAAACAATCATTGACATAATTAAATCGATAAATTTGCCCCGACGTAGTAGAAATTGTCCAATTTGTGCATATCAACACTGGCCGGTGAGAATGTTATTGCAACGAAAAAGCTGCATATTTACATGATTTATACATTGGGATAAAATGAGGTCTGACTTTTCTTTCTTTTTTTTTCAGTAGATCTTGTCAGACCATGGCAGACTACCCAGGACCATTCTGTCAGGAAATTGGTATAACAATTAACCTCTCATTTGAAAAAGGCAGAAACCTTGAAATCTATAAAAGGGCTGAAGAATGGATTCATTCTTAAAATAAATACATTTCTAGAAAAAAATGGAGAAAATTCAACTGTTTTGTTCAATATACTGTGCCATCTGAACCCTGCATTCAAAGCATCAACAGCTAAATATGTAAAAACCAAAGTTTCAAGAACATGTGACCAAAAAAAGAAACTTGTCAATACAAAAAAAGTGCCTGGAGTAAGAAATGTGAAAGACTTGCTGAATGTAGAATTTTAAGCCCCTGTCCCGCAATCTGCTTCTAAAAGTGACATAAACTTTGAAAATACAAGATCACAATTAGAATGTATCAATGTTAGTGACGATTTGAATAAATCACAGAATTTATTAAATTATGAAGTGCAGATATTTGAGAAGCACTGCAAGAAACTCCAGAACCAAATTGAAGAACAGAAAATAACGCTCAACACTCATGAAAACAGAATTGGGCATTATTCAGTACGTAACATGAATAAACGAGATATCACAGCAAAGAAATATCTACACTTGCTTCGAGACAGCAAACGTCTTACTAGAAAACACGAAATAGCGCTAACAAAAAGCTACATCAGACTTGAAAATATGTAGAGATGAAAACAAAGCTTTTGCAAATGAAATCGTGCAATTAAATGAGAAACTCAACTTGTTGAAAGAAGAAGTAAAAACCTTGAAGGATGAAGTAAACTCTGAAAAAACAATGTGTTCATTGTAGATATTTTAGCCTGATGCCTTTCGGAAAAAAAATAAATAATATATCTAATAAAATTATGTATAAACTACCTAAATGTGTTGTTCATTACCTTGTGTGTATTAATGACTACAAATGTTTATAATACTTTAATGAACAGAGTATACATTGATCTACAAATGTTCCAAATTTCATGAAGATATCTCTAAAAACTATTATGGCAATTTTACTTCCTAAAAATGTATGAACTTAAATTTCAGGTGCCGCAAATGTCGCGATTCCTTGTTCACTTTATATAGCAAGAAAATTCAGAATTTGCACGCATTTTAGCAATATTCAAATATCCATATATTTTTTTTTTATAGATATTTTAAAAAGAAAACCTGTTCTGAAAAGCTCTCTAAGAGCTCTTTTCAAATATGCAATTGTCTTTTAAAACAGAGGTTGATGAAAAATTAGCTGGGGTTGCTAATCAAATCGGCTCCTTGTGTATTTAAATGTGGACATTGGAAAAGTAACCTGAGTTATTATTGCGAACAGTTAGCCAGTTATTGCTGGAAAACACATAGCACTGGTCCATTAAGATAATGGTCTCTGTCTCCCATAGCTAGGACACCAAGTGATCTATTTAAGCATGACAACATTTCCAAATTGCTCTCTAGACCCAAAATAGATGGCTGATGCCAAGTGATCTTAAGCATTACAACATTTCCCATCTGCTCTATCGACCCAAAAAAGATGGCTGATGTCAAGTGATGTAAAGCATTACAACATTTCCCATCTGCTCTCTAGACCCAAAATAGATGGCTGATGTCAAGTGATGCAAAGCATTACAACATTTCCCATCTGCTCTCTAACCCCCAAAATAGATGGCTGGGAATCTTAAGTACATCCATATCAGTGTTCAATATAACATTTACTGCTCTGGATTGTAAAACATATTTAGTGAAATCCTTCTTCTTTTTAAGAATAGGTCGTTAAAAAGGCATGTCAATATTATGCATAAATAGCGAGAGATGTTATGACCATTATGTGAATTTTTCCAAATTCAAAGGGACCCGGCCCCATTCACAAAATGGTGAAAAAAACACTGCTTATTAAGACTAATAAAATCCTATTCAGTATTTTATGTTTAAGATTGTCAAGTCCTCAACTAGCAATCCAGCGTGTACAGAAAGATATGTTATTGCTTATCACGCCCCCCCCCCCTCCCCCCGCCCCAATTTAAAAAGTCATTTGTTATCAAATACATCAGTCAGTGAAAAAAGACATTAACCCCATGCCAGAGACACGTTTTTTGTTTCTGAACGAACGACAGACCATTACAAAGTGACACAATTACATGGCTTAAAACAGGCAGATAAGTTGCCAGCAATCTTGATCTTGATTGATCACCATATACAGAAAATCGAATGCCAAGTCTGTATAATAAACTGCAACTGGAAATTCATACTCTTGTAAAATTATACACACCAAGATTGATGGCCAGAGAATCATAGAAGACAAAAAATAAATGCCAAAACCATAGCAATTTTCTAGAATTTGAATGTTTAATATCCTACGAAAGCAGCGATCAATCAATCTCCGACCATCTTGTCTTGAAAACAAATAAGATTACTTCATCATACTTTCCATCTACAGAATTATTATATATAATAATGATCAATTTAAAAGACAAGTTCAGGGAATTCTAGATAAGGCAAAGCTTGGAACTTGCAATACTCTTAATTAATTTCTTTTCTTTTATTACTAGAATAATTTTATAATTAGATCAAATTAAATGAAATTCAATCATTGTGACACAATCAAAATGAATACAACAATGACACATCATTATTATTTAGAAGCATTTTAATTAGTATTCTTTAAAATGTGTTGAAAAATGATCCATCATCCAAGCTTTAGTGAAGGATGATGGGCATTATTGAGTAAAGCCGGAGGCTAAGCATGTATACTGAGCATATCCTCGCGACGATACAAGGTGATCCGCATTTTAAACCACGCGCTGAAAACGTCACCTGAGCAGTCCATCCAACCGGAAGACAACCCGTTTTTACCATTCTTTAAAAAAGGTTTTGTTGCTAAGTAAAATAGAAATAAATGGGCCGGGAAACAGAATCGTTATTATATAATTAATCTGTACACTACAATATACAGCTCGTCCCTTCTTGCTTACACTGAATATCATTGCCAAGGGTGGGAGTATACATGCTCAGCCTCCGGCTTTACTCAAATAATGCCCATCATCCTTCACTAAAGCTTGGATGATGGATCATTATTTTCCGTAAAGCCTCCGGCTTTCCCATGTATACTGAGCATCTTTAAAGATAGCAACAAAACATAACATAAAAAGATGATAATATCAGAATACTTTTATCCGATAATTCAATACTGACAGAATCAAACATATAAACGTAGTAACATGTAACAATCATCACCACGTACATACATGTAACTAAAATCACCACAATTCTACTTTTAGTATGCCCATGCATATATTATTAGACTTCAAACAACAAACCGTTTACCTGGTTATACTATCACTTACTATGAAAAATAGCGTTATTAAATGACATATTTTTATCCACTACTGTTCTATAATAAAAATTATTAAAACAAGGCTGAATAGATGCACAACACAATAGTTATAATAAGCTGATAATTAACAAAACAACAATTAAGTGTTGGTTATTGATGTGGCTTCAAACTGCTAATTGTCTCAGCTAAAATATAATAGCAAAAACAACAAGCAATTATAAATCCACCAACTGCTGGAGTTTTGACCACTGGTATGTGTCAAAACATAATTACGTGACATTGTTTATGTGTGAAATACATACACTACGGGCGGGAAACAAACTAACTTGGCCAGACACATTAAATATGCTCATATTTTAATACATGTTGTCGTAAAAATGAAACCCAAAACAAATATGTTTGTTGATCGTTTAATATAAAGACAATAATCATACGGCGCAATAAACGCACACAAAAGTAACTTAAAGTACTTTAGCCGATTCTAAAAATGACAATGACAAATGATAATTGGAATTTTATTAATACATGCCTGTGATAATCGTATTTTGTTTTTATAAATTCGATTGTTTTTATTTGCATTCTTTTAAAATAATAATTATTTCTATCCGGATGACAGCAATTTCTTTAGAAACGGGAATGCAATCACTAAAAAAAAAACAACAGCATGCTTTTGTATTAACTAGTTTATCTATTTTGAATCCGTGCACATTAAATTAATTATGATTTTAAATATTATTATAATTGTTCTTTTAAATTTCTTTGACTAATAAAATCCTTTAAAAAAGATTTTGATTTGAAGATGCGCATTGACTTGGCGTCATGTCGCGGATTGCGGCTTGCCTCAGCATGTCTTGGCAGACAGATGCGAAGCTTCACGCGAAATGCGACTTGCCACCGCATACTGATGAGGCTTCAACGACTGACTTGGCATCAACTGGTTGCGCCTTGCCGCGGATCGCGAAATATGTTTGTTCCGCGTTGGCTGTACTGCATAATAAACTGATTTAAATATTTCAAGTTTATCACTGGCCTAAATTTCCCATTTGCTTTTGGCACAATAAAAATATAAGAAATAAACTGATTTTCCTCTTCAACAGAAGGTACAATAGCCCCTTATTTAATCAATGTGATTACTTCATCTCTAACTATTTGAAATTGATCTTCACTGAACGGAATTTCCTTAGGAATAACATTCTGGACTGGTTGCATAAGAAACTCAATTTTATAACCAGAAATGGCTTGCAATATCAAAGCATCTTGAGTGTACTGTTTCCATATATAAGCATTATCTTTAAATCTACCCACAGTCACTGTACTCACCATCAGTTTTTTGACTGGTGTTCCATTGTTACTGTTGCACTGGGTGCAGACAACCTGCCTCGTCGAGCAGCGCCACCAAAGGGTCTAGCTGCAGGTCTAAATGAACCTCTTTGAGGATTAGGGGCATACCTCATCGGCTGACCAAAATCATAACCAGCAGAAAAACCACCACGGTTAAAACCCCTACCACGGGAACCATTGAAGGGACTTGGGACATAGCCTCTGCCTCTCTGTGAGTGTCTCAAATCCTTCCCTAATGAGACGCCATTATCACAATTTTTTATTTCTTTCCCAAAATCGTCCCCAAACAACATTGACGACACAGGCGTGTTTAAATTACACATATTTGAATATCTCTTATTAATGTTTGGCCTGATAAGATATCTTCGCCTGAGCGATAATTTGTACTGGACCTGACTCATAATAGTCATTATGTCTGAGATGAGGGTTCTAGCCTCTGAATTACTAGAAATTTGGGGTTTAAGCAACTCAGCCAACTTTATCATTGGTACAATGCCAACTGCTGCAAGATTTTGAGTGTCCACCATACCTCTATCCTGTGACCTTGCAGGCTTGTTAAGAACCTTCCATATCTCATTATTTACCAAGGGAGCACCAAGGTATGTACAATTCTCAGGAATTCTATATTTCCCAATAAAAGCATCCATGTCACATTGTACAGTACATGCTGTATCAACCAAATTAGCTAGTGATTGAGAAACAGCAGAACCTTTCTCCGGAGCTTTCAGTTTTGGTAAATCCCAAATTTCATCACTGGGAGTATTATCACTCTTCCCATCAAACAACACAGCAGAAAAATTTGCGCCAACAGCTTGATTGTTATTAACAGCTTGATTGTTATTATAATCTGGACACAGTCCTTCATCATATTCAGAGTCACTGCAATCAACTTGCACATGCACATTTGGTAAAGAATTCAAACTGTCCCCATATTGTGTTATTTAACCATTTTCTGTGACTTCGTCAACAGTACTCAGGCCTAAAACCTTTCTCAAATTACTAATTTCCTCTTGGGATAATGTAGAAAAATCTACGGTGTTACTGTTAGTGTTAGTTTTCAAACTTTTCTTAGAGCAAGACTTACTGTTATCAACAGTTTTATTTTATTTCTTTTATAATTGTTTGCTTTTGTCAGTACCCTTCGTACCGACCACTGCCTTTTTTGAATCACCACCGACTTAACAGTCGGTTTAGACACTGACTTAGTGGTTTGTAACCCACATTCATCCGAATCAAAACCCGAAAACTCGTCAACTTCTGACGAATTACAAATAGAAAGTTCATCACTCATAGTTAATATTGAAGACAAATAGGGATAAAATATAATGCTAGGACAGCGTCCTTAGCAAGGCAGTAGAAAACAAGGGCTGTTTGTAAAACATGCATGCCTCCCATATGGGCTCTCCGTTGTAGTGACAGCCATTGTGTGAATATGTTTTTTTGTCACTGTGACCTTGACCTTTGACCTAGTGACCAGAAAATCAATAGGGGTCATCTACCAGTCATGATCAATGTACCTATGAAGTTTCATGATCCTAGCCATAAGCGTTCTTGAGTTATCATCCGGAAACCATTTTACTATTTCGGGTCACCGTGACCTTGACCTTTGACCTAGTGACCTGAAAATCAAAAGGGGTCATCTGCGAGTCATGATCAATCTACCTATCAAGTTTCATGATCCTAGGAATAAGTGTTCTTGAGTTATCATCTGGAAACCATTTTACTATTCAGGGCTTCCCCTGGCTCAAAAATTTCTTTAGCCAAATTCACCTTGCTATTGCAAAATTCTTCTATTTTTGGCCATTTTAAGGTTTTAATGAAGAAAAAAGTTGTAGCCAAATAGAATTTTCTTTAGCCAAATAGGTCAATTTGTAGCCATTGGCTAATTTGGCAAATGGCAGAGTAAGCCCTGCTATTTCGGGTCACCGTGACCTTGACCTTTGACCTAGTGACCTGAAAATCAATAGAGGTCATCTGCGAGTCATGATCAATGTACATATAAGTTTCATGATCCTAGGCATAAGCGTTCTTGAGTTATCATCCGGAAACCATTTTACTATTTCGGGTCACCGTGACCTTGACCTTTGACCTAGTGACCTGAAAATCTGTAGGGGTCATCTGCCAGCCATTATCAATCTACCTACGAAGTTTCGTGATCCTAGGCATAAGTGTTCTTGAGTTATCATCCGGAAACCATTTTACTATTTCGGGTCACTGTGACCTTGACCTTTGACCTTATAAGTGACCTGAAAATCAATAGGGGTCAACTGCAAGTCATGATCAATCTACCTATCAAGTTTCATGATCCTAGGCCTAAGCGTTCTTGAGTTATCATCCGGAAACCATTTTACTATTTCGGTCACTGTGACCTTGACCTTTGACCTAGTGACCTCAAAATCAATAGGGGTCATCTGCGAGTCATGATCAATGTACCTATGAAGTTTCATGATCCTAGCCCCAAGCGTTCTTGAGTTATCATCTGGAAACCACCTGGTGGACGGACCGACAGACAGACCGACATACCGACAGACCGACATGTGCAAAGCAATATACCCCCTCTTCTTCGTAGGGGGGCATAATAAGATTACAAATCATAACAGTTAATATGGAAATACACAAAATTTCACAAATACCTTCTGAAACGACTACCTCGCACCACGCTAAAACGAAGAATGGTAAAAACGGGTTGTCTTCCGGTTGGATGGACTGCTCACATGACGTTTTCAGCGCGTGGTTTAAAATGCGGATCACCTTGTATCGTCGCGACAATATGCTCAGTATACATGCGAAAGCCGGAGGCTTTACGGAAAATAATGTTATAGTTACTCATTCACCAAGTATAAATATATTGTTACTTCTATACCAAATATAAATATTCAATAAGTTATTGTTACACATTTACCACACATAAAGAAGTTATGGTTAAAAGATACCTATCAAGTTCATGAGAAAAAATTACACAAAAAAACAAGCAAAAATTGTAAGCCATGCTTACAACGCAAAGTTTTCCCTCTTACCTATTGAAACATTGCATCTGGCAGCTCTGGAGATCTGAATCTCTATGGCAACAGATTTGTTGACAGGGACCACATGGCTATCAGTTGCTAGGGTAACGGAGGTCAGGTAGGGTCCCAGGTGGTTGTAAACTGCCCAGCAGTCATCCACCCCGCCCACATGTAAGTGTCCTTGATTTCTGGAACACATATGTGAACAAGTTAATTTAGAAGGATAGTGGATATGACTTTGTATTTCAGCCTTTTTTTTTGAAAACGGGGTCTAATGCATGCACGTAATTTAAGTGTCATCCCTGATTAGCCTGTGCGGTCCACAATCACAAGATCTTTCCAGGACTGAGAGGCCTGAAGACAAAATCTGAGGAAGGCCCTGCTGTATAATAGTATTTAACCCTTTGCATGCTGGGAAATTTGTTGTCTGCTAAAATGATGTCTGCTGAATTTCTTAAATTAGCATTTTCTTCGATTTTTTTCAAAGAATACTATCAGAATAGCAAATCTCTTTCAGTGCTGGAACCGAATTTTAAAGGCCTTTGCAAACAGTTTGGATCCTGATGAGACGCCACATTATGTGGCATCTCATCTGGATCCAATCTGTTTGCAAAGGCCTTTAAAATTCGGTTCCAGCACTGAAAGAGTTAAAGACTATTGAACAATTAAACCAAGTAGTACTCTGGGAATAATTCACTCTCTAGCCCTTCATATCCCAATCATTTTATAATTTAACCATGCGCATAAAATGTCTACCTCAGACCATACAGAATCAAGAATCCATTCCTTACAGACATTCAAACATCTTTAAGTTTTTGTTTATCACTCTCCAAAGTGCACCTATGTCATTATGTAATCAATTACTTTGCGTCAGATTTACTTCAAAAGTAGTGCCATTTCATGCTGTCAGGCTTATTGATAGGCAGCAAGCCTCTCTCAGACTGTCCAGAAATGCCATTATATTTTAGACATGATTACTGCAAGCTTCATTTCCTATGGAATCCCAGAACACCAGATATTGTTTACATTGAACAACTATTCTAGTGTCCTCACTTCATCATTGTTTACAGACATAAAATCCGGCAGTCTGCTTCCACTGGAGGTTTCCTGCCCCATATCAACATCAACTAGACCTGTTAAGTTTTGTCTACCCCTGCTCAAGATCCTTCAATGCTTATGCAGTCATTACAAGCCCACTTATGATTTGGACAGAAACCATTTGTAGAACAGTACAGCACATTAACAATGGCTTGCTATTACCAGAAAAGGCAAACAAGAAATATCTTTAGAAAAGATATCCTGACTGTGAAATAAAGGTGAAAAATGTACTTTTCTAAATTATTAAATTAAAATAAAGGTTTTAAAATTGTTGTGTTTTTTTTCACTTAACCCTTTGCATGCTGGGAAATTTGTCATCTGCTAAAATGTTGTCTGCTAGATTTCTAAAATTAGCATTTTCTTCATTTTTTTTTCAAAGAATACTATCAGAATAGCAAACAGTTTGGATCCTGATGAGACACCACGTTCTGTGGTGTCTCATCTGGATCCAAACTGTTTGCACAGGCCTTCAAAATTCGGTTCCCGCACTGAAAGGGTTAAACATTGCAATTACCCATCCTTGAAATTTTTGTCATCAAGTGCACGTATACACTGTTACTCCAATATAGCCGGTCAATGGGGTCCAAGCCGCAAAACAGCGTTATAACGGATCCGCGTTATAGGTTTTGAGCTCATTTACTGCAGGGCGCTATAAAAAAACAGGTATAGAATAGCCTATAATCATACATGCCATAATTTTTCAGATCAATTCCGGGACATTGAGTTAAATTGTCCGGGACTTTTGCCGATTTTCCGGGACATGTATAAAATGTAGGGATATTTATAGACATATGCATTTTTGGTACGTTTTTTTGTTTCGCATCGTATATTGCAAAAGTTCGAAAGCTTATCCGAAATACACTTGATCTATTAACGTCAAATTAAACATTACTACTTCCGTTACTAGATACAAGCCACGTGTTTTCAGTGTAAGCGTTCTAAACATAGATGGTGACGTCACTGCGTTATTGTTATTAAGACCGGTGTGTAACGCGTTGTTGTTGATACGCCTTTATTCATTTATAACATTATATAATAAAAAATACAACAATACAGTACCGTTAGATCGTCAACTCAAATCGATTCACAATACATACAACCAATCACAATAAAACAAATACAACAAAACAGTACCGGTAGATCGTCAACTTAAAATCCGGACAGTCACACATTAGTGGTTAAACGTGCGAACATAAACTGCTTTTAATTTTTTACTCAGCGTTGTTGGACTTCAGATGTGTGAACAACTATCCTTTGCCCTTACGCAGCGGGAAATAATGACGTAGTAGATTAAAGTCAATTAACATCCACATTAAACAATGCCGCCTTTTCGGTTTGACCGCTAACGTGAGACAATCGATATGATAACAGGACCCCTGTTAATTGATCGATTTTTACACGTAGCGTAGTCTGCCTATTCGGGTAGGCATTGTCATGGAGACGCTGCAGATATACACAGATTCGAGGTGCAGTTAAGCCTAAGATAAGGTACATGTATATATGGATTTTGTAAATTCCGGGACATTTGACAGATTTCCGGGACAGCGGGACAAGTTCTTCATTTCAGGGACTGTCCCGGACAATCCGGGACGTATGGCATGTATGCCTATAATATAGGTCATGTATATTGCCATGCTGTGTTGACGCAAATACATGCATATAAACCGAATCGTATCGATAACAGCATACATACCGCTTTTCTTACGTGCACATTTATCCAATAATCCAATAAAATTGCAACATTACTTAAAAAATAATAATCTTGAACATTAGTGACGATATATGTTTAAGAAATTCGTAAACATAACCGTACGCATATATGCCATTTTCAGAAGTGTTAAGAGTACAGTGCATTATGGGGCAGAGCTTTCATTGGACGAGCGACTTTACATTTAGATTGAATGCAATACGACTCATGTACAAAAAAATATTTTATTGCGTCATACGCTTGCAAAAAACGTGTTTCCCGGGGACTTTCTGATACGGCGCGAAAATGAAAGTGAAACTCTGTCAACAATTACCGGTACACTGCGTTCGCATGTAAATAAATTGTCTGCATTATTTAATTTCTTATACACGAACTGAAAGATTAAATTACATAATACTAGAATGATAATGAAATGACAGAAAAAGTTGTTTTATACAGTAGGCAGTATATTTCACAGCCGCTCATTTAATATAGTCAAACTGCAACCGTATCAAAGTAAGAATGTTTCAATTGTTTTGAATTACTTTAATTGTATTACTATCCCGCTTGCACTTAACTTATGGAAATTATCGCACTGAACCGCTCTGATGAGGAATACATGTAATAAACACTGACACGCGAGTTTTTCAGACCTTTATTGACATTACACAACAGATTAACACCATTTAGCTGTCGGTGTTGTTTAACCTCGAGGCGATTATAATCGGTTCAACGGACGGTTGAATAAAGCAATCAACAGGTGATTGCCGCCATCTTTGAATTGTCTGAAAATACATGAAGTTGCAAAATACGGATTTGAATCAGAAATCAAATGGAAGGTTGGAGAAAAAATGGGATCCAAACACCCTCCGCGTTATATTGGATTCAGCGTTATAACGGAGCGCGTTATATTGGAGTTACAGTGTACTAAACCACAAACTAGTGTTTGCAGAAACAAATTTTGCTATGTGTGATCACATCTTATGTGTCCTCACTTGGCTAATGAATTCATGTCTTCGTCATCGAAAGATTTGATATTTGATTAAGACGCAGTTTTCTTTCCGTACATTCAAATAACACTGTTACATCCGCATCATGCAAAGATTGGTCTTAAGGCATATGCAGCCTGCAGCGTATCTCAAGCCCAGCCTGCCCACTTGCTCAGTCTGGTCAGGGTATGCAAGGTCTCGTGGTACACTGTACACTGACTCTCCCATCCTGCTCAATTGGATCAATTTATTTCCAAAATTAGGGGTGTCTAGTATACACTGTAACTACAATATAGCGCGGTCAATGGGGTCCAAGCCGCGAAACAGCGTTATAACGGATCCGCGTTATAGGTTTACTGCAGGGCGCTATAAAAAAAAACAGGTATAGAATAGCCTATAATATAGGTCATGTATATTGCCATGCTGTGTTGACGCAAATGCATGCATATAAACCGAATCGTATCGATAACAGTATACATACCGCTTTTCTTATGTGAACATCTATCCGATAATCCAATAAAATTGCAACATCACTTAAAAATAATAATCTTGAACATTAATGACGATATATGTTTAAGAAATTCGTAAACACAACGTACGCATATATGCCATTTTCAGAAGTGTTAAGAGTACAGTGCATTATGGGGCAGAGCTTTCATTGGACATTCAATTTAGATTGAATGCAATACGACTCATGTACAAAAAATTGTTTTATTGCGTCATACGCATGCAAAAAACGTGTTTCCCGGGGACTATCTGATACCGCGCGAAAATGAAAGTGAAACTCTGTTAAGAATTGCCGGTACACTGCGTTCGCATGTAGAGCTAAATAAATCGTCTGAAAGATTAAATGACATAATACTAGAATGATAATGATATGACAGAAAAAGTTGTTTTTATACAGTAGGCAGTATATTTCACAGCCGCTCATTTAATATAGTCAAACTGCAACCATATCAAAGTAAGAATGTTTCAATCGTTTAGAATTACTTGAATTGTATAACTATCCCGCTTGCACTTAACTTATGGAAATTATCGTACTGAACCGCTCTGATGAGGAACACATGTAATAAACACCGACACGCGAGTTTTTCACACCTTTATTGACATTACACAACAGATTAACACCAATTAGCTGTCGGTGTTGTTTAACCTCGAGGCGATTATAATCGGTTCAACGGACGGTTGAATAAAGCAATCAACATGACTGTGATTGCCGCCATCTTTGAATTGTCTGAAAATACATGAAGTTGCATAATACGGATTTGAATCAGAAATAAAATGGAAGGTTGGAGAAAAAATGGGATCCAAGCACCCTCCGCGTTATATTGGATTCAGCGTTATAACGGAGCGCTTTATATTGGAGTTACAGTGTATCTCCTGAATATCCTCCTCTGAATGCATATCCTGACAAGACTGCGCGGATGCACAGGCTGGACTGTAGCTATGTTGCAGTATATTGCATTAGACCCATAAGACCCATAACACAGGTCTTTACAAGTCAGATTGCGTCTTGTAAGTGGAACATCAAACCACTACACTTTCTGATTGAAAATTGAATCACACTGTGCCATATAGCAAACTGGCAAATGTTGGCATCCTCTGGCTGGCAGGAAAATTGTTAATGATGATTGACCGCATTCGTCACACATGTGTGGTTAGATAATTAAACAATTTCCCTTCTATCATGGACACTATACTTCTTCAGTATTTTTGTCTCACAATGCACAAAAAATGGCATTTACCGATAAATTTCCATTTCTTTCCCTAAAATTTGTGTTATTTGATATCTTGAAAGCAACACTGTGTAATCAACATAAGGTGTTTATTAATAGTACATTCCGTCTTTCCCTAACGATTTATTGACCCAGCACTGACACTGACAGTCTTGGGGAATTGGGGATGGAACTTACGGTAATGCGTTATGGTAACTGGGCCACATTGAACATGCAGAGAGAAGTCCGCATTTCCCTACACTGATTAGTGTTACATCCTATACTACAACGACGCAGTGATGTTGCCGATGTTCCGTGGGATTATGCTCAAAGCAGCCAATAGAATGAATGGAGTGTATTCATTCAGGTCTGCTGGCTTTATTTAAAGGTCATTAAAGGTTAAAAACTGGGTTTAACAGCTACGCCATAAACCTCTTCCACAACAACATTATGTTATTACTTTAATAAGAAACGCATATTCCAAATTTATAAACCTTGGCCAAATTGTCTTTTACGCTTTCAAAAATGTATTATTTTCAATAGTAAACTCAATATATAATTTTATGACAACACACCTAAGCAAGTAAGATACACTACTAGTAATTCTTAAATATTGAACATAATATAACACATACTTTCTAATAAAGATTCTATTCTTGTAAGGCTGTTTGTCTTGTAATAGCAAGAGCAGATCAGTTGGTGATAAAAAGATACAATATGATTCTCAGAATTCTATTTAAGTACATGCCATATGTTATGCTTCTGGTTTTATGCAACAGGAACATATTGTTATGTTACTGTTAGATATATGATTCTGCATCATGATGAAAAACTCCGCCCATCTGTAAAAGTAACAGGATAACACAGCGGGGAATTGAATGTTAGCTTGTTGTGTTTTAGCAGAATGATTTAATCCCAATAGTTCCCCACTGTATAATAACTGCAAAATGTATGTGATAAATAATATATTATACATAAAAATCCATTGATATCACATATACAGTACAGGCACCGTGTACTTAAACAAAAACGCCTGTCTGCAGTGTTCACTTTTCCCAAGGGTGATATTTCGCGGGGGGCGGACACGCTACTGACCGCGGTGTTCAGCGAACACCAGAAATCATCGCAATTTCACGCTATCGAACACCCATAATCACCGCGATGCTGCGCAGCCACCGTAAACACCTGTCTGCGAGAGTCATTCACGCGTTTTAAATGTAAATGTACAACATAAAATCATATACTAAATGTAGATATTACATGTATGTGCACATGTATGCGTACTTAAATTCGGACAGTAGGTAAAGTCGGAAACGTAAATAAAGCGTTTAGATGATCAATACTATTAACTCTTATGGTGTTAATCAATGCAATTGCCCTTAAAAAAAAAAAAAATTCTGAGTTTCAAAGAAATCAAGAGAGTATTAAATCATTTATTTACTTGTGTCTGACTTTCAGTACTGTCCGAATTTACGAATTGCATCCATATGTTATGACACTTGTGTGCAGTCAGTATACATAAAATAATTGTTTCAATAATGAAGGAATTGAAACAGCATAACGGTAACGATACAGCGTGTTTAAATTATATTTTATGAAGAGGAAATGTCAATGCCAAATTATTCGCGAGATATCCCAGTACTTTAGTTGAAATTTACAATGAAACTTTTAATGGAAATTACCGGTAAATGATCTCAATGTTGTACCCACTACTAAACTTTTATTTACAAATAAATAAACCCACACCAATTTTCGCACGCTTTTTAACAGAAAAAAGAAATTCATTTATTTTATGTAGAATTTGTAACCTAAAATAGCTGTACACAACGCGTGCAAACCTTGTCAGGTTAAATTTACGCATGTTGCAATACAACTGTCCTGATTAGGCGCTTATTTCATCACATCTTTAAATAGAATCATATGCCGAAATTCGTTTGATACTTTCGAAAATTTCAAACGTTTGTGTTTATGACTCTTATCGTCTATATTACCCACCCATAATTTGATTTCAAAAATGAAAATCAGGCATATATGGGATTATCGAGAAATGGATAAAGATGGGAGAAGTTGCATGTATGCGATTGAGACAGTTGACACCACGGACTCTAGATGAGACAATATACGCTCCGTGTTGACACATATGTATCGGGGAATCCAGAGACTTGGGTTAATAATATTACTACAATCATTTATGAGTTCTCCATGGCTTCAAACTGTTAATTGAAAAATCAAACACTAAATTAACACTCCTTCAGGTGTGGTATCCTACAGCTATGTGCGAACACGGTTTTCTTTTATACTCGGCGTTTATAAAGACAGAAAACACTGTCATGGGCACGGGTGTGAAAAACATAATTCATTATCACTTTTAAATGAAAGGGATCAATAAAATACGTTTATGTTCAATTATTTTATTTTAAGCGAACACGATGAACACCGCCGTAGATATTATGGGTCCGCAGTGATTTGCGGTGTTCATCTTATGGCAAACGGCCCCCGCGACATTTGATTTGAACACCCATCGCGGGGTTCATATTGGTAAGCGAACACTGTGAGATGAACACCCCTGCAAGTGGCGTTTGTTTAAGTACACAGTGCCTGTACTGTAGCCTACTTAGCAACAGGGCTACCACTGGCTGATAATTTTCTTTAACCAAAATACCTGAAAACATAGTAATTATTTTCATTTTGGTGGTTTTATGAGGTTTTATGAAGAACAAGAGCTGTGTTTGTGAAACACATGGCCCCCTACTGCGCTTTGAAGCCATATATTTGACCTTTGACATGGAAGGACCTTTCACCACTCAAAATGTGCAGCTCCATGAGATACACATGCATGCCAAATATCAAGTTGCTATCTTCAATATTGCCAAAGTTATGACCAAGGTTAAAGTTTTGGGACAGACACACTATGACAGCCAGACAGACAGACAGACAGGCCAAAAACAATATACCCACGATCATTTGATCCAGGGGCCAAAATAGCTGAAGCCAATTACGATTTTCTTAAGCCAAATTTGCTAATTTGTAGCAATTGGCTAATTTGGCATATGGCAACGTTTTTACTAGATAAATTATTGCAGAAATTGAAACTGATAAAGAAATAAATTACATAAAATAGCTATTTGATTTGAATATTGGAAAAAAACTTCAAAATGTTAAGATCTCCACTCTTTCTGTGTTTGGAAGTCAAGAGGGGCTAGCATGGGGTCAGCACATAGGAGCATAGTAAAGAAGTGCATGTCTTTCAAAGTTTGCAAGGTCCTTTTGAATCTCAGGTTGCATTATGTCAGGGCCCAGAGTGTGTCCCAGCACAGCTATACATAATTATTTTGACTAGGAAAAGTTGGGGCGAACTGCAATTTCCAGCTATTTTTTTTTACTGAAAGATATTTTAATTTTGGCGTGATCGTGTGCTGTGTGTGTGTGGGGGGGGGGGGGGGGGGCAGAGTACTTGAAAGAAAAACAGCTGGATATATTTGTTCAAATAATGTTTTCCATAAAAAAAACTGCAAATGTTAGCTCTGTAGAGGATTGTGATTTTGTCTGCAACAAACCCTCTCAATAACACAAGATCTTGACTATACAATGTATGTTGAAAAAAATAATCTAAATTTAACATCCCATTAGGTTTGTTTATTCCTCAACTGAATTGCATCAATTCATCAAATTTCAAAAAACAGCTGTTGCTATCTACTTTAAAATTAGCTGTCAGATGTTGCAGTAAAAAAAATCTTTTTAAAAGCAAATTGTAAAGAATAACCCTTGGATGTTTTGTGCATGTGCCTCATTTTGAGACATAAATATAGATTACAGGAAAAACCATTCAATCATCAAAACATAGGTTAACATTGCTAAGGTTTGAATTTTCAAAATATCTGGGAGCTTTGCCCAACTTTTACAATAAAACATCTGGTTCAATTTAAGTCTGTTCATCAGATGCATCTGTTTTTTAATGTTTCGGCATTTTCTTTTTTGTGAGTGTTCTCTTTGTTTTGGAGGAAAACACTATAATTTAACAGTTGTATGGTTTTGAGATTAAACTAAAAACATCCATCGCAAAAACAGTTCAAACCTTAGGTCCCAATATATAAGAGCAACTTATAGCCAGAGACTTGCCTTACAGCTATACATGAATATTCTTCAGTACTTGGTCTGAATCTTCAACATTAAACCAAAGATAATTAAAGCCCATATGTTCAATAGATTCTGGTTGCATAATATTTTTCTAAGTTGTGTATGTTTTTTTGGTTATTTGAATTCTTTGCCATTTTTGAAACAGTGTGTTAAAGTCCAGCCTCATCACAGTGATATGACTGGTTCCCAGCAAAGCTCTATCATATCCCTGCGTCACACATCAAACACCATGTTATAATTGTATATTCAACAAGAGATGTTTGTAAAACTTGCATGCCTCCCATATGGGCTGTCAGTTGTAGTGGCAGCCATTGTGTGAATACGTTTTTATCACTGTGACCTTGACCTTTGACCTAGTGACCTAAAAATCAATAGGGGTCATCTGCGAGTCATGATCAATGTACCTGTGAAGTTTCATGATCCTAGGCGTAAGCGTTCTTGAGTAATCATCCGGAAACCATTTTACTGGTTCGAGTCACCATGACCTTGACCTTTGACCTAGTGACCTGAAAATCAATAGGGTTCATCTGCCAGTCATGATCAATGTACCTATAAAGTTTCATGATCCTAGGCCTAAGCGTTCTTGAGTTATCATCCGGAAACCATTTTTCTGTGTCGAGTCACTGTGACCTTGACCTTTGACCTAGTGACCTTGAAACCAATAGGGGTCATGATCTTAGGCATAAGCATTCTTGAGTTATCATCCGTAAACCATTTTATGATTTTACTATTTCAAGTCACTATGTCCTTGACCTTTGACCTAGTGACCTGAAAATCAATAGGGGTCATCTGCCAGTCATGATCAATGTACCTATCAAGTTTCATGATCCTAGGCCAAAGCATTCTTGAGTTTTCATCCGGAAACCATCTGGTGGACGGACCGACATCAGGGGCGTAGCTAGCGATACGCACTTACGCACGTGCGTAACATCATTCAGAAAAAAATAAAATGTAAACATGGCCAAAAGAGGCTTAAAAGTGTCAGGCTATGGCCTAAGGAGGTTAAACTTAATGTCCGTGATAATTTAAGATCTCCTCAAGTCTGACAAATCAGAGCAATAATTTATGATACTACTTTAGTTCATTACACTATTTATCAAGAAAGGTAAGTTTACTTTACTAACTAATATCTAGTTCATAATATGAGAGCTGCCCTTCCTTCCGACCCGGTAGGCGGCAGGGCCGATCGATACCCTTTTCACATTCAAGGCTTCATTTGGAGCGGTTGTGCGCACAATTGAAGATTTAACCCCACAGAGTGATGCAAAGGCTGGCGCTTATAAAGCAGCTATTACACAGTTTAGTTTCATTATTGCCGCTCTCAAAACAACTCCAGGCGTCTTCATGCGAGATGCGGTCGTAAAAACACAGATGGAGGCAGAACGCAACGATCCCCGTGTATGGCAGGCTTTGTTAGAAAAAAAGCCGTTGATGTAAAACCTGCATTTCCACGCGCAGGGCGACAGCAGAACCGCCCTGATGCACCGGCATTTGACTACTGGAGGTTCAATATTTTTTTTACCATTGGCAGACCATTTACTTTCAGGGCTGCAACAACGGCTTTTACAAGGAAATGAAAGATAGGCCATACCGTACATATTACCAGATCGTGTCAAAGACCTCAATGATAAACGAACAAATGAAATCTCCTCGGCAGCACGGGCGGACATTGACGTTTACATGGAAACATTACATAGAGAATGTCAGCGTTGGAAATTCCGCTGTAAACAGACACAGATTCCATCTATGCCTTCTCTGGAAACCACGCTGCTCGCTTTACCGGAAGACTTGTATCCTAAGGTAGCTAGGTGCTTCCACCTGTTGCTTTTGTTGCAAATATCAACTGCCTCAGCCATGAGACGCCTTAAAACCTACTTGAGGTCAACTATGACTACTGAACGCTTGTCTGGACTTGGTCTCATGAACGTTCAAAGGATAGGGAAATGAATGCGAATAGTTGTTGACCTATTTGCACAAAAGAGGAAAAGGCGTTTGGTAATTATCTTTCATGACAAGTGAAATGGTAGATTTATACACAGGTCAAGCTAAATGACTGTAACGTACAATGTCTGTCATTTGATAAATAAGATAAATTAATTCACAAAGTCAAATAGCATAAATAAAGTTTGAACATACTATTAATCCACAAAGTCAAATAGCATAAATAAAGTTTGAACATACTATTATCATTATTAGTTTATTTCGTCTCATGACTTCTTGGTCTGTCACAACAAGTGAAAGCACTTTTCAGACAAAACACAGGATGTAAGAATAAGTGCCCAATATCCTCTCAAATACACTTTTTGCGCCTACAATTTAAGTTATGTTTTTATTTTATTTTTCCCGAACCAACACCAGCGGGAGGGGGGCTACCCCTCTCACACCCTCACCCATTTGTGCGTAACATTTACTGAAAACTGGCTACGTTACTGGACATGTGCAAAACAATATACCCCCTCTTCTTCTAAGGGGGCCATAAATATATTATTTATTTATATTTAATTTCACATTTTTTAAATGTAAACCAAACATCAAAGGTTCAATTTTGTCATAAACGATGCTAGTTTGCATTAAACAACAGGGCCATGATGGCCCTAAATCGCTCACCTGACTTACCATGCTACATCAACTTAAATTCTATCAGACCCATATACAATCCCAAGAAAGATTTCATTAATTAATACATTCTGACAAAATGTCATTAAGATGTGATGAAAACTGTGACCTCTTTCATCTACACAAGGTTTTACTAGAATTGGCCCGGTGACCTATTTTTTGACCCCAGATGACCCATATACGATCCAAAATCAGATATTATCAAGATAAACATTCTGACCATACTTCATTAAGATCAGATGAAAACTATGACCTCTATTGTCTACAAAAGGTTTTTCTATGTTTTGTCCTAGTGCCCTAGTTTTTGACCACAGATGACCCAAATACAATCCCAACCCAGATTTAATCAAGATTAACATTCTGGCCAAATTTAATTAAGTTTGGAGGAAAACTGTCACCTCTACTGTCTACAAAAGTTGTTTTTTTAATTTGACCTAGTGACCTAGTTGTTTACCCTTAATGACCCAAATTCAATCCCAACACAGATTTTAACAAGACAAACATTCTGAAAATATTTAATTAAGATCTTCTGAAAACTGTGACCTCTATTGTCTACACAAGGGTTTTTCTATGATTTGACCTAGTGACCTAGTTTCTGACCCCAGATGACCCAAATACAATCCCAATCTAGATTGTATCAAGATGAACATTCTGACCAAATTTTATAAAGATTAAATGAAAACTGTGACCTCTATTTTCTACACAAGGTTTTTATTTTATTTTACCTAATGACCTAGTTTTTAACCCCAGATGACCCAAATACAATACCAACCCAGATTTCATCAAGATAAACATTCTGACCAAATTTCATAAAGATTGGATGAAAACTGTGTCCTCTATTGTCTACACAAAGTTTTTCTAATATTTGACATATTGACCTAGTTTTTGACCCCAGATGAACCAAATACAATCCCACACAGATTTCATCAAGACAAACATTCTGACCAAATTTCATAAAGATTGGATGAAAACTGTGACCTCTATAGTCTACACAAGTTTTTTCTTTTATTTGACCTAGTAACTTAGTTTTTGACCCCACATGACCCAAATACAATTCCAACCCAGCTTTCATCAAGATAGCATTCTGACCAAATTTCATAAAGATTGGATGAAAACTGCGACCTCTATTGTCTGCACA
The DNA here is from genome assembly GCF_020536995.1 of Dreissena polymorpha. NCBI lineage: Eukaryota > Metazoa > Mollusca > Bivalvia > Myida > Dreissenidae > Dreissena > Dreissena polymorpha. The sequence continues at coordinate 59,296,317 of NC_068367.1, read as the reverse complement.
AGGTTTTTCTATTATTTGACCTAGTGACCTAGTGTTTTACCTAGTGACCTAGTTTTTGACCCCAGATGACCCAAATACAATACCAACCCAGATTTCATCAAGATAAACATTCTGACCAAATTTCATAAAGATTGGATGAAAACTGTGACCTCTACTGTCTACACAAAACAAATTGTTGACGGACGGACGCACACACGCACAACGGAAGCTGGACATCACACGGTCACATAAGCTCACCATGTCACTTCGTGACAGGTGAGCTAAAAAGAACACTTGTATTTGTGATTGCAGTAATTACCATTTAACCCAAATGGATGGTTACACTGCAGAACAATTAATTTGAGTTTATTGCTTATTTATTACCTTGGCAGTGTGCCTTTGATGCTTATATACTGCAGATTAATTTAATTTTGTTGACATGAAACTTTGTGTACTCCAAAAATCTGTCATATTTGTTGGATCTAAATTTTTTTATTTTTTTTTATGTCTTACACAAAACTTCGGCTGTAATTGTTTGTTAAACATTTGATTTTGTGGTTGAGAAGATCCATAAAAATCCACGAAAATTATTGTATGGCGAATCAAATTGGTTTCACATAAGTATATTTACAACTTTAATATGCTTAAGATGCTTCTTGAGCTGCAAGCCATGCTCAACATTCCACTCACCCTTTCCCACATAGATACGTTTTTTTAACACATTTGTAGTCTCTATGAAAGTTAAATTTAATTCAAGACCTTTCTAACAAGATTCAAATTTTAAAGGCTTCATTTACAACACTCAGATACTGATGAGCAGCAAACAGCATTAAACCTGAACAGACTGCAAGTTACTCACAAGCTGTTCTGGTTATATGCTGTTTGCACATGGCCATCTTCACTTTGCTTCTAAGTGGGAAAGGGCTAAAGCTACAAGTCTTAAACTTAGAGAGTCTAAGCCACACAAGTTCCACTCACCTGCAGCATGGGGGTTGTGCCTGGTTGCTAAGATTGAATTCCTCACCAAGGTTACCGCATGCACAGCGTAATGCAGACACCTCTTGAATAAACACTGTCTGGAATCTGTCAAATTAAAATGCTGCATGTGGGCTTAATGTAATTACAGAGGAAAATGTTCTATACCTGAACTTACTTGAAAGAGAATAAGTAATAACATGAATGATAGCTAGCTAGATTTCTATAGAACATAATACTAATTGTAACAAGCAAATTTGATGAATTGATATCCCCCGCCATTGATAGCTAAACAGCGATGAAGATATATGTTGATATCTTATATGGTTTCTGAAACACCAATTCTATATCCCCCTCCTTTTGCGGGTGATACTAAAATTAAGAAAAATATTCTTACAAAACCAAGACTTAATTTTAATTATGACTTCTTCGTAAAAATTTAGGAAGAATAAGCATATTTGGCATCCCAGGTATGATAAGCGGACCCGTGACAACAGTACAAAAAAAGGCCTGCTAACAGATGTACACAGAGACATCATGGTACATGTATCTTAATAGCTCAACATGAACAACAAATAATAATTATCAATTTATTTTATTTGTTTTGTCTGCATGTTCTTGCTTCATGAATAATGGAATGGACCAGGCTATTTGATTTGAAATAATAGCAATATAAGGGAAACAACTCTCAACAAATCTGAATACATGACAATTTTAAGAGTAATCATTCTGTCATAGAGAAAAATACGTGTATAATTTAAGGCAGCCAATATATGTACAAGTGATTTTAATAAGACATGTTCATATACATGTATTGCAAGAAAATAAATTGCTTTTGATACAATAAAACCATAAAAATCCAGCTACAAATTTTCTAAATGAAAGGGTTGCAAGAACCTAAATAAAGTTAAAAATTCATGGAAAACTTAAAATACCAGGAACTGTTTTAATGATACTTGATACAGTTATGATGCTTTAACTATGTCGAGACCATGCTTACCCTTTGTCAGAACACCACTTCACACAGTCATACAAATTGGTAATGTTTACAGTCTCTATGCCAATGACAGTTTCACTGATCCTGCTTGTGCAGCCTTTATACCATGTCGAACCTGAAAAAATCATCCATTATGCATAAACACATTGGTTGGGAATGAAACTTACAATATACACAATGTAATTCATAAACATATCCGGTATGATTATCACATAAATTTTGTTACAATATTTTTGAACATCTGAACAACTTTCAGAATTAAACAAGGTCTTGGACAGATGAATACCCCAACATAACAAGAGGGCCATAATGGCCCTGAATCGCTCACCTGATTAACCAAATACAATCCCAACCCAGTTTTCATCAAGATAAACATTCTGACCAAATTTAATAAAGATTGGATGAAAACTGTGACCTCTATTGTCTACACAAGGTTTTTCTAATATCTGACCTATTGACCCTAGTTTTTGACCCCAGATGACCAAAATTGTTTGACCTAGTGGCCTAGTTTTTGACCCCAGATGACCAAACTACAATCCCAACCCAGATTTCATCAAGACAAACATTCTGACCAAATTTCATGAAGATTGGATAAAAACTGTGACCTCTATTGTCTACACAAGGTTTTTCTATTATTTGACCTAGTGACCTAGTTTTTGACCCAAGATGACCCAAATACAATCCCACACCAGATTTCATCAAAATAAACATTCTGACCAAATTTCATAAAGATTGGATGAAAACTGCGACCTCTATTGTCTATACATGGTTTTTCTATTATTTCACCTAGTGACCTATTTTTTACCTAGTGACCTAGTTTTTGACTCCAGATGACCCAAATTCAATCCCAACCCAGATTGTATCAAGATAAACATTCTGGCCAAATTTCATAAAGATTGGATGAAAACTGTGACCTCTACTGACTACACAAAAAAATTGTTGACGGTTTTTCTATTATTTGACCTTGTGACCTAGTTTTTGACCTAGTGACCTAGTTTTTGACCCCAGATGACCCAAATACAGACCCCAGATGACCCAAATACAATCCGAACCCAGATTTTTTCAATATAAACATTCTGACCAAATTTCGCAGAGATTGGAAGAAAACTGTGACCTCTACTGTCTACACAAGCAAATTGTTGACAGACACACGCACGCACACACGCACGCACATACGGACGCCGGACATCACACAGTCACATAAGCTCACCATGTCACTTTGTGACAGGTGAGCTAAAAATTGGACCCACTATCTGGAAAATTATGTGAAGATTCAGTGAAAAGTGAGAGAACAGGGCTTGAAATTAAGGGTCTGATTGTCCGGTTCTACTAAACAAGACTGCAATAATGGCCCTAAAATGCTCACCTGATACATCTGACACAGAATCAAACATGGCCTAGATACTGTCAAAAAAACTATGCAGAGAACGAATGACGTAATTGCCATAAGTGTGTGGTTTTGTGACAGTTTGTTGTCTTTGTCAACTACAACATCCATTGAACCCTAGGTTAACACCATAAACGATGAAATCGAGGCAATTAAGTTACTTAGAAGACAGATGATGGCAACCGCGTATAATCCATGTGAAAACTGTGCATTTCATGCATACTATGGTCAAATCATTTATTCCACTCAAATGAGCATAATTAAATGTGTAATCTGAAACACGCTTCTGAATTTTTATGTTAACACAACATAAACTAATTCTAGCTTAAAACAAGACTATTGCCAAGCAATAAAAGTCCCCTACTGGCTAAACCATTGTCAGAAATTCCACCATTGTCAGAATATTTTTTTATTTGTTGCCATAGCAACCAGAATTTTTGACGTAGGAACAAACTGAATTGACGTGCATAATGTCCATATTGCCATCTATCCATGTTCCAAGTTTCATGAAACAAGAGGGCCTGAAAGGCCCAAAGTCGCTCACCTGAGATAACAAGATATTATTGGGACAAATCTTCTTACCAAGTTTCATTAAGATCGGAAAATAAATGTGGCCTCTAGAGTGCTAACAAGGTTTCACTATAGCCATATAAGGAAAAATGCCCCGTCCCCTGGCGGCCATGTTTTCAACCAACTGGCATCATTTTCGAACTCGTCCAAGATATTATTGGGTTAAATCTTCTGACCAAGTTTCATGAAAATTGGACAATAAATGTGGCCTCTAGAGTGTTAACAAGATTTTACTATAGCCATATATAGCCATATAAGAAAAAATGCCCCGCCCCATGGCAGACATGTTTTTCAAGCAAAGGTTACCATTTTTTAAATCATCTAAGATATCATTGAGACGAATCTTCTGAGCAAATTTCATGAAGATCGAAATATAATGTGGCCTCTAGAGTGTTAACAAGGTTTTACTATAGCCATATACATGTAAGGAAAAATGCCCCGTCCCCTGACGGCCATGTTTTCAACCAACTGGCATCATTTTCGAACTCGTCCAAGATATTATTGGGATGAATCTTCTGACCAAGTTTCATGAAAATTGGACAATAAATGTGGCCTCTAGAGTGTTAACAAGATTTTACTATAGCCATATATAGCCATATAAGAAAAAATGCCCCGCCCCATGGCAGACATGTTTTTCAAGCAAAGGTTACCATTTTTTAAATCATCTAAGATATCATTGAGACAAATCTTCTGAGCAAATTTCATGAAGATCGGAATATAATGTGGCCTCTAGAGTGTTAACAAGGTTTTACTATAGCCATATACATGTAAGGAAAAATGCCCCGTCTCCTGGCGGCCATGTTTTTCAACCAACCAGCATCATTTTCGAACTCGTCCAAGATATTATTGGGATGAATCTTCTGACCAAGTTTCATGAAGATCGGACAATAAATGTGGCCTCTTGAGAGTTAACAAGATTTTACTATAGCCATATATAGCCATAAAAGTAAAATTGCCCCGCCCCTTGGCAGCCATGTTTTTCAAGCAAACGTTACCATTTTCGAACTCATCCAAGATATCATTGAAACCAATCTTCTGACCAAATTTCATGAAGATTGAACAATAAATGTGGCCTCTAGAGAGTGAACAAGGCAAATGTTGACGTCGCACAACGGACAATGCAAGACAGACAACAGACAAAAGGCGATCACAAAAGCTCACCATGAGCACGTTGTGCTCAGGTGAGCTAAAAATATTAAAAACTTTTAAAGTTATCGCAGGATCCAGAAAAACACCATTTTCAGCAGTATTTCTAGTCTATTTGTTGCCATAGCTATAGCAACCATAATTTTAGACGTAGGAACAAAATGAAATGACGTGCATAATTTCCATATTGCCATCTATCCATGTTCCAAGTTTCATGAAAAAATATTAAGAACTTTTAAAGTTATCGCAGGATCAAGAAAACCACCATTTTCAGCATAATTTGTAGTATATTTGTTGCCATAGCAACCAGAATTTTTGACGTAGGAACAAAATTTAATGACGTGCATAATGTCCATATTGCCATCTATCCATGTTTCATGAAAAAATATTAAGAACTTTTAAAGTTATCGCAAGATCCAGAAAAAAACACCATTTTCAGCAGTATTTCTAGTCTATTTGTTGCCATAGCAACCAGAAATTTTGACGTAGGAAAAAAATGAAATGACGTGCATAATGTCCATATTGCCATCTATCCATATTCCAAGTTTCATAAAAAAATATTGAGAACTTTTAGAGTTATCGCAGGATCCAGAAAAGTGTGACGGACGGACGGATACAAAACCATAAGTCCCCTCTGGTGAAACCGGTAGGGGACTAATAAACAGCGCTTCATGTTTTCCTGTTCAGTGCTCCAGCTAGGCCTAATTTTTGTGGGCACCCCGCCCTGCCCTTCTGAACCTCCGCCCTGCCCCCCCCCCCCCCCCCCCCAAAAAAAAAAAATATTTTTTTTTTTTTTTTTACATATGATTATAGATAAATCTCTTATAACATTACAAGTAACTAATTTATTTCTCATTGTAGACATTATATTTAAATGGTTTAAACTTTAATAATAATGGGAATAATATATTCTAACAATTATTAATAACATATAAATTTACATGCATGCGGAAGCATTCCAGAAAAGCCTGCACACTCGAAAGTGCCCTTTTGACAAAATTCAGCGCGTCAAAAGTGCCTTTTTGGCAAAAAACTAGTCCACCCTGCCCTTTTTAAATCCTAGCTGGAGCACTGCCTGTTGTTCGGTTGTCTCAATAAAAAGTGCGAACAAACTATGCAGATATATGTACAATTTGTGTGAAAAGTGTGGGTGTATTTATTGTTGAATAAAAAACGTGAACAGCAAATCAGGCGATACATGTGTGTTCAGTGGGAAACCCCCCATCCCGATAAGACGTTATAATCAACTTATTTCATCAAATCTCTATATAGTCAGATTTGCCCAAATTAATGTATTACTTAAGAAATTCTTGAGCACTTTTATCCTAAATATTTACCAGAATTTTCTTTTAAAAACAAAATATACGGGGTTATCGGTCGATGAATATATTAAGCAACGAGAAAAGAATTAAGTACGCAGTAATTGATAGAATTAGGTTGATATGAATCCATTGGGGAATCATTCGAGTCGGTATTATGGGTATCTATAATCTATGCATGAACCTTACCTTTTCCCACTTTCTCATTCTTGAGTGCTGTTTTAAAAGGCCATTTTACTACAGAAGCATAGTTAAGTGGCACAAATCAATTAAGCAAGGCAACATCTATGAACAATTTCAAGATGTCTAATGGCTCCCAAATTTACATTTCCATGTTCAAATTTGCACGTTCGTACTGCCCAACCATTTTTAAATCTAATTGATTTTAATAGCCACTTGTTTTCGCAATATGAAATTTTTTGTTATCGCCACTTTTCTTAAACTTTAGCATTTGGCAACACTTGCGAATGGCAGCGGGAGCCCTGCCCCAGCAGCTTTTAAGACATGCACTTGCTTCCATTTTTGGGAAGTTCTCAGCCAGGTATGTCTCCTATTATTTTTGCCTGAATTCTGATGACATATGTGCGCAAGCCTCTAGTCTTCATCAGCAGGTCTCCAGTACTTCACAGGACCTAGGGATGTTGTCTGGTCCATTTACAAATTGAATTGTGTAAAAAGTTTCTGCTCTCTTTTGGATATTATGTTTGGTGATTTCTTGTCAATTATTTTAAGATGAATGTTTGGAATTTGGTGAAGAAATGACCAACTATTTTATATTAATTGATACAGTTGCAAAAACAAAACTAATCTTGTGACACTTTATTGGCAAGAATTACACTAAGAATGTTGACTAGATATTTTTAATATTTCTGTACTTCACTACATATTCTAATTTGATTGAGAATTGTTAATAAAAAAATCACCATAAACAAGTCTACCTTACTTACTTTTCGTCGTGGTGTCAGTTGAAAAATATCACTTTTTTACCTAATAATTAATATTATGAAGTACAAAAATATTTAAATAATAAAAATACTATTGCTAAAAGAAAAAGAACAAATTAAAAACATAAAGCATTTACAAACAGTCACCTGTTACTTTTAACTTTTAAATAATGAAGTCATATTGTGTAAATATAATAATAGTTAATGAATACATCAAATTAACGCTTTTAAATCTTAATTAGTTATTACTATCAAAGAAAGACAACTCGTACTATCTATGATATTATACCTTTGTTGATGTTTTCCTCCAAAGAGTGAACGTTTATAACGAAACTCAGGCACAGGACACTTATAACTATATTCGTCCCCATATCAAACTATATAAAATGGTCGAAATGTCAGCATACACCGTAATTTCGAATACATTTCGCATGTCTACATGTAATTTATTAATTAAAATCTCACTGAACTTTTTCCAAATTTTCTTCAACAGGTGCGCTGATAACTACGCATATTATTAAACATCGAAGACATTTTTCGAAAATTTTACACATATTTAACAAACATATATGATGTCATTGTGTACTGTTCATTTGATATATGTTGGGGAAATTTCGACAAAAATATACTTGCAATACTGGGAACTATATTCTTCAATGATTGTACTTCGGTCCTCAGCAGCCTTACCTTTGACCTCAAGCTTTGCAAAAAAGCTTTATCTCGTTAACGCATCCAGCAAAGACAATTCGCATCCAGCATAAAGACGAACGCCAATCACAGTATCTAAGATGTACTGACAACATAGAAAACAAAACTGTAACGCTGATAAACCTGTGATCCTGTTAGTGTAAGATCTTTTGTTAAACACTCATTTATTGCGCAATATTAGTAACTCAACATTACTGATTGTCCAGAGGAGTGACTTCCCTTTGTAATAAATTCTACATGCATTTCTCGATGACTCGTTGTTATATGGCAAGTCGGGGTCATAATACAAACAAAGGATAGGTCCCTGGGTAAGTAAAATAACTAATATACGTAACATCCATACATATGGACATTAAATGTCATAATTTCATTATTTAATACATATTATCAAACAAACGTGTATCATTTATTTTCACGAGTGTTAATTGACCAGTCGCCTAATTATTAGGGTGGCAGACGTTTCTCCCCCAAGACGTTTCTTCCCCAGACATGATTCATTCACAATTTTTTTCCCAAATGAGTCGTTTCATCGAAGCAAAAATTCCCAAAATGACCAATTTTGTCGATAAAAAATTCCCAATTTGGTCAGACTCCTTTTCCCAAAATAGGCAGAAAAACCCCTGTAAGTGGAATAGTATCCTTCCGTAACCCAAATTCGACGACATCTAAATTCGACGATGTTCTATTTTTATCGGTTTAAATTTAAATTGATGATTATTCTCTTGGAATCATTTCAAAGAATTACAGCCGAGTTAAAAATTATTATTTTAAGCTATATAAGTGTTTTTATTATTCGCTAAATATTGCTTTATGTATCCATTATATCGTCGAATTTGGGTCACACCGGGATATGTTACAAATTAAACAATCATAACTGTTGTATTGAGTAAACGAACACCTTTTATGTTCTTTGATGATCATTTTAAGTGGAATGGTATGTTACAAAGTAAAGAATTACTATTATTGAATTTATGAATTCATTTTGCTACAAACAAATACAATTATACATATATATACTAAAAACATTTTACACTGATTCATTCTGTTATTAGAATTTACTGCAATAATATTATTCATATGTATCATAGTGATTGACATTTTCAGAGTTTGTGAGTTTGTGCATTGGATATAATATTTTCTTAGTGTTCTTGTGTTAGAATTCATAATGTCGATCTTTGTTTAGATTGTAAGAACATTGTTAGTGAACAAGAAGAAGCTATTGAATGTGATTTATGTCACAAGTGGCAGCATCGAACATGTGGAAGTGGTAAGTCAATTTAGATAATTATATAATGTTAGAATTCTATTTCTCATAAATGTGTATACTGGAGCACTACAATTCCACGTAAACTTAAGTCCCTTGACAGGTATGCCTTTGTAATTTATTTACTGGACTTTAATTGGGATAAAAGAAGTTTTTCCATTAAAAATATGTCTGAATAACAGCTATACAATCAGCTGAAAAAAGCCCTGAGTTACAAGGCAAATATAAATGTGCATCTTAAGTCTTAAGAAAAACAGATTTTATACCTGGTGTTTTACATGAAACAGTCTAATTTTTTACACTTTCCTTTAAACAGGTTTACTGGGATACAATCTTTAATTTTGATAAATAACTATTTTTTTTCGCTAATATTAATTAACAACACACAACTACACGATATGAGGCACAAATGGTACAATATACAAGCGTTGATTAGATTAGCAAGTGTATTACACAAGATAACAGATAGTTTATAACAGGTGCAATATACAGGCAATATCAGCATTGATAAGCTCTGAATGCCGGACAGATTGTTATCTGTTTATTGTTAGGTGTGAAATTAGGGTGTTTTTAGGGATTGTCTTGTTATTTTGTTGACTGTTAATGTAACACGCAGGTCATGTTTGGCATTTTATTATTTTATTGCCAATTAAGCAAATGGATATGGTATCATATGAAAATTAAAAAAAAGGGATTATTTGCAAAATAATGTTTCCAATACCATAACTATTTAAATATACACATTTTACAAATAAATGCTGTTTTAAACAAATATAAACCATCATATAAGATTGATTTAGAATTAAACAAAATTAATAATTTTGAGACATAAAACAATCATAAGATATTGTATATAATGAAGACAAACATAAGCTTAATTATGTTTCAATACAGGCCCGTACCCAGGCCATGGGCCCAGGGGCCCGGGCCCCCCCAGCTGGCTGTCGAACTATGATTTTTTTTAATAATCGGCCCACTGCAATTTTTTCTCTCGTGCAAGGGCCCACAGTACACTTTCCCTCAAAACAAAAGAGCAGCTATGTTTTATTGTCCCTGATAAACAAGGGGATTAACGCTCGCCAATCGAGATAAGCCTCTCAGCAATGTTTTCTAATCGCCTTGTACACACATCCCCGATCAGTCTCCCATTGTGATCATGAATGCTTCATCTATCGATGGTTGATGTAATGTATTTTGATACGTGCAGCGAATGGAAGCAACTGCTACAAGAGTTCGTAGACTATGGTCTGATAATTGCCGACGCAGTTTTTTTCCTTCTTTGAGAAGGCCCTAGACGTATTTTTCCCTTCTAAAAGTTTAAAAAAAAATAAACCTTTTATTGGGAATTTTTAGGTCCCAATATATACTTTTTGCATTGAGAATAGGGCACTGAATTTGAAATGGAACAAAAACACGGACAAAGGTATGAAAAACTGAGTATTTATAATTTTTGAAAGGAAATCACTGAAAAAGACTACAATGAGATAGTTAACATGTTTGTTTAAAAGAAAAACAGATTCATAAATTTGCCGAGCAACAGATTAGAATTTGGCAGAATTCAGTATTTAACATAATTGAGTACCGAGAATTGAGTAATATCAACCTATTAATGGCTCATTGGTAAAAAATGAAAATTGAAACAACAAATCGATCTCATTATATAAGTTAACCTGATCCAGTGTAGAAAAATATTGTATAATTAAATTATCTCTTTCCTTGAATTTGTTTGAAAACATTAAAATATGTTAAATTGATTATTTAAGACTTTCATTATTTCCCCCCAAAATTAGGCGTTTCGCGCAATTTTTTCCCCAAAAAATGGCAAGGTCTTTCCCAAAAAATCAGATTTAAAAAAACCTGTGACGTTATTGATTTGTGAAAAAAATGGTAGAAGCAATACGAGAGTTTATGTGGGTAATCGTCAGTTTAAACCTGTAAGTTTCGGAAATCTAAAGCTTTTAATATTGTTGTGAATTCACACCAATGTTTAAAGCTTAAGACTTCCGAAATGTGCTGATTTACTTGTCATATTCCATTAATTCATATCACAAAATATGTTTTTATAAGCATTAAAATTCACCTTGCAAAGTGCCAAATTAAAAAAGTATATGTATAGGGAGGGGGGACCCCTCCCAAACCCTCCCCGGTTGGGCCCCCCAGTAAAAAAATCCTGGGTAGGGCCCTGCAATAGTAATTTATGAAATAAACAAACAAATCAACCAAAAGCTGAGAAAATCTAAATATATTATATTAGAAGTTCATAAATTAAATGGAATACAAATAACTATCCTTATTAAAAGAAACACTAGTTACCAGTTAAACCCCCAAAAAAGATTTCTAAAACCCAAAAAAAATCAAACAAGATGCTTCATAGATCCAGTTAATTAAAGACTTCATAAGCAAAATAATCATTTTGATAATAAATCAAGAATATACTTCAACCAAACAATGATACATTTATTGGGGGGGAAACGTCTGCACTAAAACTAAAATGGGGGAGAAACGTCTGGGGAGGAAACGTCTTTGGGGGGAAACGTCTTGGGGAGGAAATGTCTTGGGGGGGAAAGGTCTGGCATTTTAATTATTAAATACGCGATTGCTCCGCCCAGTATGGCAGTAAGTTGTGTTTTCATAAAATGCTTATTCCAATTTATGAAATCCAATATGGCAAATCAGTCTCACATGGTAAAATGCTGTAAAATTGTAAAACTTATTTCATGATAATTTCAGTTCGGGTAATTCATAAGAAAAGCTAAAGCCAGCTTGACTATAAGAAATGTCACATCAGGATAGCCATATTCCACCCTGTCCAGAACTGCCCAAGGATCTTGACCAGACAGCACCTTGGGATACTAGTAATACCCCAAATCCTGAAATGTATGAGAAGTCGGCCCAGAATTTGCTGTCACATTTAAAATCATTTGACAAAAAGGCTCTGAAAAAGACAGGTACGTCAAATCTAAATAAGTTGCAATTTTCATAATCATTAGCTGTTCATAATTTATTGTAATTCTCATAATCATGAACTGTTCATAATTTATGTGTAATTCTCATTTTTGTATTAAAAATCATTCAAATATTTTATTTCACATGTTTTGTGGCTGTTTACAGAGACATGCATCAAGACAGAGGATGGTAAGATTTTGCAGGAGACCCATGACAGCTGTGGTAACTATGCCACGAAAGTAACCAATAAAGACCAGTATGGGTTTGTGCCGGATATGTGTCTGGATTTACAAGTTGGGGAGATCAGGGACAATCTCATAATGGGTAATGTACAGGGCCAATTTTTCACAAACATCAATCAGGAAATTGTTAACATAAATTCCTGAAATTCATTAAGTTCATTAAAGCGGGTATATACGATTTTTTATATGTGTTTAATTGTAATATATTGATAAAATATGTTACAATAACACAAAATAGGCAAGAAAAATTATACATTAAAGCCGAATTTCATAAAATGCAGCAAAGGCAAATTAGCGCCCCGAGCCGATAGTGACATACAAATTTTCCTACAATAACCGAAGCATTCGTCTTTGCAGTAGGATCGGAGATAGTGTTCGTGTGTCGTATGAATAGATATCGTTGCAGGAATTCAAATAAACCGTTAAACTAAGTTTAGATGCACATCGTACATGTATGGTATACATGCTGGCGAATTCGGCTGTACAGCCGTTTTCAATTTCAGAATTAAATATCTGGCTTATTTCGCATTTTTCGACACATGTTCTTCTTAACTTTTATTTTAATTTATATTGAAATATATATATAATAAGTTTTTTACACAGTTTATATAAATTCATAAATATTTGACAAAATCGTATATACCCGCTTTAAGTCTGTGTATGTCTGTGAAGATCTTAAGGGATCATTTTTTGTTTATTTTGCAACAAGTCAATCATGTTGCGATATTTGATCTTATTTATTATGCTCCCCCAAAATTTATTTTGGGGGGAGCATATAGTTGCCGCTTGGTCTGTCCGTCCGTGTGTCCGTCCGTGCACAATTTTTGTCCGGGCTATTTCTCAGCAACTAATGACTGGAATTCAATGAAACTTTATGGGAAGCTTCACTACCAAGAGGACATGTGTATATTATCAGCCGGTTCTGGTCGGATGATTTTTCACAGAGTTATGGCCCTTAAAAAATTTTCTATAAAAAATTATTGTCCCCCCCCCCAACTACTGTGCCCTCGAGACGTTTCCTTTTATCTGAATATATAGTGCAATATTGTGACAAAAAAAACTTTGGGGATTATCACCCGTCTCCGATGGTTTCTTGTTTTTTCAGAAAATGTTATAGAATTGTAAATCGAGTCGAGATGTCCAAAGGAACTTGTGTTATATCAAGAGTACTTTCATTTGCAAACTTCAAAGTAATGTAAGACATGTAAGTTGATGTTACACAGACTTATTTTATTATCCTGTCAAAGGTTTAGAGATATAGCTTTGGCGTTGTCCTTTAGTCCGTTTGCACACAAGACTGTGACAAACTATTCTGGGCTATATCTCAGATACTATACATAATTTCAACATATAAAACTTAATTGGTGTATAGATATAGATGTGGAGAAGTGCCGTGTACAAGAACCATAACCCTACACTTTCAAGATTTCAACGTGAAACTTCATGGGTGTATAGATATCAATAAGGAGAATTGCAATGCATGAAAACAATTAACCTGCACTTTATTTTACAGTTATGGCCATGTTCATCCATCTGCACCCATCAATTAAGAACATGTATTCAGTTTGGATATCAATATAACAAATTTGGTTGTTGATACAAAGTGCAGCGCATAGGACATGTTTTTCTATTATGTTGAGGGGAGGAACTTTCTTGTTTTTTTTTTGCATTTGTTTACTTGTCAACGGTCCTTTACATTTGCATGTGGTATCTTTTGTTTACCTGTAGGTTTTACCAAACTGATGGAAAAAGGACACTTGGATAGATATTCTTAAGGCTTTTAATTACACTATTGACCATCTTACCTTAAGCTTAAATCATGATGCGTTTCAATGTTGCAGGATCACAAGACATTGCAGCAGACAGGGAGATCCTAAAGAAGTATAATGTGACGCACATACTGAACCTTGCAAATCTAGTGAAGAATTACTTTTCAGATTCAATTAAATACATGAACATCATTATCAACGACATGCCAACAGAGGACGTCCTTCAACATTTCCAAAAAGCATTTGCATTTGTAGACAGTGGAAGACAGTGTGGCTCTGTATTCATCCACTGCAATGCCGGCATATCACGTGCATCGACTTTCACTATCGGCTATTTGATGTATTCAGAGAAGATGCCACTGAGTGAAGCATACGCTGATGTAAAATCAAAACGGCCTGCTATACAGCCTAATGTCGGGTTTATGAAACAACTTGAAAGTTATAATAACATTCTTGGACTGCTGCCCAGACTGTGTGAAAGGACTACCAATTAAGATGTTTAGGTTTTATGAAACAACTTGAAAGTTATAATAAAATTCTTGGACTGCATGAAGGGACTACCAATTAAGATGTTTTAAGGGGGAAGGACAATATCAACTGAAATCAATAAAATTTAATTATTATTATAATTACATATGTGATTCTTTTACAATGATTACGTAGATTATAATTTATAATGCAAATTCAATTACCATATATTTTCACATTTTTTGTGTGAAATGTCTCGAGTCATCTGCAGTTGCAGCAAATTGAAATTTCAAATAATATCAGCCTATTGTTAATCATAATTTACATTTATGTCAGTTAAGACACATCAATGCTATTTAATGCTGTGCTGTATTCTCTGCCGTGGTCATTAAAGGGACATTAGAAACATCTAACTTTATATGCTATGTTTATTATTTAGGTGTCTATCGCAATTGTTGTTTATTTTTGGTGTTTTCACTTCATATACACTTATAGTTGTTAAAGCAGCAACCACATACTAATACAATATCCTGGAAAGAGAAAAATAATGCATTTGAATATCACCTGTACTTTTGTTTGATAACTGACGACAGAAATGAATCTAAATTTAATTTTAGTGCAGATTCGTTTATAGGACACAAAGACACAATTGTTGTTTACGGATCATTAGCTCATCTATTTTTTGAAAAAAAATTATGAGCTATTGTCATCACCTTGGCGTCGGCGTTGGCGTCGGCGTCCGGTTAAGTTTTGCGTTTAGATCCACTTTTCTCAGAAAGTATCAATGCTATTGCATGTAAACTTGGTACACTTACTTACTATCATGAGGGGACTGGGCAGGCAAAGTTAGATAACTCTGGCTTGCATTTTAACAGAATTATGTGCCCTTTTTATACTTAGAAAATTGAAAATTTTGGTTAAGTTTTGTGTTTAGGTCCATTTTATTCCTTAAGTATCAAAGCTTTTGCTTTCATACTTGCAACACTTACTAACTATCATAAGGGGACTGTGCAGGCAAAGTAATGAAACTCTGACTGGCATTTTGACAGAATTATGTGACCTTTTTATACTTAGAAAATTGAAAATTTTGTTAAGTTTTGTGTTTAGGTCCACTTTATTCCTACAGTATCAAAGCTATTGCTTTCGTACTTGGAACACTCGCAAACTATCATAAGGGTACAGTAAAAGGACAAGTTGCATAACTCTGGTTGTCATTTTTACGGAATTATGGCCCTTTTTTGACTTAGTAACTTTGAATATATGGTTAAATTTTGTGTTTCGATCCACTTTACTTCTAAAGTATCAAGGCTATTGCTTTCAAACTTCAAATACTTTCATGCTATCATGAGGTTACTGTATCTGGCAAGTTGAATTTTACCCTGACCTTTGAATGACCTTGACTGTCAAGGTCAAATTATTAAACTTTGACAAAACTACTCTTACCTGACATACCACAATAGACTCCAACCAAACCATCCCCCATGCCCTCCCCCCTCCCCCCCCCCCCCGATTTTTTTTTTTTTTTTTTTTTTTTTTAAGGTCATCTCACAAATGACCACCACCACCCTCACACTATACTATATCCCCCCCCACCCCACCCCCCCAAATTGTTTTTTTTTTAAACGGTTAAAAAACACAAATATTTATTTTATTATTTTATGTTTGAAATAAACCATCCAACCATCGCACCCCCACCCCCCCGAATTCCCCCCCCCCCCTAATTTTTTTTATTTTTTTTAAGATCATCTCAAAAATGACCACCACACCCTCACACTATACTATACCCCCCACCCCCCGAATCCCTTGCCCACCCCCCCCCCCCCCCCCCGAATTCCCCCCCTAAATTTTATTTTTTTATTTTTTTAGATCATCTCACAAATAACCACCACACCCTCACACTAATCCCCCCCCCCCTAATTTACTAATTAACGGTTAAAAAACACAAATATTTATTTTTATGATTTTAGGTTTGAAACCAAAAGAACTAGTCTTAAATAGATCGTGTATACGACAAACGGGACGATTTTAACTTTGAAATTGTGAATTTTCCGTTTCTAGATGGCAACATCCCTAAAGGACCTTCCTATGGTATTTACATTTCGCAGTTGGTACGTTATGCTAGAGCATGTTCGTGTATTAAAGATTTTAATGATCGTAATCTAATATTAACTAAAAAATTGCTAAAACAAGGCTTTTTGTATCATAACCTAAGAAATAAATTTGCTAGATTTTACTCTAAGTATGGTGATTTAATTTCAAAATATAATGTTTCTTTAAAATGGCATTTAAATAATGGAATCTCCCATCCATCATTTTATGGAGATGTTTTGAAGCGTGTCCGCAAACTAAAATATGTTAAACCAAATGTTCATATTAAACTTTTCAATTTAATTAACTTGTTTTTATCAAAAGGATACGATGCTTATGTACTTAAAAACACGTGTTTGATGGTTTTCGATTCATTATATCTTTCTTCCCTTAAAATTTGGAATCATTAGTGATATTATAGGCATTTTTCACTGTTGAATAAAATTTTGTCATTGTGTCGTATGAACAAATCTGCATGAATACTACATTATAGGCATTTTTCACTGTTGAATAAAATTTGTCATTGTGTCGTATGAACAAATCTGCATGTAAACTACATTTGGACTCAAATCGTACATCAAATCATTTCTGTCTTCAGTTGTCAAAACACCTATATACTGTTTGATTCCAATAATGTCGCTTTAATGGTATTACCATTTGTATTCATTTGCTTCTTAATATTAAATCACGTAAACTTGTTTATTAGTAGCACAGCCCCATTAATATTTTTATTTAGTACTGCCCTTGGAATTTGTTCACGTCATTATGTCATTATGGATTTTTGTGACGTCATACGACCGACTTTCCCAGTTGTAATCTACATGCATAGGTCATTGGGTTTATAATGTTCCATTTTATTTATATTTTCTCTCTGATAGGCGTTTCTTGTTTGATTTAATTATTTTTAATTTGTTTAGCAGTCACATAAACAACCAAGCTATGTAATATGGAATTTTTACACCCATTATTGCTGCTTCTTCCTGTATTTGCGCGATGATTATCTGAGATATTAACTCTATGATTCTACATTCTCAAATCTTTTCTATAAAGAAGGAATGTAGTTGACAATTGTTAATAGTTTTATTTGATCGTTCGTCAAAAAGTTGTAATTCTGTTACTCTTGTATCTTCAATGCAATTGAGTAATTAAATAGTAATTAAATTGAATGCGTTTTAATTCCCTTTTATTATTGTTTAATTTGAGTTACAATGCTATGACGTTAAATTTTATTTACACTTAAATGTATTATGAATATTGCTGGGCCAAGTGTGAGGTTGAGCGCTCTATAACCAGGTTTAAACCCCCAATGCTTTGCATTGACCGTTCCAAGGCGGTGACCCCAGCTTTATTCATATTTTGTGTTTATGTTGGTTTGTATTGTGCTGTATTGTGCTGTTTTGTACTGTTTGGGCAATCGGTCACTTGCCTTAAATAAAGGACCAACTAATTATTTTTAATGAAAATTCAATACTGCTCCAGCAGCTGGAGTTTCACTTCTTTATATTGAAATACTGTCCCCCCCCGAATTCCCCCCCCCCCCCTTAAATTTTTTTTTTTTTTTTTTTTTTTTTTAAGATCATCTCACAAATGACCACCACACCCTCACACTATACTATACCCCCCCCCCACCCCACCCCCCAATTTATTTTATTTTGAAACGGTTAAAAAACACAAATATTTATTTTAATCATTTTATGATTGAAATACTGTCCAACCATCGCACCCAAGAATACCCCCCCCCCCAATTCTCCCCCCCCCCCCCCTCTAATATTTTTTTTTTTTTTTTAATATCATCTCACAAATGACCACCACACCCTCACACTATACCCCCCCACCCCACCCCCCCCCCCCCAATTTATTTTTTTTGAAACGGTTAAAAAAACACAAATATTAATTTTTATTATTTTATGTTTGAAATACCGTCCAACCATCGCACCCAAGAATCCCCCCCCCCTCCCAGCCCCCCCTCCCGAATTTTTTTTTCGCATTTTTGGAAGATAATGTAATAAATGTCCACGCCCACACACTAAACACCCCTCTTCACTCCACCCCTCCCTCCTTTGTGATTGAAAATGAGAGTCCCTTCACCTTTAAAAAAAAAATAGATGAGCGGTCTGCACCAGCAAGGCGGTGCTCTTGTTTTAATATCCTGCAACAATATCTATTCATACGACACATGAACACTTACTCTGATCCTAATAAAAAGACAGTTCCGCTGGGCTTAGAGGACTGGGAACAGTCATGTAAAATATCGAATATAATCTATATTTTTTATAAGCAACTTGTAGCAAGATGAGTTGCAGATAATTGGTCAGTTACCACATTTTAACTAACTCTATTGATCTGTTGATTCTTTTCAGCTTGATTAAACACTGAAAAATGCCAATAATTTCACTTTATCATATATGAAAGTATGTACAGTTTGAAATTGTGATAATTTAATGGATGTGTTATAAATGTTAAGAGACCATATTTACTGGCAGGCTGATGCGAAATATTTCCTGATTTTCAAGTTTGTTTGAATAATTGAAGTTATACAATAGCTACCCAAAGACAATGTTCTCGACCATTCTTCTGCTTTAAAAGTGTTCTGTACATTGTCTTTGAAAAATCTGATTGCAGCAAAAACCTTGGAAACAATAAATGCGTCTTTCTGTCAGAAAACAAAAAGTAGGGTATTCAGAGTGTTTGTTCATCTGGGATAAATAAAAATAAACCATGTCAGATAATATAACACGTTTTAATTACCGAGTAATTATTGATAATTTAATAATCACTCATTTGTACTTTACAATGTTAAGGTAGTAATAAAATAATTATTGAGGAATTTATACATATGTTTTGGATCATTCTTTAACTGAGCTTTCTAGTGTGTTAATGTCACAAGCAATTGGATAAATAGTTTATGGATTTACACTGAGCATGAAACGCAACTATCTCACATTAGAGGAATAATACAGTAAAGGAACCAATCAAGTGTGCAAAACTGAGACTGGAAAAAGTATGAATGATTGTATGTGGTTTGAAACATCAATGTTGTCAAATGTTCTACTCATTTAAGATAGGTTGCGCTAAGTTTTTGGTTGTTTAAATGAAAACGATATTTTTGTGCAAAGGTTTTCAAAGCTTTTGGTGCTTGCTTTATTGAGAATGATACTACAAGAAAAAAAACATATAAACATTGGTCATCTAACTTAAGCAGACACTTAGATTCAGTCACTTTGAGCACTTGCCTTGACTGGCTGCTGTACACAGGTTGGACTGTTAGTACAAAAGGGACATTATTCTGCTTAATTGAAGGTCAGATGTCTGTCCCTTGATCAGTAACCATATAAAATGGCCCTTAAGGCAACATTTAACCAGAATGTTGAAAGAAAAAAAGGGCCCTCAATCAATGACCATAATAATAATAATGACTACTAACGCAAACTTTAACCTGAATGTTGTAAGAACAAAAAGGGGGATAATGCAGCTAAATGACAGGTCATAGTTATAAGCCTTGATCAGAACAGAACATATTTTATTCACGTAAACTTTACAGTTTTTTGTTATATATATATATGCATACATGTTGTACATATAATAATTATTTGATCAGTACCCTCAAATGAAGATTTAAAAGACATGTGTGAAGTTTCAATAAAATATGTGTAGTAGTAACAGAGATATGTACGTGGCATGCAAACCCAATACAGGATTTCATCTTGCAAACAAACATGTACTTAATTGATTGTTAAAGTATAAAAGTGGGCATACCGGTAATCATACAGAAAGGCTGGTCACAGTTATTGCTCTTGATCATATACTGATTATTATGGCCTTGAATATGAATATGTAAAGTGGATAGAGTTTTTATTATAGACATATGGAGATGGTGAAAGCAAACTGAATTCATGATAATGGAGATGGTGAAAGCAAACTGAATTCATGATAGTCTGGCAGTAAAGTGGCATTTTTTTTTACCAAACCAGACATTGAGGTGTATAGATAATGATTAGGTGTTTTTTGTTAGGGGACATAAAACTGATGAAGAATCCAAATGATGCCGGGCTGGTATCTTTGGGGATTTTGAGAAATGCAAGATGGCGGCCGTTTTCAGTCTTATTTGTTAAAACATATGGATATTCATTATTTTATGTATTATAATGACATTTTGAGATTGTTAAACATGGTCCATATAAATAAAGAAGTGCAAACGTGTGTAATATAAAAAAGAAAGTGGCATCCAAAATGGCTGCCAGAATCAAGATGGCTGCTCAAAGAGTGCGCCTAAAACCAAGATCATGTCCTAATTTTCTCATAAGACTAATAAATGTGGAAAAATATTACCATTAAGTAGCAATTTAGTGTTTAATAAGTGTTCCATAACATGAATTTTAATAATACATAATATACAGAGTATAGTATAACAAGAACATATCGACCTAATCCTGACCATTGGAGAAAAGTAATATTATCTTTGTGTACGGTAACAGCAACTTTGTCAAATGTATGATTTGTGTTATTACAATACACAGATTTAATATATGCCACAAAGCACATTATATATCAATTGTAACACCATAATATGTATTATATTGTTGATTAAGGTTATGATAAGGTCACATTTTTCAAACATCATGGTATAAAGTAGTACATGTAAGTAAACTAGTTTAGCTGTATATATGTTGTGAGTTGTTGTCTAGCATTTAGTGATTTTCTAATGTAAATATCAGTTCAGTTCCCTTGATTGTCTTTGATACCAACAATTACACAAGAAAAGTATTGCAGATGCAAAGCATCAAAGGGCGTCGGGAATTTCAGTGTAAAAGGCACTCAATGAAGTTACATGGAACAATTTTTTTTTCTACTGTAAATATTAATATATTGGCCGATTATTTTAAACAAAATAGAAAAAGATACTGGTATAACCATTATCTATAATTTTGTGTTATAACCCCCAAATAACCATTATTTATGATGTTGTGTTATAACCCCCAAATAACCATTATCTATGATTTTGTGTTGTAACCCCCAAATATTCATAGTTCATTTTATTTACATTGGTTTCCTTTTTTTTACTGGCATCCGTGTGCAGTTTTCATTAATGGAACAGAACTGTGTTGGTTTAAAAAAATCTGCTTCATCTTGTAAGCGTAATTGCATATTTTTCTCAACTTCAAGGGGAGATGATTCTGAACTTATTCTTACGTTGCTCATTTACAATAGGGGTTGAGTACTCATTGATATGAAAACACTGTAAAAGTTTGAAAAAAATTGAATGAAAACTGTAAATTGCATAAAGAATCTGCATTTCACAATACTTTGAAATTCAGTAAAAGATCATAATAGATTTATTGCTCCGATATTCATCATTTTCAATAGGGTTCGAGTAATACTGATATAAAAACACTTAACAAGTTTGGAAAGATTCAGACGAAAGTTGTGAAATCTTTTAAACAAGTGGAAATTGTTTATTTTGTCAAATTTAATAGAAAAAAAATTCTGGACTTATTGTCCCGATGTTTCTCATTTTAAATGAGGTAAAAATGCTCATTGATATGAAGACACTGTAAGAATCTGATGAAAAATGTTGACATAATCACCTAACCAAGCAGTTTTTCACTTTTATTTTTAAATTCAAGGAGACATAATTCTGGACTTATGGTTTGATATAGCTCATGTAGAGTTTGGGTTGGGTCCTCATTGATAAAAAAACCTGTGCAAGTTTGGGAACAATCGGATGAAAATTTTGGACTTCGAACAACGATTTCAAAATTTCTCAACTTCTAAGGAAGATAACTATGGACGTAATGGTCGGATAATGCTAAAGGGCCCATACCACCTGGATAGTAATACGTGTCGCGCTTTGCGCTCTATATGTGGTTCTTAAAAAAAAAACTCCGAGGAGTGCTTGACTCTAGGGAAACGGGTTGCTGGGACACAGCTCCTCCTTGATAAGCAGCTGCTTCCTTTTTCGCAACTCATTGTAACAATCAATAATACCTGTCGCGCTTCGCGCTCTATATGTGGTAGGGATAGTACTTAGGGCCTATGATAGACAACCATAAAAATACATGGATAATAGATGTGTTGTTTGCATTTATTTGTTAATATAAAAACACGTGTATTTTTTTATAAGATATTTAAGTAATGTAAGAAATTTTAATTAACGTTGTCACCACGCGGCATCCATGAATTTTAATAAAAATGTCCAATAGTAGTAAAATGGATTTTAAAATGTCTACATAAAATAAAGCTTTATTACATTTATTAACCTGACTGAAAAAAATTGTCAGCCGCCGAACTGTTCCGTTCGTGCCGGAACCTGGGATTGAACCGATGCCTTTAGATGATTGTTGCGCAAACAACTTCAGTCTAACGCTTTCCCAACTGAGCTATTCCGGCTGACATCATTTATGTACTGCTATTTGGTAAAGTTGTGTATAGCAATCGTTATTATATGTCTATTAATAAACTAATACATTGTACGTTTTCATACCACTACGCCTTCCAATAAACTTGCTTGCGCGATAGGTCGTCAAATATCGTACTACATTGATTCTCCACTAAATAAGCAATTTAGAAAAACCACAAAATAAATATATTTTGATTATGTTTTGTTTTTATACAAAACCAGAAAGTTTCACGTTTTGCCCAGTCCCTGTGATCTTTCCCCTGTGATCAGTTGTGGATCAGTTATTAATTAAAACAAATTAGCTTTGCATTATTTGCAATAAATGTTGTAATAAATGTAATAGGCACAAATGCAGTACTTATTTACACTAATTTACACAAAAAATCACCACTATGCAAGATATTCTTAAAATGAAAAATATATACATTGATCCGTAAAATAACTTCTCCCACAAGCGAAAAAAAAAAGCATTACATACTAGTCGCCGCTCTCCAGAGCGACGCCAATAACACAATAAGCTATAATATTCTATCTTTCCTTT
The DNA here is from genome assembly GCF_020536995.1 of Dreissena polymorpha. Classification (NCBI taxonomy): domain Eukaryota; kingdom Metazoa; phylum Mollusca; class Bivalvia; order Myida; family Dreissenidae; genus Dreissena; species Dreissena polymorpha. The sequence goes on along the minus strand of NC_068367.1, from coordinate 59,272,577 downwards.
CTCATTGACAAAGTAAGTTATCTGACGGGTATGTTTTGTCTGATAATTGTTACACTGTAATATGTCAACCTTTTAACAAGCGCAAAAGATAGTACATGGTAGTCGCACTTGATTACATGAGCACCAAAGTGTTGAACATGGGTTATCGCTTGTGCACCCACATTTTATCAATTAAAGCACATTGAGTGTAGCCAAAGCAACATTTGATGCTACTGTACTGTAATGGGTAAAAGGATGTTTAAGGCCTCGTCCTTTTCGCCAACTATAATCACATAGATTCAGATCGGGGGGAGGGGGGGGGGGTCTGCATCTAATGCATGTTTGCATATACACACCTGTATTTAAATACGTTTCAGATTTTATAGAATGCTTCCGTAGTTGGCTTCAAGCTTGTACGCAATGGCATAGCCTTACCCGACCTGCCTACCCTGGCTGCCCAAAGGTTTGTATTGTAATAGACGCTCTGTATCAGTCTTTCCATATCATGCTGAGACAAATCTGGTGGCCTCCTTCACAACTTCTTTCATACAAGCTGTAATATCGCATAACAGTTTGATGGAATTTCATGCCTTCAGCATTTTAATAACTGCAACCTTACCGATACCAAAATATCCAGCCACAGTGTCGCATCCAGAGATAACATGAGTAGACAGCAAGTAGGTCGCGATATTTCTATGATTTTAGGCAGTTTTGCGAATGTCTATAACTCCTTTCTCTCACTGGTGGTTCCATGATGACCGATAATGAAAGTTTACGAACAACATAGTCATGTTTCAACAAAACAAACATGTCTGTATCATCAGCTGCCACAGAAATGCAAGTGTGTTCTGCTTCTACAGCATCAACCATTTGCCTAATCACAATAACATTAGCTTCTTCGTGTTGTTTTTAATCAGCTCGAATTGATTAGGACACCTTTATATATTTCAGTGGGCGTATCAAGATCTTCTCTAACGACCAATTTGTGTGTTTGAGTGCACAAGAGATGAAATTCTTTATCCGTGCATAAAGCATTACAAATCAGAGAGATCAGCAGTTGTTTGTTCTCAGTGACACCTAGTATAATATTCTGTGGTGGTGATGCCATGTCACCAGTTAGTGTGTACACCCTTGAGACATTGGATTGTCTATCTGACCATGCCACACTCTTGCTGCAGAACTCTATTTATCCCATTTTCACCGCGACATTGACGGTATAACACGTTGTGGAATATACTTGCTTGTATTCAACACTGTGGAATATACCTATCGCGTGCACGGACTACTTTTTAAATGACGTCATGCGATATGCGCTAAAATTAGGTCGATATTGTTTGGTTCATTTATCGAATTTTAAGGTCACCCATTAGAAGAAAATGTGCATATTTTGCAGAAATATATATATATGACATATTCACCAAAAGAAATGCTGAAATAATATATAAAATTACACGATTTTTGTTTTGTTATTTTTTTTTATTTATATTTACTTTAGTCTTTACCACTGAATGATTTTCCATAAGAAACAAAGTCGACAAAACTTAAGCTTCAAAATTATACGACCTTCAACCTTGAAATATAGTCATATGACATAATTTTTCGCCATCCGTAAAATGAATCAGCTGATTGATGGCGTTATAAAATGACATACTTATTGCGTCATTTTCCCCATTGTTTTGACGATTTATTATAAACGCGACTTATTTCACATGTTTTCTACATGTACTGTATGTCGAACTTTCTGAATTGTCAATTGATCACATTTTCCTTATTTCGTGTAATGTGCATTGTTTATAACCAAAGCATATACTTTTGACATTCAACTTAAATATTAAGAATGTACAACAAGCCATACACATATCGCACAGTTCATGAATAATCTGCTATGTTTGCGTTCCTATTTAATTCACGTTAGGCATAGAGCTGTGTAAAGTATAAGATAGTAAAAATAGCACCACACTGGAATTGGGAACGTCCCATTTTATACACGGGTATTTTGTACTCATTTATCTGTTGTGTACTGGAATGTTTTCCATTCTTTGTGTATTTATATATTAGATTATTTTCTCGTACATTAAGGGCATTTACCATAGATAAATAAAACATTGTGCAAGTTTAAACATAATTATGTTTGTATGCAGAAATCTGCAAATGCAACCGAGTTTACCAACGGCTATTATTAGATAAACTGCTCCGGTTCATTTGAACAGCAGTAATGTAGAGTACATGACGTAGCGTGTGACGAAGAAGAAAGTTTATCGCGTTCATAAACTCATTTGAATAAAGTGATTGAATGGCATAAGGGTCCTTATTTTTATGCTAAAATAATTATTAAAGACCCTAGATGCAAAATCGTCAATTATTGAGTTAAATGGATTATAAGATGGATTTTAAAGGATAATTAAAGGTAAGATACTAGTTCTTAAATGTTTTGATTTTTGTTTGTACTTTTGTCGTTCCCTGTTCTCGGGAAAATGATTTTAACATGGGCGCCATTGATGCATCGGATCACACACGGCATTCCCATAACATTATATAAAAAACACGTTCTGCGCGTCCTTAAATTCGTCGTCCGAAGTCGGAAAACGTATTGCCCTGTATATTTTGTCAAATAAAGTGTCAGTCGCTGCAATTGTCTGTCAAAATTGTCAAGGTTTTCGATAGCTAAAGAAACTTCAGCGTACAGTTTATTTAGTATTGACAGACCTGTACAAAGTCGCGCCAGTCAAAAATCATAAAAAGCGACATTTAAAGTTATGGTAGCCAGAACTAGGTCGTCGATGGTGTAGTCCTACATGTATGTTGACATCGACAGCATTTTGTCAGGAGTAATGGCCGCCATATTGGATTTTGATAATTTTCTTTCGTAAATAAAATAAATTATAGTAAAGTAAAATCTTCTTTTCGCGGTCGTACTGTGTTAAAATTCGCATACTGCGTAAAATAGAATGTAGGCACATGGTGATATTTTTACTTGTTTTACAGTTTGTGTGTGAATTTTTTAAAGACTATTTTGCGTACCAGAACAAATACATGTATATCACTACGCATGGTTACATTTGTTAGATTTTAAGCGCTTTTATGACTGAATTAAAATTATTGTTAAGGTTATTAGATCTATTTATGTTAAATGTCACGTTGAAAAAATCAAATGGGATAAATAGAATACTAGGATTAGCGTTGAATACAGAGAAGTTTATGTTGCTTGGCTCGAACACCGAAAGCGCTCGCCAAGGCTCGCGCTTCCGGCGTTCTAAGCCTCGCAACATAAACTTCTCTGTATTTAACGCTAACCTAGTATTCTCTATGTATCGGTCAAACACGAAGTAGACATCATATTTATCCAGATTTGTTGATGTCTTATATACGTTGTCAAAAGAGTCATGTATCTTTCCGTCTAAGAACCACTGAGTGGCATACAGGATAGCAGATCCATCTATTACTGAACATGTGATCTGGCTTTCAATGTGCCGGTCAGACAAGTCAGCTTTTAATAGATTCTTTAGCCCCGATTTAGGTTTTCCTATTCTGAGTTCCCCTGTTTCAGTAAACAGAGCAGTATTTTATAGGATGAATACTGTTTATGAAGACATGCCATAACAAGTTTGACAACGTCCTACTGTCCAAGGCCAATGCATATGTGAAGTATCAAGCCAATGGGTCATTTCGTTGACGAGTTATTGATCAGAAACGATTTTCACACTAATTGTGACACTGAACTTGAACTTTGACCAAGTGACCCCAATTTCAATAGGGGTCATCTACTGTCCAAGGCCAATGCACATGTGACGTATCAAGCCCATCGGTACATTCGTTGACGAGTTATTGATCGGAAACTATGTTCAAACTTATTGTGACAGTAACCTTGACATTTGACCTAGTGACCCCAATATAAATAGGGGTCATCTACTGTCCAAGACCAATGCACATGTGAAGTATCAAGCCAATCGGTCAATTCATTGATAAGTTAGTAATCAGAAATGATTTTCCCACTTATTGTGATGGTGACCTTTGACCTAGTGAACCCAATTTCAATAGGGGTCATCTACTGTCCAAGGCCAATGTACATGTGAAGTATCAAGTCAATCGGTCAATTGGTTGACGAGTTATTGATTTGAAATGATTTTCATACTTATTGTGACAGTGACCTTGACCTTTGACCTAGTGACCCAATTTCAATAGGGGTCATCTACTATCCAAGGTTAATGCACATGTGAAGTATCAAGCCAATCGGTCAATCCGTTCACAAGTTATTGATCGGAAACTAACTGGTCTTCGGACAGGCAGACCAACCAATCGATATCCAGCAAAACAATATACCCCCTCTTCTTTGAAGGGTAGGGGGGCATAATAAGAAACAATTGTTTTTAGATTAAGCCACAATTTACATTAATTATAAGTAAATGTTTTATTTCTTAACTGACTTAAAAGTGACATAATTTCAGAATAAATCATTATATTACCATAATACAGTAAAGTATTTAGAACTTACAGTAAAACAAATTTAACAAATATAATGTAGTTAAAGTAGTTTTTACCTGCAACGCCAAATAGAGTAACACCATTTATTTATAAAGAAGGCATGCAGAATTGATGGAAGTCTGCATTGCCTTTTTATACTAGTTTGGTGTTACCTAGGGTACGCTGCATAAGTGGCATTGCTGTGCAGGTAAAAACAAGAAATATCGATTTTATTTCACTAGTGATCATAGATCATAGTGATCATATTTTCACAAGTGGTACAGTCATGAGTGAAAATGTACTTTTTCTATGATCACAAGTGAATTAAAATCGATAATTCACCAATTCCAAAAAATTTCTTTTTATTTGATGCTTTTTACTGTTTATTTACATTGTAAAAGAGTTTAACTGGAGAATTTCAATGGAATGATGACGTCATTTCATCCTAAAATGATGTCATTTCACTGTTATTTTTCACTGTTTGTAACAGTGAAATATCAGTTTTATTTCACTATAAGGTCAAAAAAGTGAAATTCAAGCACTTTCCCTATTCGCAACTTTGTAATGTCTTTAGGTACTTTTTATGAAAATGCTAACGAAGATGTATTTGTACAAATATAACAAGTCAATGTAAATTAAACATAGCACTTTTCAAGGCAATGTTTGAAAATAAGCAATTTTAAGCACTCTAGATCCTTTTTAAGCACTTTTCAAGGTAAACCTTGATTTTCAAGGTCTGTGGGAACCCTGTGGAACCACTGTTCTACATGAGCTGTAATATTAGCCTTTCTGCAGCAGCAGAGTGTGCGCTGGCAATCTGGGAAAAAGTTCTTTTCTGCTTCTTGATCACCAGCGCAGCAAGGAAAACCAGTTTAACATTCCCAGCGCTGTTTTTGTTGCACGCTGCCGTGAACTCAGGCCACAGTTGTTTACGAGCGTCGCCTATTTCGCGGGTTCAGTCGCAAGAGATACCAAAGGAAGTGCCACCTAACAGCTTATAGTGTTCACGTTGCGCTGGTCAGTGAATGCACTAAGATGGCTCTACTACGTGAAAGTCCTTGAGAGCCGACTACCTGAGGCCGCCCTATCCGACAAACCTCGACAATGCCAAGCCCAGTCCTTGCTAAGTTTTTTCTTAACCGACTCGCGAATGATTCAAAGAGGGTCTTTCAGACTCCGGATGGTAGCTGAATATCTATTGTTTTCAGCTTCCATGTCAATGCTTGTACATTCTAGAAGCTTCAGACGGGCCTTTGCAACATCATGAATTACTCTGGAGAGGACAAAGTTTTGGTTCAAACATTAAAGTTTATTATTTAAAGAAATCATATCAAACATGCGTGTCAATTTATGCTGAATGTTCATTTCAGAGAACTAACGTGTTATTTTTACTGTGCACAAAAAGGTCACATTGGGGTGAGTGGGGTGAGCCCTTTGTAGACAAACTGCTAGTTGCACAATTTTTCGTTTGGTTTCTCTTGCTTTCCAGCTGTTTTCTTCAAACGATGTGGCATATTTACCTCTTTACTGGCTGGACATGGCGTTTTGTGTACCTCTTGAGTTTTAATAATGATAAAAGATGTTTATATTTTAATATTTAACCCTTATCCTGCCATAAACCTAATGGCTTATCAGCCTCTCCACTGCCACTAAACTTTTACCATATGGCATCTGTAAACAAGATAGTATCAGTGGCATTGATTTAACAGGTTTTGTGCATTAACCTTAGATTTTATCTAATAACACTAAGAAGCAAAGTTGCAGATAAATAAATAAGCTTCACATTGGTATCATTTTTATTTACAAAGTACAAAAATATGTTTACATAATTTATCATTAAAGATTAACATGATTCAAAGAACATGGCATAATTTGTATAATTCTGACCAGTATAGTAGTAAAAATGTACTAAAATAAGATATTTGTTTACAAAATTATGTTTTATTATGAACAACAATATATCAATAAGTTTAATTTTGAAAATAATTATGTTTTGCAAATATTTCTATGTTTTAGAAACACACTGAATAAGATCTTTCGAGAAGAGTCTAAGCTGAAATTAAACAGCAGTATAAAATTTTTGACATGGATGTGTGGTTTTAAAATTTTCTACAAAATTGTGCACAATGATTTGACTGATTTTGATTATTTGATTTTATAGTTTGAAGTATCACGTATGTACATATTATAATTAATTTATTCGCTGTCGCTCTCTTGATTGCTTTCAGGCTTGTAGTATTTGAGTGTATGGTAGCGCATGAAACACTCCGGATTACACATCGGCTTCTCACACTGAATGCATTCATATGCCGTTTGTTTTCTCTTGAACCCCTCCCTATTTTTTGAACTTCCATTGCAAACAATGCAGTCCCTGGTGACCTTCTGTTTCTTCGCACCTGGCTTGGGCTTGCAGTGCCCAATGAAATGGCGTTCGGTCAGTCGGGCCAAGTGTTCAGACTTCCGTCCCTTCCGTTGTGGTTTCAGAGCGTTTGGGGCAGACTCGATCAGTTCCGTTACCAATGTATTTCGGAAGTCCATGTGGGAACGCTTCTTTTGCTGCTGGCTGTACTTCATGTGCAGTATGTAAGCGTTGACCACAAGTATATTGAAGAGGTGAAAGTACAATTTTTTCCACCACTTTACACATTTGCGGAGCACATCATAGTACTGAACAATTTGATCTGAAAGATCAACGCCTCCCATTTTTTGTATGTAGTCCACAATTGCAGATGGCTTCATGATGGGCTCATTTGTCTTGCGATTAACTTTATTTGTCATCACCGACTTGGCCTCATGTATTGTTGACAACATGTGAACGTCTCGCTTGTCATGGTACTTCAATGCGAGGAGATTTTCACGTCGCCTGAAGATGGTTTCGTCCTGCTTTAGCTTCACTGAGCCGAAAGCCTTAGGCACTTCCTTTCTGTTGATGCGCACTGTTCCACATGCATAAGTATCATATGATGACAGAACATCATACAATTCCGGAGACGTATAATAATTGTCCATGTAAACATGGTGCCCTTTGGTCAGTGTTCCCGTGCGTGCCATCATTCCAAGAACGATTTTGGACGTTTGCGTTATGTCAATGTAGTGGGAAGTGACATGACCATCTTCAGTTTCATCCTCCAATGTTTCGACATATGTAGCACAGTCCGTATTTCCGTGGTAGATGTCAATACCGACACAATACCCAGATGATGCCTCACACAGTTCGAACAGTTTCATTCCAAATTTATTTGGTTTCTGTGGATTATATACCCTGAATTGAACCCTTCCTTTGAATGGACATGTACCCTCATCAAAGCTCAAATCTCGCTCTGGCACATACTTCTGAAAATTGTCTATAATCATTTGGAGGAAGGGTCGGATTTTATAAAGTCTGTCGGATTTGTCATCACTATCATTGTCAACAATATGGAAATTTGACAGTATAAGAAGAAACCTGTTTTTTGACATGGTTCTGTTAAAGAATGGTGTTTCAATGTTTTCATGTGTGGACCAATAATCTTCTAATGATGGTTTCCTAACAATTCCCATGAGAAGCACGAGCGACATGAACACTTTCATTTCATCAACAGTTGTATCCACCCACCTGGTCAGTCTGCTGTGTGGCTTGAGACTGTGTGCATTTTGAATTCTTGACTGTGCATATTTATTTGTTTGTGTCACCATATTTTGCCACATGCTTTCATCAAACAACACATTCAACATACTCAAAGGTGTTATATCATTGGGGATATCTTCGGCATTCAAGCCTACATGGCTATCAAATTCCATCACAACAGGTGGAGTGTCAACATTCGACCAGCCATTTTCTGTGTCAATTGGAAAATCCTTGTCACGCACAGATTGTTCCAGATTAATTTCATTAATAACACTAGCACTCAATAAAACATCTTCTAAAACATCATCTTCATCAATATTATCCAACAATTCGTCCTCACTATCGCTTTCTGTCCACAATTGATTGAGAACATCATCAAGGTTCATTCGACGGTTCGCCATTTTGACTGTTGACTTTCCTTTTCTTTGTGTTGGATTTTGTTCAGCATATAAACACTTATTGGCTAATATTTTTAGATGAAATGACGTTGCAGATCACGTGACAAGCATTTATGAATGGAAATGTAAACATTTCGTAGTAAAATTCCACTAGTAAATCTCAATCGAGGCAACAGAACAGGGAAACCCCCTGAAACGACCTGAGGTCGCGATTGGCAGTGGATAGAGATAAAGCTTATCGCGAGCTGTGGTCGCGTATGGCAGGCAAAGGGTTAACACAGCCGTTGTAAACACCTCCGCCATCGATCATCTCCCCTTATCAGCCCTATGGGTTGTTGCAGACTGTACACATGCACATGTTGCAAATAGCGCATGGTTGACATTGGTGAGCTCACTGCTGTTCTGCAATTCCACATGGATGCCGTGCGTAAGTGATAGGGCAAAGTCTACATACGTGGTAAGTCTGGTGGCGGTAAGGCTGAAACATACATTTGATGTACAAATCATTTCTCGCAACCTGAGGTACCTAATCAAGACCCCAAAAGGCCTTAGACGGCCATTGAGAGCCAAAGGTACTGAACTGCTTTGATCAGCTTTTTTGATGTCCAAGGAACCATTTTAGAACACAGGCAAGATATAATTAGAACATATATTCTGAGCAAGCTTCATGATGATTGGGACAACATGTACATTCCAGAGTATTTGCAAGCTTTTAAGTAAATTTTACCAAGTGACCTATTTTTAGGCCACTTGACCCAGTTTTGAACTCTACCGAGAAATGATTGCGAGAAATGTCCAAACAAATTTGACGACAATTGGGTAATAAATGTGGTTTCTAGAGTGTTCACACGCGTTTTCTTTCATTTAAAACAGTAACATAGTTTCTTACCCCACATGACCCAGTTCCAAAACTCAGAAGACATATCAATGGGACAAATGTCCTAACCAGGTTTCATCAATAAATGGGGCCTCTAGTGTCAGCAACTTGAAGCCTTTTTAGTAAATTCGACCAAGTTACTTAGTTTTTATACCACATTAGCTCTTCTGACCTAGTTTCAATAAGATTTTGCAATAAATGTGGCTTCTAGAGAGTAAACAGATTTTTCTTTATTTTGACTTGACAGTGTTTGTCTCGCGAGACCCAGTTTAAACGTCGGCTGAGATATAATTGGAAAAAATGGTCAAACCCAAGTTCATGAAGATTGGGCAATAAAACTCTAGAGTGTTCCCAAGGTTTCACTATAGCTACATAAGTAAAACTGCATGGTCCCCATGCGGCAATGTTTTTCAATGAACCAAAACCATTTACGAACTCATGTCAAGCTGTCATTATAACGAATGTTCTGAGCAAGTTTTATGATAATAGAACAAAACAAGAGCACCCCCTTGCGGGTGCAGACCGCTCATCTATTTTCTTTTTAAAGGTGAAGGGACTCTCATTTTCAATCACAAAGGAGGGAGGGGTGGAGTGAAGAGCGGTGCATTGTGTGGGGGTGTGGACATTTATTACATTTTCTTCCAAAAATGCGAAAAAAAAGGAAAAACAAAATCGGGGTGGGGGGGGGGTGTGGGGGGATTCTTGGGTGCGATGGTTGGACGGTATTTCAAACATAAAATAATAAAAATAAATATTTGTGTTTTTTAACCGTTTCATAAAAAAAAATTGGGGGGGGGGGGGGGGGTGAGGTGGGGGGGTATAGTGTGAGGGTGTGGTGGTAATTTGTGAGATGATCTTCAAAAAAAAAAAAAAAAAAAAAATGGGGGGGGGGGGATTCGGGTGGGGGGAGGGGGGGTGGGGGGGGGATTCTTGGGTGCGATGGTTGGACGGTATTTCAAACATAAAATAATCAAAATAAATAGTTTTGTTTTTTAACCGTTTAAAAAAAAAATTGGGGAGGGGGTGGGGGGGGGGGGTATAGTGTGAGGGTGTGGTGGTCATTTGTGAGATGATCTTAAAAAAAAAACAAAAAAAAAAAAAAAAAAAAAAACAAGAGTGCCAAACTGTCACAAGATACGCCCGTTTGAAGGTTTTGGACACCTTGAACTTGACCTATATATCATCTAGACACAACTTCTGACCAAAGTTGGTGAAGATCAGATGAAAACTACTTCAATTAGAGAGCGGACACCATGCAAAATGCTTGAAATGCACTATGTGACCCCATGACCCAGCATGACCCATATTCAAACCTGACCTCGATATTGTCTAGATACAACTTCTAGTTTTTGACCCGACATGACCCATATTCGAACTTGACCTAGATATCAACTAGATGCAACTACTGACCAAGTTTGGTAAAGATCGGATGAATACAATTTGAATAAGAGTCCGGACAAAGTGGCGCTGTTGAAAATGGACTAATTGACCCTATGACCTAGTTTTTTACCTGGCATGACCCATATTCGAACTTGGCCTAGATATCAACTAGATGCAACTACTGACCAAGTTTGGTGAAGATAAGATTTATACAATTTGAATTAGAGTCCGGACAAAGTAAAATGCACTAATTGACCCTTTGACCTAGTTTTTGACCCAGCATGACCCATATTCGGACTTGACCTAGATATCAACTAGATGCAACTACTGACCAAGTTTGGTGAAGATCGGATGAATACAATTTGAATTAGAGTCCGGACAAAGTGGCGCCGTTGAAAATGCACTAATTGACCCTATGACCTAGTTTTTGACCCGGCATGACCCATATTCGAACTTGGCCTATATATCAACTAGATGCAACTGCTGACCAAGTTTGGTGAAGATCGGATGAATACAATTTGAAATAGAGTCCGGACAAAGTGGCCCCTTTGAAAATGCACTTATTGACCCTATGACCTAGTTTTTGACCCGGCATGACCCATATTCGAACTTGGCCTAGATATCAACTAGATGCAACTACTGACCAAGTTTGGTGAAGATCGGATGAATACAATTTGAATTAGAGTCCGGACAAAGTGGCGCCGTTGAAAATGCACTAATTGACCCTATGACCTAGTTTTTGACCCGGCATGACCCATATTCGAACTTGGCCTATATATCAACTAGATGCAACTGCTGACCAAGTTTGGTGAAGATCGGATGAATACAATTTGAAATAGAGTCCGGACAAAGTGGCCCCTTTGAAAATGCACTTATTGACCCTATGACCTAGTTTTTGACCCGGCATGACCCATATTCGAACTTGGCTTAGATATCAACTAGATGCAACTGCTGACCAAGTTTGGTGAAGATCGGATGAATACAATTTGAATTAGAGTCCGGACAAAGTGATGCCTTCCGCCCGCCGCCCGCCCGCCGCCCGCCAAGGGGTTTCACATAATACGTCCCGTATTTTATACGGGCGTATAAAAATAGGGGGGGGGGGGGGTTGGGGGGGGGGGGGGCACGGGCGTTGGTTTGGGTGGAGTCTATTGTGGTATGTCAGGTAAGAGCAGTTTTGTCAAAGTATCAATCAAATCTAATCATAAATAAAGAAGTTATGGCAATTTTAGAGAAATTTAATAATTTGACCTTGAGAGTCAAGGTCATTCAATGGTCATGGTAAAATTCAACTTGCCAGGTACAGTAACCTCATGATAGCATGAAAGTATTTGAAGTTTGAAAGCAATAGCCTTGATACTTAAGAAGTAAAGTGGATCGAAACACAAAATTTAACCATATATTCAAAGTTACTAAGTCAAAAAAGGGCCATAATTCCGTAAAAATGACATCCAGAGTTATGCAACTTGTCCTTTTACTGTACCCTTATGATAGTTTGCGAGTGTTCCAAGTATGAAAGCAATATCTATGATACTTTAGGTGTAAAGTGGACCAAAACACAAAACTTAACCAAACTTTCAATTTTCTAAGTATAAAGGGCCCATAATTCGGTCCAAATGCCAGTCAGAGTTACATAACTTTGCCTGCACAGTCCCCTTACGGTAGTTAGTAAGTGTTGCAAGTATGAAAGCAATAGCTTTGATACTTAAGGAATAAAATGGACCTAAACGCAAAACTTAACCAAAATTTTCAATTTTCTAAATATAAAAAGGGCACATAATTCAGTCAAAATGCACGCCAGAGTTATCTAACTTTGCCTGCCCAGTCCCCTCATGATAGTAAGTAAGTGTACCAAGTTTGAATGCAATAGCATTGATACTTTCTGAGAAAAGTGGACCTAAACGCAAAACTTAACCGGACGCCGAAGCCGACGCAGACGCCGACGCCAAGGTGATGACAATAGCTCATAATTTTTTTTCAAAAAATAGATGAGCTAATAAAATGGACCTTAACACAAAACTTAACCAAAATTTTCAATTTTCTAAGTATAAAAAGGGCACATAATTCTGTCAAAATGCACGCCAGAGTTATCTAACTTTGCCTGCCCAGTCCCCTCATGATAGTAAGTAAGTGTACCAAGTTTGAATGCAATAGCATTGATACTTTCTGAAAAAAGTGGACCTAAACGCAAAACTTAACCAAAATTTTCAATTTTCTAAGTATAAAAAGGGCACATAATTCAGTCAAAATGCACGCCAGAGTTATCTAACTTTGCCTGCCCAGTCCCCTCATGATAGTAAGTAAGTGTACCAAGTTTGAATGCAATAGCATTGATACTTTCTGAGAAAAGTGGACCTAAACGCAAAACTTAACCGGACGCCGACGCCGACGCCGACGCCAAGGTGATGACAATAGCTCATAATTTTTTTTCAAAAAATAGATGAGCTAAAAAGGGATTTCTAGCAAGTCCACAACATTTCACTATAGCCAAATAAGAAACGGACTGGAACCATTTTTCGAAATCGGCTGAGATATCACTCGATGAAATGTTCCAAGCAAGTTTCAAGATTTTGCAATAAATGTGACCTCTAGAGTATTCACAAGGTTTTACCATAGCCATATAATGAAAACTGCTTAGCCTTCGGGCTTCCATGATTTTAAACTGACCAGAACCATTTTTGAACTCGTCCAATATACATGTATCATTGGGACAGATTTTCTGATTAAGTTACATGATGATTGTGCACAAAATTTCACTTGTAGATTTTTCGCAACCATTTGTTTTAGTTGACCTAGTGAACAACATAGTTGTAGAAATTAATGTGCTTACTTTGACGTTTTGATACATGTGTTCTCCATTTTACACGAAAACAAACAAGATTTACTACATTCTATAATTACAACAAGTTGCATGAATCAAGCTTGATTAATTGTTGAGATGCAAATTTCATCAAACATACTTAGAGATAGATAACTGGACGGAATTTTCATTTATATCTCTTGCATATAGAACATGAGGCAAGTGATAGAAGACAAACCGTTTGATAATTACCATCTAAGGGAACATTCCTCCCATCTAAGGGTAGAGTTCTCCCAACTAAGGGTACAGTATTCCCAACTGTCACACGGCCAACTCTTTGTGCAGCAAGTGAGATTACCGGTATAAGTATATCGTCTGGAGGGTGATCCGGAGGGAAAAGTTGTCCATCAATACTTATATCTGCAATTGAATGGAATGTTTCAGATAAGTTTCTTCTGTTCTTATTTGACATCAATACAATTTACAATCAAATGAATATCTATCACATATGAACAAAATTGATAGAGAACCACTAAAGGCTTGTCATGTCTTAAAGATGGAAATAAAAAGATCAATAATTAAACATTTAAAGTTTTGAATACAAATGTTTGGCAGATTATTTCCTGCTGTTGAGTTCCGATGCTTTCATGTGCATATATGAAGACATTTAGCGTGTATATGAATCTGTTGCCCGAAATATATCAAGTGTTCACAGTAAATTGACGTACTTACTCTTGCTTTTTTATTCATAATGATTTTGATATGTCAGGACCAGTACCGCCACCTGTCACATTAATCTCATCTGTTTGTTTTGTTGTTACTTAATACAAAACACTTAAAAAAGCTAATGGAACGTTTACCGGTATATAATAATAATCTTACCAAGACTGTCCAAGTCAGTGGGGCCGAAACCTTCGTATTCCCTATTTTCTGGATCATGCAATGGCTGTGCCACTATAGGATTAGTGCCCTGAAATTCAAACAAACTTATTTGTATAAAAATGTTTAACAAGACTATAGCCAAGCAATATATGTCTCCTACAGGCTCCACCACTGTCAGATTATTATTTTTTTTAAATATTTGTTGCCATAGAAACCAGAATTTTTGACATAGGAACAAAATGAAATGACGTGCATGATGTCCATATTGCCATCTATCCATGTTTTAAGTTTCATGAAAAAATATGAATAACTTTTAAAGTTATCGCAGGATCCAGAAAACCACCATTTTCAGCAGTATTTCTTGTCTCATTTGTTGCCATAGCAACCAGAACCTGACCTTCTTTTCGTACTTGGCATGGGAAATAAAACCCATGTGCAGTGTACAAGGATTGCCTTTGTAACAGGGCATCGCCTGTAACAATGCACTGCCCCCGTTACCCAAATAACAATTGCGTTAGCTATGTGCAAGATGAATCACTCGAGTAAATATACAAATCAAATTAATTATTTCTAGGCTATTAAACTAAATGATATTGTCTACGAACATCCTAAATTCAAAACCTTAGGTTTCTTCTCCCTAATCACAAGGGCAACGTTATCGTATTTTTGTTATGCAAACAAGATAATTTGACATTTAAAAATTGGGATGCAGAGTCTCTTTACGTCAATATTTCCATGTACATGTATTTTCAGCAAGATATTACCAGGTTGAATTTTTTTGTGCTGGTTTGAAGACCAGTACATCAAGTCAGACCTGTGTTTTTCAAACAAGTTTCTAATAATTTATTTCATTTTAATCCAACGTCATTTTGAAATATGTTGGCCATACTGATAGTAATAATGTCGCAAACTACATGTTATAATGACCTCGAAATAGGTGACCCGATAAATGTTCTCCTGTCAACTAGAACAGACAAAGTTCATAATGGTTAAATGTCTTCCTACCACATAATAGGGGATAAAACCTGTCCTATTATAATTATCACCAAGCAGTACAGAGATTTAATAATATAATTATTGCTTTTGCAACATATAATAGCTATGACTGTGTATTTAAACCAGTAGGTAGAAGAAGTGCCCCAATAAAAAGTAGGGAGGTAGGGAATTTGTGGCAGGTTATTCCAAAATTGTCCGATGAATTATTAAGTTTTCTTCTGAAAATTAAAGCTGTATGATACAATATTTAGTTTAAACATATTTATTTTAGCTCGATTGCATCGAAAGCCTAAGGCTTATTTTAAACGCTCTCGAGTCTGTTTCCTGGGACTAGAACCTTTACTTGGTGTCTTTGGGAGAGATCTAAACAAGGGCTGTTTGTAAAACATGCATGCCCCCCCTATGGGCTGTAAGTTGTAGTGGCAGCAATTGTGTGAATACGTTTTTTGGCACTGTGACCTTGACCTTTGACCTAGTGACCTGAAAATCAATAGGGGTCATCTGCGAGTCATGATCAATGTACCTATAAAGTTTCATGATCCTAGGCGTAAGCGTTCTTGAGTTATCATGGGTAAACCATTTTTTCTATGTTGAGTCACCGTGACCTTGACCTTTGACCTAGTGACCTGAAAATCAATAGGGGTCATCTGCGAGTCATGATCAATGTACCTATGAAGTTTCATGATCCTAGGCATAAGCATTCTTGAGTTATCATCCGGAAACCATTTAACTATTTCGGGTCACCGTGACCTTGACCTTTGACCTGGTGACCTCAAAATCAATAGGGGTCATCTGCGAGTCATGATCAATGTACCCATGAAGTTTCATGATCCTAGGCATGAGCATTCTTGAGTTATCATCCAGAAACCATTTTACTATTTCGGGTCACTGTGACCTTGACCTTTGACCTAGTGACCTGAAAATCAATAGGGGTCATCTGCCAGCCATTATCAATCTACCTACGAAGTTTCATGATCCTAGGCATAAGCGTTCTTGAGTTATCATCCGAAAACCATTTTACTATATCGGGTCACTGTGACCTTGACCTTTGACCTAGTGACCTGAAAATCAATAGGGGTCATCTGCGAGTCATGATCAATCTACCTATCAAGTTTCATGATCCAAGGCCTAAGCGTTCTTGAGTTATCATCCGGAAACCATTTTACTATTTCTGGTCACCGTGACCTTGACCTTTGACCTAGTGACCTCAAAATCAATAGGGGTCATCTGCAAGTCATGATCAATGTACCTATGAAGTTTCATGATCCTAGGCCCAAGCGTTCTTGAGTTATCATCCGGAAACCACCTGGTGGACGGCCCGACCGACCGACAGACAGACCGACCGACATGTGCAAAGCAATATACCCCCTCTTCTTCGAAGGGGGGCATAAAAAGCTCCCACAGTGGGGATTAAACCTATGACCTCCCGGTTGCTTGGCGGACACCATATCCTCTACGCCACAGCGGCCTACAATATTTTAATATGGCTGTGACCTTTGACCCAAATATACTTGTATTTCTTGCGATCACAATGTTTCAAGTAATTAAAATATTGACTCATAAATGACGAGATACAGTCAAAACCAGCTGTGTAACGAAAGAAGATAAAAAAAAATCAATCTGATAATAAACATAACATATTAAATATACACACCCTCTTCTATTTAAAAAGTTTCATTATGGTCCCTAACATGTGTTGTCATAGGTCTTTGTTTTCATAAGTCTTTTAAACGTTTCAATTATTGGCCGCATGTTAAAATTTTACATTATATGTGTTGTCATAGGTATTTGTTTTCATAAGTCTTGTAACATGAACATGGCATGCTGGTTTAAAAGGCATTATTACATGAAGTGTTCTGTCAGGAATTTCAACAGTTTGTCATGGAAACATAGACAAACAAGCAAATTCATTTACTTGATAACTCCCATCGTAAAATAAATTTTGATATCTAATTCATAGGGACACAACTAAAAGAAAAGAGTATTTGAAGGTTTGTGCCTTTTCTAACTTATTTGTACCTGTGATGCAATTGCAGCAGTCAATACTTTCATGAATCAATTAAAATTGACAAAATGTGACAAAATGAGTTCAATTCAATTTTATGTTTTTCTTCATTTTTTTCTTTAATTTTTAAATTTACTAAAAAAATTTTTTTTTTTTTAAAGACACGAGGATGGATAAACAGGACAATATTTGTAATATAACAAAATGTAGGGTTACTGTCTGTATGCATTGCAATTATCCTTATTAATATATATGCTACCACAAAGTTTCATGTTAAAATATTGTTTTTAACTGAGATAAAGCCCTGACAGATTACATTATACATGTATAACAAGAGATGTGTTTGTAAGAAACAAAATGCCCCCTATTGTGCTGCTTTGAAATAAAATTTCAATATATCATTTGGCAGGTTTAGAAATTATCTCCCTTTAAAAGCTTATTACTTCCCTTGGATTGTATTTTTTTACTTTTGACCTTGAAGGATGATGATCTTTCACCACTCAAAATGTGCAGCTCCATGAGATACACATGCATGCTAAATATCAAGTTGCTATCTTCAATATTGCAAAAATTTTCGCAAAACTTTAACCAAGGTTTATGTTTTGGGACAGAATGACAGAGTGACAGAATGACAGACAGACAGGCCAAAAATAATATGCCCCCGATCATTCGATCTGGGGGCATAAAAACAACAACACGCGATAACTCTTATATAAGAATGTGTAGGGTTATGTTTCTTGTGCATGTCACTTTTCAGCATCTATAAAATCATGAAGTTTCATGATGAAATATTGTATAGTTTCAGAGAATTGGCCCTGAAAAGTAACATCATATGAAAACAACAAAGGGCAATAACTCTTATTGAAGAGAGTGTAGGGTTATGGATCTTGTGCATGGCACTTCTCCTCATTGATATCTATACATCCATGAAGTTTCATGTTAAAATCTTGTAAGTTTCTGAAGCATTCCGACTTAGGAATGGACTGAAAGACTGATGGACGGACAACGCTAAAACTATATTCCTTCGCCTACAGCGGCAGATAACAATCTGTTTTAAAACATTAGACCTAGTGAACTAGTTTTTGACCTCACGTGACCAAGTTTCAAACTTGGCCAAGATAATATTTGGATAACTGATCTGAACAATTTGCATGACGATTGGAAATAGAATATGCCTCTGGAGTGTTAAAAAGGTAAATATTGACAACAAACAACAGACAGACATTAGACGATCACAAAAGCTCACCATGAACAGGTTGCACTCAGGTTAGCTGAAAAGAATGGGCGAGAAGCCTATTTTCCAAAAGTGTCTTTTTTTTAAAAACTTTTTGTTTTCTGAGATATTTTACTGTAAATAACTAATGGTGAAAATAATTGACATGCTCAACCCAGATTTAAATCACTATATTAATGTGAACTATGCCATATCTAAGCAATTATACTATATTTTAATGTAATGCAACCTTTGACCCTAGTTTTAACTAAAGCTGATACTATGGAAATATCTATATATGTCTAAAAGCATGCAGGTTTTATCAGCCTAGAGAAAAACCCACTACCAACTAAATCCAGAAAACTGATTTTAGGTACACTGGTCAAATTAGTTGTTCTAAACATATGCTACCAGTAGTATTTACATTACAACAATTATTAAACGTCCACATCTTTACAACTTGAAGAGATACTTCGATGGCGATAGGTCCTACCACACAATCAATGCTTGGGTTTAACAGGAAACAGTAAAACCTTTTAAAAATGTATAAATATATAAAGGAAAATGAGGTTTAAACTCGACATGATTTCAAATTTGAGAGCAAAACATCAGTTGTCTTACAAAATCAGGAAGACATATTTGTAACAGAATTCATGATTAAAATCCATATATTTATATAGCAATTCTACATAAAAGACAATAATATAAGTTATATCACAAACCCACTTTTCCTAAGTTAAAGGGGAAAACAGAATGATTTAAAAGAATTATTGTGAGACCGTGAATGTTTATAAAGACTAAATGTATTGAAGGAAGAAATATTTATAAATACAATTTACCTCTTCAGACACATTTAACTGTCCATTTTCAAGGCGTCTGGTGAGCGGAGGGACAGAGAACTGGCTGGTAAAAGCAGGTGAGGCATTTGAACCTGCAGCTGCTGCAGCTTCAAACTGCGGAATAGTTTCGGGTGTTGCTGGATGATTGAAGTTGGCAGGGCCACGGCCATGAGGGAATATGGAACCAGATAGAGTTGGCTGAGATATGGAACTGGGCGGGGGCGGTCGAGCGGTACTGGTTGCAGTGGGAGAGTGGGATACACCAGTGGCCGAGGCATCTTGTACATTCACATTGGCAGTGCTTGTGGCTCTTTGGGGTCCATCGTCCGCTGCTATGGAGATATTTCTATGTGTACCCTCACCACTGTTGTTGTGGAGAAGTGGGCAGTTAGGGGATAATCTCCTATGGGTCTGTTCCACATTGTCAGACAATGTCCATTCTTCACAAACAACATCACATGCAAAGCATCGAGTGGCATTAGGACCTTGATCGTGATCATGGTAGAAACCATTTCTAGCAAGTGCGATGCCATTACCTCCACCTTCATAATTGTGGAAGGTTATGAACCTCAGCCATTCAAACTGCATTTCTTGCTCACGAGTTATTGGTTCTCCAGTGTTCACTCTATTACGGAATGACCTTATCGGATACACAGCAACAGTTTGGTGCAACTGTTCCGGGTGCGCTATATACAGTCTCTGAGACACATCTTTTGCTATTTGTTGTTCTAGAGTCCTCTGACAATATTCCATCAGAATAGTTCTCCAATAAAGCCTTAAGTCTGTTTCTTTGCTTAGTTGAGTCATTATTCGAGAGATGTCACTCTGGAACTCCCATAGAATCAAACTTGGTTTTGGTAATTTCTTTGGCATTCGCTTTCTTGCAGTCCTTTTGCCAGTCAGGTAGTTTTTCTTGATTATAATTACAGAGTCAACTGGATCAGTTTCCTTCTTGTCCATTACCATTTGATTTTGATATTTTCCCTTTCTGTCCCTTAACATTTCTAGTGGATCTGTTTCCTTTTTGTATGTAACCATATGAACTAGATCAGTTTTCGTCTTGCCTGCTACAATTTGATTTTGATCTTTTTCTTTTTTGTCATTTACCATATGAATTTGACCTGTTCCTTTTTCGTCATTTACCATATGAATTTGACATGTTCCTTTTGTATCAGTTACCATTTGAACTTGACCTGTTCCTTTTGAGTCAGTTATCATTTGAACTTGACCTGTTCCTTTTGTGTCAGTAACCATTTGAACTTGACCTGTTCCTTTTGTGTCAGTTACCATTTGCACTTGACATGTTCCTTTTGTGTCAGTTATCATTTGAACTTGACCTGTTCCATTTGTGTCAGTTACCAGTTGAACTTGACATGTTCCTTTTGTGTCAGTTACCATTTGAACTTGACCTGTTCCTTTTGTGTCAGTTATCATTTGAACTTGACCTGTTCCTTTTGTGTCAGTTACCATTTGAACTTTATCCGTTTCCTTCTTGCCAGATACTATTGGGACTGGATCTCTGCCCTTTCTATGTGTTAACTCCCAACTATGTTCTGTTACGCAGAAAGCTTGTATCTGAACTAGATCTGTGTAACTGACAATCGCTTCGGAAGGAACTCCACATGACATATTGACAACAAATACGTTGTTAGCCTTCCAGGAGAGTAAATTATGGAATTGAACGTCAAAGCTGTGAATTGACAAAAGACACAGCGCAGATGAATCCAGAGTCATGTTTAACGTCTCAAACTTCAATTGGCTTGGCAGATATTGGGGTTTTATTTTGAGCACTTCTAATAAGGCATCCAACTTCAGTCCATCAATATCAAAAGCAGAGCTGAATAATAGATCAAGTTGTGGAGGTTTCCAAGTCGGGTCAGAAACAACTACCTCTTTCAAACCTGTTGCAGCTGAATTAATGGTTTCTTCACGAAGTTTGATTTTGCTCATTGACAACACTTCAGTTAAGTTCAGTTCAGTTAGGTTAATTCCTATTGCAGAAACTATATTAACTTCCATCCGATTTTCTCTCCTCAAAATTAAGCAGAACAAAAGGTAAGTTGAATACCGGGGTATTTCCTGGGTAAAATCAGTGTTTGTAAGGGAACAAGAGAAGGATTGCAGTCCTTCATAATGGAGCATATCATAACTCAATATTGTTTTTAATGAGTGTAATAATGATTCTTGTGTACTTATTTGCTGTTTCAGCTCATTTGCTACATGTAAGCTAAGATAGTCTTCAGATTGCATCGCAAGGGAACAACATGAATCATCATATTGGACAGATGCACTAATATTGGGACAACCAGATGTTTCAGTAAATAAATTATTGTTTCCATTCTTTCTATCATTTCCATCATCCAAGCTTTTGCAAAGCGTTTCTTCATGATTGAAAACATATTTTTGGGAAGGTATCTCTTTCATGTAATCCACACACAATGATTCACTGGCATTTAAAACAGACATTATTTTGTGTTTATCTGACAAAACATCTTCAGTTACTTCAGTCACTGCACCAAGCTGATTTCTACAATACTCCATAAATTCAGATATTCCAATGACAGTTCTGGATTTTCTATTTAGCGTTTGTAGGTTAGTATCTTGTACATAAGGGTTATTATTTTCACTTTTGAAATTGAGTGTCATATAAAAGGTTTCAACTTTCCCTGTGAATGATGTTTTATCTGGTGTAAGTTTTTCAATTGTACTTGAAACTTCATAACTTTTTTCTGCAGCAGATTTGCGAGGGAAGGAGCTCTCAACATGGTTCAAAAGGGTTGTAGATTTTGTTTCTCTGTTTGGAATATTTTTTTTTTCCGAATCTCTGCTAGATATAAATGTTTCAAGGTTTTTTCCAGTATCATATTTTGTGTTATATTGATTGCCATTGAAACTGTCAGTCATTTCAGTACTTATTTGTTCCATCACACCTGTCCTTTGAATGGACAATTTAATAGTCGGAATAACCTCAGGTGAAATTTTCACGATTTCTACTGCTTCTTTGTCCACAGACATTTCCTTTGAGTGCTTTTCACAAGAGGTCTCATCTAATATATGGCAGATTTTCTAATCAGTTTCATTGAATCTTTTTTGATTGTTAAATTCGGTTTCAACTGTTTCACTTGGTTGAGTTTCTTGCGTTGGAATTTTATTACCACTTGCTGCCTGTCTGCTCAGTCCAGTCTGTCCATGTTGAAAAATAATCGCTGAAATGAAATAGCACATTTTTTATTTGATATTCCCAGCAAAATATATTTCTACTGGAGTAAACTTTCATTCTTCTCCCATTATTGTTTTCATGAGGTCTGGAAAGTTTGCATGTGTGATCTTTTCATGTATGTTTAATTGATGGGTTTTTTTTATTTACTGGTACATTTGGCTTTTTAAATATTTAAAAAAATTTGGTCCCATGACCTTCACACATTTTTATTTAAATTACAATGTAAATTCTGCTTTTAACACGATATTATAAGTTCAACAACAACAGGGCTTTGATGTCTTATACCCACTCGACCGTCGACTAAGTCGATTGATTTTAACGTCAGTAGAGTTAAAATTCATAGCTGGTAGCCAGTATGGTCAATTGCTTTTTTCGTGCAACATGTCTGAAATAGCTACACTTAGACCCTTATTCAACACTGTATAGGTTTATCTCCCTTCAGCAATTATGAAGTAGACGATTATTAAAAAGTGTTGTTGGTCCATCTCGCAAGATGCTTTAACTTATTATTATTACCGGGTGGAGAACTCGTAAATATATTAAAAACTGTAATGAACAAAACGGCCCTGACACGCTCACATGAGTTCAAGTAACACCAATTTTAAAAGCCTTGACGTTCTGACACAGTTTTTGACCCATGATACAAACATTGCCGTGATATCGTCAAGATGAGCATTATGATTAAGTTTGAACATGTGGCTTCCAGAGAGGTAATTTGGGCTTTCTAAAATTTGACTAAGTGACCTAATTTTAAGAAACATGTGACACAGGGTAACATTCTGTATATACATTTTTGCAATAAACATTCAGGTCAAGTTTCATCGAGACTGAGTCATAAATATGGCCTCTTGAGTGGTAATAGGGCTTTTCTAAGATTTGACCTGATGACCTAGTCTTTGAACACACATGAACTAGATTCAAAGTCGACCATAATATTGTCAAGATAAACATTTTTACCAAGTTTCATCAAGATTGAGGCATGTTAGAGTCATGAGATTGTTATGATAATCATTCTGACCCCAAGTTTCATCAGGATTAAATAAACAAGAAGGCCTGAAAGGCCCAAAGTCACTCACCTGAGCTAACAAGATATTATTAGGACAAATAATCTGAAAGTTTCATGAAGATTGGAAAATAAATGTGGCCTCTAGAGTGTTAACGAGGTTTTACTAGAGCCATATAAGGAAAAATGCCCCACCCCCTGGCAGCCATGTTTTTTAACCAACCGGCATCATTTTTGAACTCGTCCAAGATATTATCGGGATGAATCTTCTGACCAAGTTTCATGAAGATTGGACAGTAAATGTGGCCTCTATAATACTGTTAACAAGATTTTACTATAGCCATATAAGGAAACATAACCATTTTCGAACTCATCCAAGATATCAATAAGACAAATCTTCTGACCAAATTTCATGAAGATTGGACAATAAATGTGGCCTCTAGAGTGTTCACAAAATTTTACAAAAGCCATATATAGCCTTATAAGGAAAAATGCCCCGCTCCCTGGTGGCCATGTTTTTAAAGAAACCGAAACCATTTTCGAACTCATCCACGGTACCATTGGGACAAATCTTCTGACCAAGTTTCATGAATATCGGAAAATATAAATGTGGCCTGTAGAGTGTTAACAAGGTTTTACTATAGCCATATAAGGAAAAATGCCCCGCCACCTGGCGCCATGTTTTTCAACCAACGGGCATCATTTTTTAACTCATCCAAGATATTATTGGGATGAATCTTCTGACCAAGTTTCATGAAGATAAGACAATAAATGTGGCCTCTAGAGTGATAACAAGATTTCACTATAGCCATATATAGCCATATAAGGAAAAATGCCCCGCCCTTTGGCAGCCATGTTTTTCAAGCAAACGTAACCATTTTCGAACTCATCCAAGGTATCATTGAGACCAATCTCCTGACCAAATTTCATGAAGATTGGACAGTAAATGTGGCCTCTACAGTGTTTACAAGGCAAATGTTGACGGCGCACGATGGACGACAGACAAAAGGCGATCACAAAAGCTCACCATGAGCACATTGTGCTCAGGTGAGCTAAAATGTGACTTCTATAATGGTAACAGTTGACGAACCATGCACATTGCACAATACCAGACAATTAAACTTGCCTAGGTGATCTAAAAATAAATCATTTATATTTTTGTCAAATCCTATACATGCATACAAATTCTAAAACAAGTCTTAATAGATTTTGTCCCTTGGAACCAGCCTACTCACCAACCCGAGGACAATAGTGAGGCTGAACCAGCTCTGAAACAGCACACCTTCCAACAGGATGAAGATTATGCTGCAAAGGGAGAGAACTTCCGTTAGGGTAAGTAACTAATATCACCACAAACCCCCTCCCTTTTAAACTGTTTCAATAATTGTGTAATAGACATTTTAAAAATTAATTATCATAATACAGGTGCACATAATTCATTTTTGTATTTAATTTCTAAATGATGAAAAAAGCCAAGTTCCGACATAACTATGCACAAATTATTTATATAATACATTTAAATTAATAAAGCACAAGTTACACAATTGTAGTTTCCTTTTGTATGAAAACAAAATAATTGTGATTTCCTTTTGTATGACCATTGACCAAGCATACCAAGTAACTACCCATTCAATATTCAAATGCATTAAAAATGTAATAATATAAGAGTGCAAAACTCTACTAATTCGTTATAGATCTATCCTTACATGAAACTGACTTTTGAGATTGTATATTGTAGTTACAGCGTGTTTCCTCTATATAAAGTAAGTACTGTAAATCGGCACCATTCCCAATGCAACCATTTTTCCCAATTTCAAAATGAAAATTCCCAATTCAAGTAAAAAAAATCCAAATTCACAGGAAAAAAAATCGGCGATGTTTACTCTTTTGTTTTACCGCGAAAATCAAGTAAAACTTAAATCAGTGCTTGTTAACCAACAGGGGAAGTAACCGCAGCAAGTGTTGATGACGATATATTGATTGGTTCCCATTGTCTGAATACTCCTGTACTTGATAAGGGGAACCTTAATCAAAACGCAACACATTTTCGCAAATTACCACTAACGATGGCGTCGCATAATTCGAAGTATTATCGCAAGAAAATAAACAAAAAAGCAGTCGATAAGTGCAGCCCTCTAACTAACAGATTCACATCCATGTACGTCAACATCACAAGTACTAGATATTATATTAAATGATATTCCCAAGGTTTAATGATTTAATTGTATGCAGTTATAGTAATGTTATAGTATTCTGTTGCAACTGTTTTGCAGAAAGAAAACTGATGTTTTGATCAAGTTGTAGATTGTGATATATCAAACATTTTACTTTCTGATAAATTGAGCAAGCAGACAATGTTTGAACAAGAGAATTCCTGTGTTCTCTGCAGCTAAAAATTGAATTATTCTCAAATCTGGTAATTCCTTTTATAAGGTCTGTGCTACTGAACTTTTGCAAGACACATGTACGTGAAGTGGAATAGCTGTTGTTCCAAATAGAGATTATTATCTAGCATAGTTTGGTAGATAGTTGAAATTTAAAATGTGATTTTTATTATCCCCACGCTTTTCGGAGAAAAGGTGGGGATATTGTGGTTATCTCCTTCTTCCATTCATCCTGGCAACTTTCTCCTCCTACACTATAAGCACTAGAACCTTGAAACTTATACACATGGTAGCTATGAGCATATGTGTGACCCTTCACTATTTGGAATTTTTATCTGACCCCTGGGTCAAAAGTAATGGTTAATCATTGCTACATAGCAGCATTTACTTTTGATTTCTAAATTCTAAGTATGAATTCAAATACATGAATGTCATATTTGACCGGGTGGCAAATGCAAGTATTTTATTCAATCCATATATTATTATTCAATGATAAATATAAAATAAACCAGAAAGCACACAGTTTTTCGAGTTTAGTATATGCTTTATTCAGATTTGAGCATAATTAATAAATTTCCCAATTTGGATGAAAAAAAAGGCTAATTTTCCCAATTTGACCTGTACCGGCACCAGTCCCAAAGTTGTGAGGAAAAACGCTGGGTAAGAAAACTGGAATGCAGTCTGTAACAATAAAAAAGATCTGTTTGTTTAGGAAAATTATTAGGATCACTTCACATGATCAAGCTTTAATGCAGTACTTATTTAATTTATTTCAAGGATTAACAAGAGATGTGTTTGTCAGAAACACAATGCCCGTTGTTGTTTTTCTTTTTTATCGAGTGAACCGGGATTGTCTCCCATATGGCCATCGCCCCCAGAAAGACGTGTTAGTTGGTTATGGGGGCTAATGCAAGATACAGGAGACACCCCGTTCCAGAGGTGACCCTGGGTCTTTTAGTGCCCGGTGTATAGCACCTAGTACACTGCACCTCGGTTTAACGTCTCATGCGAAAGACGAGTGCTTAACACAATGCCCCCTATTGCGCCACTTTGAAATAAAATGTCAATATATCATTTGGCAGGTTTAGAAATTATCTCCCTTTTAAAGCTTAATACTTCCCTTGGATTGTATTTCGGGACTTTTGACCTTGAAGGATGACCTTGAACTTTACCTTTCACCACTCAAAATGTGCAGCTTCATGAGATACACATGCATGCCGAATATCAAGTTCCTATGTTCAATATTGCAAAAGTTATGAAGAATGTTAAAGTTTTGGTTAAAGTTTTGGGACACACACACACGCACACACACACATACAATGACAGACAGGCCAAAAACAATATACCCCTGATCTTTCTATCCTGGGGCATAAAAAGAACAACAGGTCATAAAGGCGCATAGGTCGCTCACCTGAAAAATGTAGAAACTAACCTGTTATGAGCAGATTTTTTTTTTTTTACTCTGTATATCACAGATTTAATATGTTCCCCCCCCATGAAACAGGACTTTGACAAAGGATTTGTTTTGCAAACAACTGACCATAAGAGTTCATCTGATCATATTAGTGTGACACCCTTAAGTCATTTACGACCAATGCCAATACATCTGGCAATGTATCAGGTGCAATGGTGCAGTGGTTGCTGAGTAACCCATGGAAATTATGCGAGGCAAATGTATCTGCGAAAAATCTGGCCGATCAGTCAATCTGCTCACGAGCTATCAATCATATTTATAACATTCAGTGTCAGTGACTTTGATCATTGACCTAAATTTCAATATGAATTATATACTGTTCAAGGTCAATGCATCTGCAAAGTATGAGGCCCATCACTCAATCCTTTCATGACACGTTGAACAGAAAACAAATAAACACTTAAAGGTGCCTTTTCACAGATTTTGGCATTTTTTAACTTATTCATTAAATGCTTTATATCGATAAATGTAAACATTGGATCGTAAAAGCTCCAGTAAAAAATCAAGAATAAAATTAAAAAAAGGAAAAGAACATTGCCCAGACCAGGTTTTGAACCAGTGACCCCTGGAGTCCTGCCAGAGTCCTGAAGTAAAAACGCTTTAGCCTACTGAGCTATTCCGCCGAGTACACTTCTTTGACGTATTTTATACCTTATATAAGCAATCTTCGTAGTTTTACCAAATTTAACGACAAAAACAGAACTCTCCAAATTATTCAATCGTTTCGCGTTGCAACGCTTTATAATTTTTAGGTTTTAAAATCGTCAAAAGATGCATATAATGGCTATATTAGACCATGGTAAATGTTCAGTATTACTGTTTCCTCACAAATATCATAACTAAAACGAAAATTTGCGAATCTGAAACAACTTTTTTCAATTTTGTCAATTTACCAAAGCGTGAAAAGATCCCTTTAATGTCACAGTAGAGGTCATCTACTGTCCAAGACCAATGCACATGGGAAGTATAAAGCCAATTATTCCCTCCGTTCACAAGTTATTGATCGGAAACAATTTTCACTCTTAGTGTGACAGTAACCTTGACCTAGTGACCCCAATTTCAAAAGGGGTCATCTACTGGCAAAGGCCCATGCACATGGGAAGTATCAAGCCAATTGGTCAATCCGTTCACAAGTTTTTGATCGGAAACGAACTGGTCTACCGACAGACCGACCGACATCCCGTAAAACAATATACCCCCTCTTCTTCAAAGGGGGTCATAATTTAAGGTTTTACTATATAAATATTTATACATAAAAACTCTAGGGTAGGGCCAACTTTGACCACAGTGGCATGATTTGAATAAACATAGTAGAGGACCACCACACGATATGGAACACAAGTCTATAAGTCTGATGTGTATTTTCTTTTGACCCAAGGAATATGATTTGAACAAAACTAAGAAGAGGAAAACTATAAATGTTTAACACCAAATATCAAAGCCCTGTCCCTTGCGGTTTCATAGAAGATTGTATATGTTCATCGATATTTACCATACATGTCAATATAAATAATACGACCCCTGGGGCACAGTCACTTTGACACCAGGGGAATCATTTAAACAAACTAAGCAGAGGACCACTAAAAGACGTCATATGCCAAATAACAAACCTGTTTTTCTAGGTTTATATAAAGTAATTGTTGAAGAAATCACGGTTATCGATCACGCTACCAGCTTAATCGAATTTTCCAATATGGCGCCAAAGATCTATTAATATACCAAGATAAGTGTTATCGAGATATCCCGTTAATTCGCCCGGCCTCCGAGATTTCCCTGACGTAATCGGTCACGTGATATCGAGAATTTTATATCGATGTCGGCTGTCTAAGAATCGATCGGGTTATTAATTGATGTAATTGATTGTTTAGCAAACACATTGTTTGATTAATTAATGATTTATTTAAAATGATTAACTTAATTTAAAATTATGTGTGTTGTGTTCAAATTAATTGCTTAAGCTATGGATAGTTATAAAATGTTACATAATTTAATAAGTGTTATCCAACCTAACTTATTCCGCGTTATACTCATTATTTGAGATATTTGTGTTGCACGATTTTTCAAATAAAAGAAACGATCATTTGAAGTCGCATTAATTTAAAAGAGATTACATTACCTCGTCGGCTCGTTGATATATTGTATAAATTGTGTTAATAGCATCGAAATAATCCGACTTTTGCTGTAATGTCCGGGTTAAAAACAATTATCGCGTGTTATTGCATTTGAGTTAAAACCTGAACCAAATAAAAGCACGATAACACAATAAAAGTTTAAATGGCGTTTTGTCAATTACTAAAAAGTAATTTATGTTAAAGAAACATTAATTGAAATTAGCCACGAAAACACACCCAATTTACATCGAACTCATTAGACATTGTTGACCCGTAATGATGTTTGTAACGCTTTTCACGCCTGTTGTATTGTAAAATATATACCACTTAAAACGAATTTTATTTGTGTTATTTTATATATCTTTCTTACGGAAGAGGAAACAATTGATTACGCGACAGTCAGTCGCCTGCTCGGCAGCTGTCTTTGGTTGAGAAGCACCGATGTGGCCCTGCTGTCTCAGGTTGAGATACACAGGCCATGACAGGGATTCACATGCATATTGGTGTCAGATTCCACACATTTGTGGTCAAAGATTGGTCTCTGTACATCCATCCTAACCATTTTAATACGATCACAGACTAGTTTATTCTTAGTTTTCGAAAACAGTTGTACCTTACGCTTGAACATATTTAACATGGCAAGGTACAAGAACGATTTTTTTTCGTGGGATGACGACTTAGACCTAGACGAAATTTTAGGTGAATATACTGAAGATGAAGAACCGCTGCATACTACAGTAGTAAAGGAATCCGTATATGTGTGTCCAGACTGTTCGAAAGAGTTTAAAAGTATTTCTGGGTTCCGTGGTCATGTCATGAATAAACACGACAAAAATCTCAAAGGTATTTAAATTTGAAAATAGTTATAATTGCTTCATTGCAAAATGCAAGCTCTGGCAAAATGAAAAGGCTTTAAGTTACAGAGGTACAATCTTCTTGAACGAACGATGTTCAATATTTGCTTAGATTTAGATACAGTTATGCAATAAATGATCAACAAGATAGGAAAATAAGGTTCATGACTCTTTAATAGCCAAAAGTAACAGCAAATTATAATAAGTAACACAAATCATATACTTAAATGATACACATGATTCGAATGTTGTACTCAGTCAAATATGATATGTATGTTTCTAAACTAAAACATATTACATATGGTGCTCATCAAATACGGTTTTAGAATATGAAAATTGTAGAATTATGAAACAATGGATCACAATATTTCATTAAAATCAGAGACGTAGATAACATGTTATCTACGTCTCTGATTAAAATAGAATGACTCCTATGGTTATAATAGTTGTGATATACAAACAATATAACACTTAACAGTATTGCAATGGTTCAACGAAATGTGATAATGCATTATTACATAAAATAATGATATACATAATGACAGTTCTACTTTAACACATTTGTCACAAAAACTTTTCATTTGAATGCAAGTTTCGTTTTTATTGCAGCTGGAGACTTTAAAAAGAGTCCACATTCTTCAAGTGACAAACGCCATTCTGATGATATTGAAAATCAAAGGTTCAATCAAGTATTTCCAATCGCATTTAAAACCAGCTTAGAGAATCTTCCAACAGACCCTTTGTATAATATATTTGGTTCCTCTAGTACCCCTGTAATTGCTAAAGAGTGTCAAGAAAATGCATCTTTTGAGAATTTCATGAGGTCGGTAATGGGAAAATGCTTAGCAGGAAATAACATTTCAACTGTTGAAGAAAGAGAGGTTTTTTTCAAAAAGGTTCACATGTGTAGAATAGACCCTGTGATGTTAAGTGAAGGCATTAAAACAATTAAAGGTGTCATCCCATCAGTGACTGACCATGATTTAAACAATTACTTCCAGGACTGCTTGATGAATTTGATTGGAGAAATCTTCAAAGAATGGGGAAAATTAGAGAAAAAACATAGCGACAAAAATCAAACTGCATTAAGTGATCAAGACAATAAAGTTCTGTTTTACATTGCAGGATACATTATCAGAGCTTTAGAAAAAAAATACTATAGAATACATGACAAAAGTATGCGCGAGAAACAAATTGAACACATCCACGGCCTTGTTGACAATTCAAGCGAAAAAACATTCACTGATAAATTTACAACATTGTACGAACAGAAAAACAGGGGAGGACTTAAAAAACCATGTGACAATTTTTTTCTGTTAGTGAGAGAATTTGAGATTGTTACTCGAAAGGTAGAAAGCGCACGAGATTCATCACTGCTTAAGTCAGAAATGAAAGAAGAAATTTTCGATTCCTTCATGGTTGGACACTATAAGGAAATGCTTTTTCCGCAAACTAGTACCGAAGAAGATGAACAAGAAATATCAGTGCTCACGCTGCTGCCAGACATTGTCGCCAATGGCGATTATTTTATCCAACTGGCTATTATTTCTTAAAATTGTCTAGAAAAAATGGCGATTATTTTATCCGCATACATCAAAAAAAATAATTGCCTCTAAAAGTTGTCCGGCGAGTGCGAAACGCCTGTAAATCGGGCCATCATGCAAGAAAAATCGATAACGATATTACCTGTGTACACACTCGATCATGTGTATTGTCATAAACGCGTCAATAACTTATGCGAAATCGTGGCCTAGAGCGTTTTTCTTAGTGTCAGACAGCAGTGATATATTTTGGAAAAAAAAGTTTTTAATCTCCCGGTGCTTTACCAACTATCGGTACTGTTAGATCCATTATTTTTTCGCCAATTATAATTTGTCATTATTGAAAATCGCCGCGAATATTTTCGGCCGGTTTTGTTTTTTACGCCGTTGAAAATTGCTTGATGAAATAATTATTAAATCGCCATCAACGAATTATCCCCGTAATAACCGCTGTTTGTCGTCTGCTTTAACATTTTTTGATGTGTGATAAATTGATAATGTTTTCAATTTTTAACCAGGTAACCAGGTTAAAAATAAAACTGAACCACACTTTTTCTCCATTTGAAGCATTTTAGCAACACAGCAATACAAATCCCCAAATTTTAGTCAAAACGCTGCGAATTTTTCCCAATTCAAAGGGACCCGGCATATGCCATGGTCAGCTAATTTTAACGAAACACGTGTTTGGAATTACACTGAAGTGGTGTATAGTAAATCACGAGCTGTGACGTTATTTGATGAAAACATGATCGGCATTGCGAAAGTGTTATAGTTGGAATAAATAATTTGCATTTGATATTGGCCTCTGCCTACAATTAAGCGGCCGATGGCAAACGTCGTAATAAGAGATAAAGCAGTCGAACGATGTGCACCTTTTATTTAATCATTAATGTGCAAAACGCGTACAATTTTTCGGATTGCCGTTTTCGGATGCTGTATTTTTGTCGTCGATTATAATTTATTTTCGAAGTTCATAATAGAAAAAAATGAATGATGAATACACATGCGTTGATACGGAAGGTTTGGTTTGTAATATTTTGAATAGTATTCACCAGAAATTGCAATTGGAAAAACTATAATAAAACAGTATAATTAGTAAGGGCTCTGGGTGGGGTGGGGGCTCTGCCCTTTTTTCTCATGTGTATGTAACTGTAACTGATATCTGGTTTGTTAAGTGACACCCAAACCTCGATTGTATTCTTTATTGTAATGCCATGATAATATTTTATAAGAAAATGACACACTAATATTATGCTTGTTATATATATAATATATATACTTAAATTCAATAGATATACATTTAATAAAACATAGATAAAATGAGATAGATTGTTTTTTCCTTTTTGCCTTCAGTACCGATTTGCTGAAAAGTCCGCGTCTGTTTTGGCTATTATTTTTTTAAGGAAAAAAATTATGGCTATTTTTTTCTGAAGGCCAGTGTGAGCACTGAAATAGTACAAGTATATAGAAGACTCAATAGATCTTTTTCTAGCGGTGCGTGGGCATGCTAAAGCAAAATCAATAGTGAATAAATTTAAAAGGGAACAAAAATTAGAAAACAGAACAAAGACATCTTCAAGCTTGCGTGGCGCATTGAAGTGCATTTCAAACAAGGAGTGACCAGATGTACATACATTACATGGGTCGTGTATTGAGAAAACTGGGCAAAATGCATGTGCGTAGTGTCGTCCCTGATTAGCCTGTGCAGTCAGCACAGGCTAATCATTATCAGGACAACACTTTCCGCCTTAACTAGGATTTTCGGTAAGAAGAGTCTTCCTTGAAACTAAAAATACCTTAAAAGTGAAAAGTGTCGTCCCTGATTAGCCTGCATGGACTGCACAGGCCAATCTGGGATGACACTTAATGCACATGCATTAAGCCCAGTTTTCTCAGAACAAGACTCATGTTTAAAGCATAAATCACAAAACATTTAAATGCTATTTCATGCAAAAAAAATAATCTTATTGTAACAGTATAACAGCATTGTACATGCACATGCATTGAAGAATGCAGTGCTTGTGTTAATTTTATCCGATACGTACATGTATATATATATCAATTCCTTAAACAAGCTTTTAGAACACAAATTAATGAAGAGAAACGATTTTAAAAGTTGAAGACAATTCTGCCAGTAAAAACTGCATGTGATGTCCATTACGCAGTCTGATTTAATATTGTTATGTCATTTTGGCATCGAATCATTATACAGTACAATTGAATTGTTAATGTCCAAATATCAAAATATATTTCTTATCACAATATCATTGTTTTTGCTTCTTATATGACACGCAAGTCGGGTAAAAAACTAAATTAAAATGAATTAGAACTCCGGGAGCCAGATGTGTTGCATGCCCAATAAAAGCAAAAAAAAAAATAATGTTTAAAGGAAATAACTCTAAATATACCCAATGCTCTGGACAAGCAAATGCGATGATACCGAAAAAAAATAATAGTGCCTTTTCACAAGGCAACACACTACTATCCTACACATTTATTTTAAATGTAATTTAATTCAGTCTATATACACATGTAAAAAAATGCAATTACATAACGACAATCAATGAAAGCGCCATTACTCTTAAGTTAATCATATGCCCAGGGTGAGGATACACATTCAATACTCAGATATAAACAAGTTTCATGACGTAGTCGTTTCATACAATAATTGCTAAAAAACAATTGAAAAGAAGAGATTCCTCATGTCACTTAACAGGCAAAAACTCTTATAACTTTAAAGATGATAAATGATTGTTAATTCCTAAGGAAAATAATCACATTGAAATAATAATTAAAATCACCTTTTTCGGTGTAACTTATTCGCCGAAGATATGTTCTATGTCTTAAAGCGAAAGCGAAAATAAAGACATAATAGACGGATTAGTTTTGATGTCTTATTCCAAATTCACATAATACAGTGTTAAATGTACGAAACTTATTTTAAAAATTACAATCACTGCCTATGTGATTTACGACGTGGTAACTGGGTATTGTCAATGTCAAAAGCACTTTCACTGCACTTGATGTTTCCTCGCTTTGTGGGAAGAGCCTGGGCAGCCACTGTGCGTATGGTTGACATCATATTTTGCACTTCGTACACAGAAGGGTTGCTGTTTGCTCCACTTTTGTGTCTGTAGAGACCAAAGTGCTGTTCAAGAGGGTCTTGATTGAATGAGTGAGTCAGTACGTACTCTGCTCCAGCATTCAACATAATTTTGACACTGGCACAAATTGACATTACAGACATCTTAAGTCCGGTCATTGTCTGATGGCTAAGTAACATGGTTGCCTTTTCATTCCTTGTAAATTTTCCATTTCGTTTTTCGACCATTTCTTCCCACTCAACTAAATATCCTAAAAAATCTTCACATAGATATGCAAGTCTTTCATCGTCTACACTTACATAAGGTTGTAGATTTGGGTTCCGTTTGTTTTTTCCTTCAGAAAGGCT
This sequence comes from Dreissena polymorpha, assembly GCF_020536995.1. NCBI lineage: Eukaryota > Metazoa > Mollusca > Bivalvia > Myida > Dreissenidae > Dreissena > Dreissena polymorpha. The sequence continues at coordinate 59,237,102 of NC_068367.1, read as the reverse complement.
ACGCACATTCAAACAATCAAAAAATTTGTTCATGTGGCGTAAGAATATCACAGTCTCTTGCACTTCTTGCCCATACAAATCTTCCAGAGCACAAGCAACAGATTCACTTAATATTTGAGCTGCCAAGTTCACTTTCATATAATTGTATGAAACAAGGTCGATGTGACTCCTAGATAACTTCGGGCAAGGACTGTATAAATTAAGCTCAAAATGGTTTTCGAAGAGCTTCACCACATGCATCCAAGAAATATCCATCCCATTGCGCCAGAGTTTCTTAGAATGTTTATGTGAAAAGGAATTGCTGAAATTGTTTCTAGTAGTTTTAAGTAAATGTGGCACATCTGAAATAAAATATATGTCTCTGGTAACATCATATAGATTCACAGTCTTGTAAACAATCCCTTCATTATCAACTCTGTGTAAAGAGTAAAATCTTCTATTTGTGGAGGCACCATCAAACGTTAAAAAAAGCACTTTCAGTTTCGACTGTGTCTCAACAGCTGATATAGTCCTCCAGATGATCGCATACAGATAGTCTGCAGAGAGACTTTTACTTGCAAATCCACAAAGTGGAAAGCACCAGTTACTGGCTAAGCTTCTAATCATAACCACCAGCATGTTCTTGGCCAACTCATTTTGTTTTCCCAAAACAGAATTTTCTAAGTTCATCATCTGGTTGCCAACTTCTCCCAAGTTGCAATACCCAATCAATTCGCCTGTGTGTTTCTTATACACTAAGTCTTCCCTAATTTTCAGTTCATCAAACAAAAGTCCAACATAAGATAGCCATGGCTCCTCATACAGACCATTTTTTGAAGCTTCTTGGTAGGCCAATTGAAAAACGTCTGCCTGAAATCCAAGCTCACTCTTAATATAGTGGCTGTAATCGAATAATGTCCTTGATGATGGTAATGTAATGAACCCAGAATCTCTTAAAATGTTGTACGCCTTTTCAGACTTTTGTCGGATGTACAAGCACCATTTTATTATCATGGGGTGCCAGCGCATTCCACGGCCATCATTTTTCTGCGCTCTCGAGAACTGCTGCTCCCAAAAAATTCTTTGTCGACTGTTCATATTTGGGTAAGCTTTCTGAAAATCTGCAGTGCAACAGGACATCAAGTCTGAAAGCTCTCTGTTTTCATGTGCATTCACAGCCACACCATTGTTGCTTATTACACGATCAAAGTCTCTTTTTAACTTCCAGAGTTGGGTTTGCAGACACTTGATTTCATCCTTTTGTTCATGAAGCTTCTGAATCATGTTGTCTTTTGTCATATCATGCAAAGTATGAGGCCCATCACTCAATCCTTTCATGACACGTTGAACAGAAAACAAATAAACACTTAAAGGTGCCTTTTCACAGATTTTGGCATTTTTTAACTTATTCATTAAATGCTTTATATCGATAAATGTAAACATTGGATCGTAAAAGCTCCAGTAAAAAATCAAGAATAAAATTAAAAAAAGGAAAAGAACATTGCCCAGACCAGGTTTTGAACCAGTGACCCCTGGAGTCCTGCCAGAGTCCTGAAGTAAAAACGCTTTAGCCTACTGAGCTATTCCGCCGAGTACACTTCTTTGACGTATTTTATACCTTATATAAGCAATCTTCGTAGTTTTACCAAATTTAACGACAAAAACAGAACTCTCCAAATTATTCAATCGTTTCGCGTTGCAACGCTTTATAATTTTTAGGTTTTAAAATCGTCAAAAGATGCATATAATGGCTATATTAGACCATGGTAAATGTTCAGTATTACTGTTTCCTCACAAATATCATAACTAAAACGAAAATTTGCGAATCTGAAACAACTTTTTTCAATTTTGTCAATTTACCAAAGCGTGAAAAGATCCCTTTAATGTCACAGTAGAGGTCATCTACTGTCCAAGACCAATGCACATGGGAAGTATAAAGCCAATTATTCCCTCCGTTCACAAGTTATTGATCGGAAACAATTTTCACTCTTAGTGTGACAGTAACCTTGACCTAGTGACCCCAATTTCAAAAGGGGTCATCTACTGGCAAAGGCCCATGCACATGGGAAGTATCAAGCCAATTGGTCAATCCGTTCACAAGTTTTTGATCGGAAACGAACTGGTCTACCGACAGACCGACCGACATCCCGTAAAACAATATACCCCCTCTTCTTCGAAGGGGGTCATAATTTAAGGTTTTACTATATAAATATTTAAATATATAAAAACTCTAGGGTAGGGCCAACTTTGACCACAGTGGCATGATTTGAATAAACATAGTAGAGGACCACCACACGATATGGAACACAAGTCTATAAGTCTGATGTGTATTTTCTTTTGACCCAAGGGATATGATTTGAACAAAACTAAGAAGAGGAAAACTATAAATGTTTAACACCAAATATCAAAGCCCTGTCCCTTGCGGTTTCATAGAAGATTGTATATGTTCATCGATATTTACCATACATGTCAATATAAATAATACGACCCCTGGGGCACAGTCACTTTGACACCAGGGGAATCATTTAAACAAACTAAGCAGAGGACCACTAAAAGACGTCATATGCCAAATAACAAACCTGTTTTTCTAGGTTTATATAAAGTAATTGTTGAAGAAATCACGGTTATCGATCACGCTACCAGCTTAATCGAATTTTCCAATATGGCGCCAAAGATCTATTAATATACCAAGATAAGTGTTATCGAGATATCCCGTTAATTCGCCCGGCCTCCGAGATTTCCCTGACGTAATCGGTCACGTGATATCGAGAATTTTATATCGATGTCGGCTGTCTAAGAATCGATCGGGTTATTAATTGATGTAATTGATTGTTTAGCAAACACATTGTTTGATTAATTAATGATTTATTTAAAATGATTAACTTAATTTAAAATTATGTGTGTTGTGTTCAAATTAATTGCTTAAGCTATGGATAGTTATAAAATGTTACATAATTTAATAAGTGTTATCCAACCTAACTTATTCCGCGTTATACTCATTATTTGAGATATTTGTGTTGCACGATTTTTCAAATAAAAGAAACGATCATTTGAAGTCGCATTAATTAAAAAGAGATTACATTACCTCGTCGGCTCGTTGATATATTGTATAAATTGTGTTAATAGCATCGAAATAATCCGACTTTTGCTGTAATGTCCGGGTTAAAAACAATTATCGCGTGTTATTGCATTTGAGTTAAAACCTGAACCAAATAAAAGCACGATAACACAATAAAAGTTTAAATGGCGTTTTGTCAATTACTAAAAAGTAATTTATGTTAAAGAAACATTAATTGAAATTAGCCACGAAAACACACCCAATTTACATCGAACTCATTAGACATTGTTGACCCGTAATGATGTTTGTAACGCTTTTCACGCCTGTTGTATTGTAAAATATATACCACTTAAAACGAATTTTATTTGTGTTATTTTATATATCTTTCTTACGGAAGAGGAAACAATTGATTACGCGACAGTCAGTCGCCTGCTCGGCAGCTGTCTTTGGTTGAGAAGCACCGATGTGGCCCTGCTGTCTCAGGTTGAGATACACAGGCCATGACAGGGATTCACATGCATATTGGTGTCAGATTCCACACATTTGTGGTCAAAGATTGGTCTCTGTACATCCATCCTAACCATTTTAATACGATCACAGACTAGTTTATTCTTAGTTTTCGAAAACAGTTGTACCTTACGCTTGAACATATTTAACATGGCAAGGTACAAGAACGATTTTTTTTCGTGGGATGACGACTTAGACCTAGACGAAATTTTAGGTGAATATACTGAAGATGAAGAACCGCTGCATACTACAGTAGTAAAGGAATCCGTATATGTGTGTCCAGACTGTTCGAAAGAGTTTAAAAGTATTTCTGGGTTCCGTGGTCATGTCATGAATAAACACGACAAAAATCTCAAAGGTATTTAAATTTGAAAATAGTTATAATTGCTTCATTGCAAAATGCAAGCTCTGGCAAAATGAAAAGGCTTTAAGTTACAGAGGTACAATCTTCTTGAACGAACGATGTTCAATATTTGCTTAGATTTAGATACAGTTATGCAATAAATGATCAACAAGATAGGAAAATAAGGTTCATGACTCTTTAATAGCCAAAAGTAACAGCAAATTATAATAAGTAACACAAATCATATACTTAAATGATACACATGATTCGAATGTTGTACTCAGTCAAATATGATATGTATGTTTCTAAACTAAAACATATTACATATGGTGCTCATCAAATACGGTTTTAGAATATGAAAATTGTAGAATTATGAAACAATGGATCACAATATTTCATTAAAATCAGAGACGTAGATAACATGTTATCTACGTCTCTGATTAAAATAGAATGACTCCTATGGTTATAATAGTTGTTATATACAAACAATATAACACTTAACAGTATTGCAATGGTTCAACGAAATGTGATAATGCATTATTACATAAAATAATGATATACATAATGACAGTTCTACTTTAACACATTTGTCACAAAAACTTTTCATTTGAATGCAAGTTTCGTTTTTATTGCAGCTGGAGACTTTAAAAAGAGTCCACATTCTTCAAGTGACAAACGCCATTCTGATGATATTGAAAATCAAAGGTTCAATCAAGTATTTCCAATCGCATTTAAAACCAGCTTAGAGAATCTTCAAACAGACCCTTTGTATAATATATTTGGTTCCTCTAGTACCCCTGTAATAGCTAAAGAGTGTCAAGAAAATGCATCTTTTGAGAATTTCATGAGGTCGGTAATGGGAAAATGCTTAGCAGGAAATAACATTTCAACTGTTGAAGAAAGAGAGGTTTTTTTCAAAAAGGTTCACATGTGTAGAATAGACCCTGTGATGTTAAGTGAAGGCATTAAAACAATTAAAGGTGTCATCCCATCAGTGACTGACCATGATTTAAACAATTACTTCCAGGACTGCTTGATGAATTTGATTGGAGAAATCTTCAAAGAATGGGGAAAATTAGAGAAAAAACATAGCGACAAAAATCAAACTGCATTAAGTGATCAAGACAATAAAGTTCTGTTTTACATTGCAGGATACATTATCAGAGCTTTAGAAAAAAAATACTATAGAATACATGACAAAAGTATGCGCGAGAAACAAATTGAACACATCCACGGCCTTGTTGACAATTCAAGCGAAAAAACATTCACTGATAAATTTACAACATTGTACGAACAGAAAAACAGGGGAGGACTTAAAAAACCATGTGACAATTTTTTTCTGTTAGTGAGAGAATTTGAGATTGTTACTCGAAAGGTAGAAAGCGCACGAGATTCATCACTGCTTAAGTCAGAAATGAAAGAAGAAATTTTCGATTCCTTCATGGTTGGACACTATAAGGAAATGCTTTTTCCGCAAACTAGTACCGAAGAAGATGAACAAGAAATATCAGTGCTCACGCTGCTGCCAGACATTGTCGCCAATGGCGATTATTTTATCCAACTGGCTATTATTTCTTAAAATTGTCTAGAAAAAATGGCGATTATTTTATCCGCATACATCAAAAAAAATAATTGCCCTAAAAGTTGTCCGGCGAGTGCGAAACGCCTGTAAATCGGGCCATCATGCAAGAAAAATCGATAACGATATTACCTGTGTACACACTCGATCATGTGTATTGTCATAAACGCGTCAATAACTTATGCGAAATCGTGGCATAGAGCGTTTTTCTTAGTGTCAGACAGCAGTGATATATTTTGGAAAAAAAAGTTTTTAATCTCCCGGTGCTTTACCAACTATCGGTACTGTTAGATCCATTATTTTTTCGCCAATTATAATTTGTCATTATTGAAAATCGCCGCGAATATTTTCGGCCGGTTTTGTTTTTTACGCCGTTGAAAATTGCTTGATGAAATAATTATTAAATCGCCATCAACGAATTATCCCCGTAATAACCGCTGTTTGTCGTCTGCTTTAACATTTTTTGATGTGTGATAAATTGATAATGTTTTCAATTTTTAACCAGGTAACCAGGTTAAAAATAAAACTGAACCACACTTTTTCTCCATTTGAAGCATTTTAGCAACACAGCAATACAAATCCCCAAATTTTAGTCAAAACGCTGCGAATTTTTCCCAATTCAAAGGGACCCGGCATATGCCATGGTCAGCTAATTTTAACGAAACACGTGTTTGGAATTACACTGAAGTGGTGTATAGTAAATCACGAGCTGTGACGTTATTTGATGAAAACATGATCGGCATTGCGAAAGTGTTATAGTTGGAATAAATAATTTGCATTTGATATTGGCCTCTGCCTACAATTAAGCGGCCGATGGCAAACGTCGTAATAAGAGATAAAGCAGTCGAACGATGTGCACCTTTTATTTAATCATTAATGTGCAAAACGCGTACAATTTTTCGGATTGCCGTTTTCGGATGCTGTATTTTTGTCGTCGATTATAATTTATTTTCGAAGTTCATAATAGAAAAAAATGAATGATGAATACACATGCGTTGATACGGAAGGTTTGGTTTGTAATATTTTGAATAGTATTCACCAGAAATTGCAATTGGAAAAACTATAATAAAACAGTATAATTAGTAAGGGCTCTGGGTGGGGTGGGGGCTCTGCCCTTTTTTCTCATGTGTATGTAACTGTAGCTGATATCTGGTTTGTTAAGTGACACCCAAACCTCGATTGTATTCTTTATTGTAATGCCATGATAATATTTTATAAGAAAATGACACACTAATATTATGCTTGTTATATATATAATATATATACTTAAATTCAATAGATATACATTTAATAAAACATAGATAAAATGAGATAGATTGTTTTTTCCTTTTTGCCTTCAGTACCGATTTGCTGAAAAGTCCGCGTCTGTTTTGGCTATTATTTTTTTAAGGAAAAAAATTATGGCTATTTTTTTCTGAAGGCCAGTGTGAGCACTGATTATACAGTACAATTGAATTGTTAATGTCCAAATATCAAAATATATTTCTTATCACAATATCATTGTTTTTGCTTCTTATATGACACGCAAGTCGGGTAAAAAACTAAATTAAAATGAATTAGAACTCCGGGAGCCAGATGTGTTGCATGCCCAATAAAAGCAAAAAAAAAATATAATGTTTAAAGGAAATAACTCTAAATATACCCAATGCTCTGGACAAGCAAATGCGATGATACCGAAAAAAAATAATAGTGCCTTTTCACAAGGCAACACACTACTATCCTACACATTTATTTTAAATGTAATTTAATTCAGTCTATATACACATGTAAAAAAATGCAATTACATAACGACAATCAATGAAAGCGCCATTACTCTTAAGTTAATCATATGGCCAGGGTGAGGATACACATTCAATACTCAGATATAAACAAGTTTCATGACGTAGTCGTTTCATACAATAATTGCTAAAAAACAATTGAAAAGAAGAGATTCCTCATGTCACTTAACAGGCAAAAACTCTTATAACTTTAAAGATGATAAATGATTGTTAATTCCTAAGGAAAATAATCACATTGAAATAATAATTAAAATCACCTTTTTCAGTGTAACTTATTCGCCGAAGATATGTTCTATGTCTTAAAGCGAAAGCGAAAATAAAGACATAATAGACGAATTAGTTTTGATGTCTTATTCCAAATTCACATAATACAGTGTTAAATGTACGAAACTTATTTTAAAAATTACAATCACTGCCTATGTGATTTACGACGTGGTAACTGGGTATTGTCAATGTCAAAAGCACTTTCACTGCACTTGATGTTTCCTCGCTTTGTGGGAAGAGCCTGGGCAGCCACTGTGCGTATGGTTGACATCATATTTTGCACTTCGTACACAGAAGGGTTGCTGTTTGCTCCACTTTTGTGTCTGTAGAGACCAAAGTGCTGTTCAAGAGGGTCTTGATTGAATGAGTGAGTCAGTACGTACTCTGCTCCAGCATTCAACATAATTTTGACACTGGCACAAATTGACATTACAGACATCTTAAGTCCGGTCATTGTCTGATGGCTAAGTAACATGGTTGCCTTTTCATTCCTTGTAAATTTTCCATTTCGTTTTTCGACCATTTCTTCCCACTCAACTAAATATCCTAAAAAATCTTCACATAGATATGCAAGTCTTTCATCGTCTACACTTACATAAGGTTGTAGATTTGGGTTCCGTTTGTTTTTTCCTTCAGAAAGGCTACGCACATTCAAACAATCAAAAAATTTGTTCATGTGGCGTAAGAATATCACAGTCTCTTGCACTTCTTGCCCATACAAATCTTCCAGAGCACAAGCAACAGATTCACTTAATATTTGAGCTGCCAAGTTCACTTTCATATAATTGTATGAAACAAGGTCGATGTGACTCCTAGATAACTTCGGGCAAGGACTGTATAAATTAAGCTCACAATGGTTTTCGAAGAGCTTCACCACATGCATCCAAGAAATATCCATCCCATTGCGCCAGAGTTTCTTAGAATGTTTATGTGAAAAGGAATTGCTGAAATTGTTTCTAGTAGTTTTAAGTAAATGTGGCACATCTGAAATAAAATATATGTCTCTGGTAACATCATATAGATTCACAGTCTTGTAAACAATCCCTTCATTATCAACTCTGTGTAAAGAGTAAAATCTTCTATTTGTGGAGGCACCATCAAACGTTAAAAAAAGCACTTTCAGTTTCGACTGTGTCTCAACAGCTGATATAGTCCTCCAGATGATCGCATACAGATAGTCTGCAGAGAGACTTTTACTTGCAAATCCACAAAGTGGAAAGCACCAGTTACTGGCTAAGCTTCTAATCATAACCACCAGCATGTTCTTGGCCAACTCATTTTGTTTTCCCAAAACAGAATTTTCTAAGTTCATCATCTGGTTGCCAACTTCTCCCAAGTTGCAATACCCAATCAATTCGCCTGTGTGTTTCTTATACACTAAGTCTTCCCTAATTTTCAGTTCATCAAACAAAAGTCCAACATAAGATAGCCATGGCTCCTCATACAGACCATTTTTTGAAGCTTCTTGGTAGGCCAATTGAAAAACGTCTGCCTGAAATCCAAGCTCACTCTTAATATAGTGGCTGTAATCGAATAATGTCCTTGATGATGGTAATGTAATGAACCCAGAATCTCTTAAAATGTTGTACGCCTTTTCAGACTTTTGTCGGATGTACAAGCACCATTTTATTAATCATGGGTGCCAGCGCATTCCACGGCCATCATTTTTCTGCGCTCTCGAGAACTGCTGCTCCCAAAAATTCTTTGTCGACTGTTCATATTTGGGTAAGCTTTCTGAAAATCTGCAGTGCAACAGGACATCAGTCTGAAAGCTCTCTGTTTTCATGTGCATTCACAGCCACACCATTGTTGCTTATTACACGATCAAAGTCTCTTTTTAACTTCCAGAGTTGGGTTTGCAGACACTTGATTTCATCCTTTTGTTCATGAAGCTTCTGAATCATGTTGTCTTTTGTCATATCAGAGTGCTTGAAATTGTGTGAGATGAATGATCCCGTTTTCTCTTTTTGAATTGGTCTCTGATTATCCACATTTTTACCTTGTGGTGGTACCCATTTTGTAAGCTTAAATACCTGGACACACCCTCTCACTGTTATTACATTCACATTTTCATCTTATTAATGTAACCATTGTCTCATTTGTATAAGGGTTCATAGGCATGCAAATAACATACCGATTGTTATACATTCAAAATTAATCATCCAGAAAATAAGGTACACTATTACTGTAAAAATGAACTTAAATTATTATGTTCTTCAGTTATTGATTAAACGAATGAACAACATTCAACTCGAACACGTATACCAATAAAGGGTAACAAAATGAAAAGCCTGTCTTTAATGACAGCAAACTTACTGTTTGAGTTAAGGTACCATTACTGTCAGTTATGGTTTCTACTATAAATACCACTGTATTCTACCATCTCTTGCACGACGGTTACATTACATTTCACCTCTGTGTTTGGCTCAGGTAGCCGACCACGGTAGACACACACTCTCTCGGAGCCGCGGAAGGACGCATTCTTGATCTCCACCACGCTCAATTCAGAAACAATGAACCTGCAATCATTCAAAAACAACATTCACTGCCAACAAGTTAAGTCTGACACTTAGACATTTAAGATAAAAAAAGAGCATATGGAACCTGTACAGGTGATACTATTGACAAAGTGAAAGAATGACAAGGCCGCAAAAAGGGGCTTCAAAATCAAACTTGTTACCATGTACGAAAGTGGCTGGGGGGGAATGAAACGTAATGATAGCCTGCTTTTGGAATGATATTTTTACACGCAAAACATAGCACAACCCATCAAACCATGAATAAATACCAGGTATCCAGGTGGTTTTCGCGCAATAATTCACAGCGTGACCCTACTAGCGATTCCAGCTTAAAAAGAACCCAAAATACAATATGCCTACCGCAGTTTTCCTTCCTGAGTAACAAAGAACACAACAACAACAAGAGGTCATGACCCCACAGTTTCGCATTTGAAAATGGTCATATTCTCAGGATTTAATGCAAATTGGGGATACAATAAGACCTATTACCCTCAAATTTGACATGGAAACCTACCCTTTCCCAATATTTCACTTTTTGACCGGGGCCAATTCGCATATTGGGCCAATTCGCATATTTCTGCTTCCTACTGTGTACTGCTACCTCAGAACGGACTATTGTTATGAAAGCGTCTCATTTATGTCATGATCATTCCAAGCGTTCATCATTGAGGTTACAGAATACTAAACAATCTCTTGCACGACGGTTACATTGCATTCACTGCATTAAAGAAAACCATCTTATCCCACTTTTACACCGAAATCGGTTGATTAAATTTCATCTATAATCAACGGCAAGGCTATAATCAATGGCACGAAATGACGTCATCAACTGCCGAACCGGGACTACTTTTTCCCACGCACCTCGTCGCCTGTATTTGCCAAGTGCATCAATAATAAAAACAATCTCAAATGTTTGTCAATCTTAATGACCTTAAAACAAATAAAAGTAGCAAAAAACCGTGTTTTTTGTCATTTATTTTTATTAAAACCTCTAGTATTATGTAAATTTAACACTATGTTGCAAATAGGTTCTGTTGTTGTTGCTCCCCTTTGAAGAAGTCAGTTCGAGTTGCTCCCCTTTGACTATAGAACACAATCGTCTGCGAAATCGTAAACCCCTCAAAATGTCTGACGAATTTGACAAAGTCAATTTCTCATTAACTTGGGATGAAATAAATAATGAACATGAGCAACAAGCAACTGAAGTGGAATTAACACTAAGCCAGTTCCAGGAACAATATGGGTTTGATACATCTATTTTGTTCACAAATGAAATTGAATTGACCATTGAGAATAAAACCAGCCCCAGTAGTAACGCACCATCCAGTAGCAATGTCTTCCCCCCAACTTTAGATCTGCATGAGAATAAAGAGTTCTTAGATGTTAACCTCACTGATGTTGGTGATTTCATTGTCCAAAATGAAAATAAAAAGACTTTATCAAAGACCTTGTCTGACATAAACAAATTTAAACGGTTTCTTATGTCAAAAGCTGAATCAAAAGAAATCCACCACATAGAACCAACTCTTCTTGATGAGTATTTGGCCACTTTCCTGTTGTCGCTTAAAAAGTCAAATGGCACAGATTTTGAACCAAGCTCCCTCCGTGGCATCATTGCTAGTGTTGACAGGTACCTGAAACGACATCGCTATGGATGTTCAGTCATGACAGGGACTGGAGCCCAATTTGCACTCACAAGGGACACCTACAATGCAAAGAAAAAAAGTCTTAAGAAACAGGTAAAATTGAGATGAACGGTTATAACTAAAAGAAATTTGGCAAAAATAACATATTCAACAGAAAACGTATCATTTATGACAAAATTGGGAAAAAATCCCAAGTGTAGTCTGTACGAAACTAATACCCTGTCGACATAAAGTTGCAGTTAATAAATAAAAGTCTAAAAGTCACATTAAAAGTAATACTGTAAGCCTACGAAAGATAGAATACTCAAAAAATAAATTTAAATTAAAAAATATAGTCGAAAAGTTAAATGAAACAGTATAATAAATATAAATCACCAATTTAGGGTATGGGAAACCGTCCTAGGGAGGCCCATCCGCTGAGTGATACCGACATCGATCTGCTCTGGGAGAAGGGGATCCTTGGCACGGAGTCTCCGAAAGCCTTGTTAAATACAGTCTGGTTGAACAACTGCCTTCATTTTGGCTTGCGAGGTACAACGGAGCAATACAATTTGCGGTAAGAAACATTTTTACACACAAACACACAAAATATGTATCAATTTTTCTCATTATTTTTTCACCCCATTCACTAAGTACATCCGCTTCAACTTAAATGCTGTATTTCATTATTGTTCATATCTGACATTAAATTAAGATTCTTGTATTTTGTTAGGTGGGGAGACGTCCGCCTCCGTGTAGACTCGAATGGTGTCGAGTATCTCGAGTTAAACGAGCGGCAAACGAAAACGCGCACAGGAGAGAACATCGCTGACATAAGAAAAGTGTCTCCCAAGATGTTCGGCACTTCTGGACCAAGAAATCCCGTGTTAATTTACAAGCTGTACTCGAATATGCGTCCATCTGATTTTTCTTCAGATCAGCACCCTTTCTACCTGGCAACACGCACAATTGACACTGCATCCCAGTGGTTCTTGCGTCAACAATTGGGTGTCAACAAGCTGGGTCAGATGCTGAAGGCCATGGCAAAAGACGCCGGCTTTCCCGAGCACAAGAGAATAACCAACCACTCAGTTCGCAAATTCCTGGTCCAAAAACTTCGAAATGCAAACATTCCACCCACTGAAATCATGGCCATAACAGGGCACAAAAATGTCCAGTCCATAACCAATTATTCCACCATATCTGTTGAACAGCAGCAAAAGTGTTCCAACATTCTTGCTCAGTCCAGTAAATGTAACAAACAAACAGCTTCCTCTTGTTCATGCACTGAAACTATGGTCGAAATGCAGCCTACACAACCACTGTCTACCGTTGAACAAGTTGATCTTGATTTTCGTCCCACCCAGTCACTTCACCAGCAAATGTCTTTCTCTCGTTCGAACAACTTTGCCTCACAATTCTTTGGTGCCACTTTCCACCTTCAAAATTTTAATGTGAATAATTAGATTAAATCCAAGTTGTTATTGTTATTTTCGTCACGAAATAACCACATATTACAACAAAGAAGCAAATGTTTGCACCTCGTGTTCTAGTTGATAGTTTGAACATCGAAAGTGAATTGTGTGTGGTGTTAGGCTACGTTGTATACAAATGTAGTTCCTTGTATTGAACAACTAAATGTTATATTAATGTTATAAAAACTTTTAGATTTGCAATTCAATATGAATAAAATTGTTATAAGAAACGCACGATTCTTTGTCACAGAACGATATTCTGATTATTTTCAATGACAATTTGATCAGCGGGTTATTTTTGGAACGGGAGTAATACACTGATCTTGGTTACACTACAGTCATTATCAAAGTACGACAAAATACAAAAGGTTTACTGAATAAAAAAGTGGGATAAATAGAATAATAGGTTAGTGTTGATTATAGATCAGGTTTATCATGCTCGGCACGAAAACGAAAAAGCACTCGCCAAGGCTCGTGCTTTTTGTTTTCTAAGCCTCGCATGATAAACCTGATCTATAATCAACACTAACCTATTATTCTCTATTTATACCATGATATCTTATATCAGTCTTAATTCATTATTATAAAATTGATGTTTTTTTATGTTAAGAAACCAACATACATACACACGTCGAATCAATTCCTTACGTCACTCAAAAAAAATATGTTCAATTGTTTACATTTGTGAAGTGCGTGGAATGCTTCTATCTGCGTAAATGGGCAATAAATTAGTTCCAAAGAGTTGCATTAAAACTCGCAAGTTTTTACACAATTTATCGTACATTTAAAAGTAATATTTCTTAATTTAATGCATGCGATCTTAAATATCCAATCAAATATACGTTAAATGCGTTTGTTCGGTTTTATCTATTTATAGACAAAATGGAGGGCTGAGCCTTTCGGTTACATTACACTAAATCATTGTGTATCCCTCCGTGGTCCATTCGAAAGTAGTGCCTATTTCTAAAGAGTTCATTTTCTCTTCTTGAATATAAGCCATTTAACAATGTGAGACATGTCTTTTGTGGTTATTTGTAATATCCTGTATGTGTCTGGAGTACTTTGATGCCTTGGATTGGAAGCTAACTTAAAAGATGAACTTTTGAGGGTGTGTTTTCTATTGTGTGGGGCTTTTGTCGAAATTAGGATTCCGAAACACGTTTTTCTACGGTGGGTTCATTCGACAGCGATTTACTTTCTTAGAAGTTGCGAGACGGTATGTTTTTGATTGCAATTATTGGAAGATGACAGATCCATCTTTAAAATGATACCAGGTTCGGAAAAATTGATACGTCGGAAAGGCAAGAAAAATGCTGTGAAAGTTGTCAGTTTTATAATGGGACCCTATGGGAATCGGAATTAGTGTAATATAACCTTTAAAAAGCACATTTACTGCAATGTCAAGGTCACATGGATTCTTCTGCAAGCGAGACAAGTAGAAAATGAATTTTAATGAATGTTTTGATGATTTGGGTGCTAAAATAGATGAGAGGTGTCAATATTTTGGTCCAAATGGATGTTTTAGGTGGTTTTGGACTGTTCCGGATGGGTGGGGGACCTGGTACGGACAAGTAAGGGTAACATTTCCAACAAATCTTAAATGTAAATATTATTATGTCCATAGATTGAAGTTTCAGGTGGAGAGCAAGATGAAAAATATGCAAAATAACATGCATGCAACCCATTTATGCCATTTTTCTCTTTGTTTGTAGGCCTGACCGTTTGTCCTTGAGCCGTAGATGGTCAACAATCCGCTAGCTGTCTTGCTCTGACTGGTGCACTGAACATGATTTCAATGTGAGTCATCATACTGATTGTTTAATTAACACATGAATTTCAGTTTGTTCGTTAAAGTACTAACTTAGCTGTGTATTTTTACAGTGGACGTAGTGGTGCAGTGCAGGTGGTAGACTAGGTATTTCCATATATACACTATGTTTACAGAATTGCGGCCAGTGGAGCAACATAGCTGATGAGTTAATAGCACTAGTTCTTCAGACAAATAACTTTTTTTTCAACCTATAAAGCATATTTAGCTGTAGGTGGGGCCAATAAGCTGTAAGATCTGGCTTTTGTTCTGTTAAGCCCTTAGAGTAATGAATTTCAGAGTGAAGACCATAGCGCCTTTTCCTAGTCAAGTATCGGGCAGCTGTATGTCTTTTCAGAAATGCACATGTCTTTTTAAGCATGTCATTGTGTTTGCTTTTAATAAGATAGGCAATAAACTCATAACCTTTAGACAAATGAGCATCTGTAAATTCAGATTTCACTATTTCAGAGTCAGCCAGACCATGATTGAGCTTAAGGGTTGTGCTGCGGATGCAGCCTGTGCAGTTCGGGGAGAAAGTCACTGTCTCGGGCAATGCGGTCTGGTATCAGGTAAGCACTATTGAAAGCCTCACACTTTTGGGGGGTCTGAAGCCTTGTGCTGTCAATGCGATCTGGTTCAAGTACAATAAGAATGCATTCTCAAAGCAGTACTTCATCAGATATGGTTATCTCAAGCTTACAGTTCGCGGGCAGATATGACTTCGATTTGTTCTTGCTAGCAGAACCCCTACAGGCCAAACTATGCGTTAAGCACTATTTTCCACAGCAACCCTTGCAGACAGAAAAACAATACTTAAAATTACTTCTGGCATTTAATTTCTAATTTCCTACATATCTCTTTTGTATGTTTGTTTGCCCTTTTTAACTCTGACATGCCATCTTGCTCACATTGATGGAGCATACCTGTTTTTGTTTAGAGCCAAGTCCCCGGCTGCTCGAGTTTGCCGTGTCAATAATGAGAAAGCCATGGCATGATGTCTCCTCTATGTGTTTCCTTATCTCAGTGTTGAACATAATTGCCAGTTTCAGGGGCCTAAACATTTTATTTTATTAAAGGTCTGGATGATCCTTGCCTGACTGCGGGTTTGTGTACACCTCAATCCGACTCTGTGTCCTGAACAGAGGCCGCAGTGGTGCAGCGCTTGTGGACGATCCATCAACATCCTGAAAGGTCAACACTACACCAAGCTGGGAAAATTGATCCTGATAGTCATCCCCAGGTAGTGGAATGAATGTTCACTGAACTACAGAGGAATCACACCCAAATGACTTTCCTGCCACGACATTAGTGTGGCCACTCGCGTAGGAATTCCTTAGCAAACATGCTCTTTTGCATGGTGACTGTGGACATTTTTGCAAAACTTACGCTTTCAACACTGGATTTTAAAGAGAATACTTAATAAAATGTCGCTAACAGGACTTATTTATATGAGAGAGACTATCTGGATGCGCATTAAGTGTCACTTTGTGTCGTAAGCTGTTGAAGGAGCGATTTGCGCCTTTTTAAGTGTTAATTTTGGGTAGCCGGCTTGTATCGGCTTGAAAGCTGAAAATTATGCCTCTCATCATAATAGCATTAATTTTTGTAATTGCAATGTGTATGTTTAGATTGTAAGTGAAGCTTTTAATAATAATTTTCTTAAAAAACATGATTTTATATGCTGTCAGTGAGTTTTTTATTGAAAAAAGTGCTTAAAATTTAAAAAAAGTCTCCTATTTCATCAAGAAAAGTACACTGATTCACAATCAATACATTTATTTGGGCCTTTTGCTGATATATTGGTGAATTTCGCATGCAATGATACCAGTTTTTGCCATGAAAGTTACGCGTAACAATAATTGGAGACGCAAAATCAGCTGTCGTCACTTAGACTAAAAATCATGCATTCCGACTTGACTGCGGCCAATTTAGTCACCGCTTTAAATGGCCATTTTAAGGCCTTTACCCCCATCCGAATGCACTGAAATTGCATATTCATTGTGGAAATAGTTGAAATCTCATGTGGAGAAAGTTTGAAAAAGATAGGACAAAGTTGAGTTCCCTTAAAGGTTACATTACACTAAATCATTGTGTATCCCTCCGTGGTCCATTCGAAAGTAGTGCCTATTTCTAAAGAGTTCCTTTTCTCTTCTTGAATATAAGCCATTTAACAATGTGAGACATGTCTTTTGTGGTTATTTGTAATATCCTGTATGTGTCTGGAGTACTTTGATGCCTTGGATTGGAAGCTAACTTAAAAGATGAACTTTTGAGGGTGTGTTTTCTATTGTGTGGGGCTTTTGTCGAAATTAGGATTCCGAAACACGTTTTTCTACGGTGGGTTCATTCGACAGCGATTTACTTTCTTAGAAGTTGCGAGACGGTATGTTTTTGATTGCAATTATTGGAAGATGACAGATCCATCTTTAAAATGATACCAGGTTCGGAAAAATTGATACGTCGGAAAGGCAAGAAAAATGCTGTGAAAGTTGTCAGTTTTATAATGGGACCCTATGGGAATCGGAATTAGTGTAATATAACCTTTAAAAAGCACATTTACTGCAATGTCAAGGTCACATGGATTCGTCTGCAAGCGAGACAAGTAGAAAATGAATTTTAATGAATGTTTTGATGATTTGGGTGCTAAAATAGATGAGAGGTGTCAATATTTTGGTCCAAATGGATGTTTTAGGTGGTTTTGGACTGTTCCGGATGGGTGGGGGACCTGGTATGGACAAGTAAGGGTAACATTTCCAACAAATCTTAAATGTAAATATTATTATGTCCATAGATTGAAGTTTCAGGTGGAGAGCAAGATGAAAAATATGCAAAATTACATGCATGCAACCCATTTATGCCATTTTTCTCTTTGTTTGTAGGCCTGACCGTTTGTCCTTGAGCCGTAGATGGTCAACAATCCGCTAGCTGTCTTGCTCTGACTGGTGCACTGGACATGATTTCAATGTGAGTCATCATACTGATTGTTTAATTAACACATGAATTTCAGTTTGTTCGTTAAAGTACTAACTTAGCTGTGTATTTTTACAGTGGACGTAGTGGTGCGGTGCAGGTGGTAGACTAGGTATTTCCATATATACACTATGTTTACAGAATTGCGGCCAGTGGAGCAACATAGCTGATGAGTTAATAGCACTAGTTCTTCAGACAAATAACTTTATTTTCAACCTATAAAGCATATTTAGCTGTAGGTGGGGCCAATTAGCTGTAAGATCTGGCTTTTGTTCTGTTAAGCCCTTAGAGTAATGAATTTCAGAGTGAAGACCATAGCGCCTTTTCCTAGTCAAGTATCGGGCAGCTGTATGTCTTTTCAGAAATGCACATGTCTTTTTAAGCATGTCATTGTGTTTGCTTTTAATAAGATAGGCAATAAACTCATAACCTTTAGACAAATGAGCATCTGTAAATTCAGATTTCACTATTTCAGAGTCAGCCAGACCATGATTGAGCTTAAGGGTTGTGCTGCGGATGCAGCCTGTGCAGTTCCGGGAGAAAGTCACTGTCTCGGGCAATGCGGTCTGGTATCAGGTAAGCACTATTGAAAGCCTCACACTTTTGGGGGGTCTGAAGCCTTGTGCTGTCAATGCGATCTGGTTCAAGTACAATAAGAATGCATTCTCAAAGCAGTACTTCATCAGATATGGTTATCTCAAGCTTACAGTTCGCGGGCAGATATGACTTCGATTTGTTCTTGCTAGCAGAACCCCTACAGGCCAAACTATGCGTTAAGCACTATTTTCCACAGCAACCCTTGCAGACAGAAAAACAATACTTAAAATTACTTCTGGCATTTAATTTCTAATTTCCTACATATCTCTTTTGTATGTTTGTTTGCCCTTTTTAACTCTGACATGCCATCTTGCTCACATTGATGGAGCATACCTGTTTTTGTTTAGAGCCAAGTCCCCGGCTGCTCGAGTTTGCCGTGTCAATAATGAGAAAGCCATGGCATGATGTCTCCTCTATGTGTTTCCTTATCTCAGTGTTGAACATAATTGCCAGTTTCAGGGGCCTAAACATTTTATTTTATTAAAGGTCTGGATGATCCTTGCCTGACTGCGGGTTTGTGTACACCTCAATCCGACTCTGTGTCCTGAACAGAGGCCGCAGTGGTGCAGCGCTTGTGGACGATCCATCAACATCCTGAAAGGTCAACACTACACCAAGCTGGGAAAATTGATCCTGATAGTCATCCCCAGGTAGTGGAATGAATGTTCACTGAACTACAGAGGAATCACACCCAAATGACTTTCCTGCCACGACATTAGTGTGGCCACTCGCGTAGGAATTCCTTAGCAAACATGCTCTTTTGCATGGTGACTGTGGACATTTTTGCAAAACTTACGCTTTCAACACTGGATTTTAAAGAGAATACTTAATAAAATGTCGCTAACAGGACTTATTTATATGAGAGAGACTATCTGGATGCGCATTAAGTGTCACTTTGTGTCGTAAGCTGTTGAAGGAGCGATTTGCGCCTTTTTAAGTGTTAATTTTGGGTAGCCGGCTTGTATCGGCTTGAAAGCTGAAAATTATGCCTCTCATCATAATAGCATTAATTTTTGTAATTGCAATGTGTATGTTTAGATTGTAAGTGAAGCTTTTAATAATAATTTTCTTAAAAAACATGATTTTATATGCTGTCAGTGAGTTTTTTATTGAAAAAAGTGCTTAAAATTTAAAAAAAGTCTCCTATTTCATCAAGAAAAGTACACTGATTCACAATCAATACATTTATTTGGGCCTTTTGCTGATATATTGGTGAATTTCGCATGCAATGATACCAGTTTTTGCCATGAAAGTTACGCGTAACAATAATTGGAGACGCAAAATCAGCTGTCGTCACTTAGACTAAAAATCATGCATTCCGACTTGACTGCGGCCAATTTAGTCACCGCTTTAAATGGCCATTTTAAGGCCTTTACCCCCATCCGAATGCACTGAAATTGCATATTCATTGTGGAAATAGTTGAAATCTCATGTGGAGAAAGTTTGAAAAAGATAGGACAAAGTTGAGTTCCCTTAAAGGTTACATTACACTAAATCATTGTGTATCCCTCCGTGGTCCATTCGAAAGTAGTGCCTATTTCTAAAGAGTTCCTTTTCTCTTCTTGAATATAAGCCATTTAACAATGTGAGACATGTCTTTTGTGGTTATTTGTAATATCCTGTATGTGTCTGGAGTACTTTGATGCCTTGGATTGGAAGCTAACTTAAAAGATGAACTTTTGAGGGTGTGTTTTCTATTGTGTGGGGCTTTTGTCGAAATTAGGATTCCGAAACACGTTTTTCTACGGTGGGTTCATTCGACAGCGATTTACTTTCTTAGAAGTTGCGAGACGGTATGTTTTTGATTGCAATTATTGGAAGATGACAGATCCATCTTTAAAATGATACCAGGTTCGGAAAAATTGATACGTCGGAAAGGCAAGAAAAATGCTGTGAAAGTTGTCAGTTTTATAATGGGACCCTATGGGAATCGGAATTAGTGTAATATAACCTTTAAAAAGCACATTTACTGCAATGTCAAGGTCACATGGATTCGTCTGCAAGCGAGACAAGTAGAAAATGAATTTTAATGAATGTTTTGATGATTTGGGTGCTAAAATAGATGAGAGGTGTCAATATTTTGGTCCAAATGGATGTTTTAGGTGGTTTTGGACTGTTCCGGATGGGTGGGGGACCTGGTATGGACAAGTAAGGGTAACATTTCCAACAAATCTTAAATGTAAATATTATTATGTCCATAGATTGAAGTTTCAGGTGGAGAGCAAGATGAAAAATATGCAAAATTACATGCATGCAACCCATTTATGCCATTTTTCTCTTTGTTTGTAGGCCTGACCGTTTGTCCTTGAGCCGTAGATGGTCAACAATCCGCTAGCTGTCTTGCTCTGACTGGTGCACTGGACATGATTTCAATGTGAGTCATCATACTGATTGTTTAATTAACACATGAATTTCAGTTTGTTCGTTAAAGTACTAACTTAGCTGTGTATTTTTACAGTGGACGTAGTGGTGCGGTGCAGGTGGTAGACTAGGTATTTCCATATATACACTATGTTTACAGAATTGCGGCCAGTGGAGCAACATAGCTGATGAGTTAATAGCACTAGTTCTTCAGACAAATAACTTTATTTTCAACCTATAAAGCATATTTAGCTGTAGGTGGGGCCAATTAGCTGTAAGATCTGGCTTTTGTTCTGTTAAGCCCTTAGAGTAATGAATTTCAGAGTGAAGACCATAGCGCCTTTTCCTAGTCAAGTATCGGGCAGCTGTATGTCTTTTCAGAAATGCACATGTCTTTTTAAGCATGTCATTGTGTTTGCTTTTAATAAGATAGGCAATAAACTCATAACCTTTAGACAAATGAGCATCTGTAAATTCAGATTTCACTATTTCAGAGTCAGCCAGACCATGATTGAGCTTAAGGGATTGTGCTGCGGATGCAGCCTGTGCAGTTCCGGGAGAAAGTCACTGTCTCGGGCAATGCGGTCTGGTATCAGGTAAGCACTATTGAAAGCCTCACACTTTTGGGGGGTCTGAAGCCTTGTGCTGTCAATGCGATCTGGTTCAAGTACAATAAGAATGCATTCTCAAAGCAGTACTTCATCAGATATGGTTATCTCAAGCTTACAGTTCGCGGGCAGATATGACTTCGATTTGTTCTTGCTAGCAGAACCCCTACAGGCCAAACTATGCGTTAAGCACTATTTTCCACAGCAACCCTTGCAGACAGAAAAACAATACTTAAAATTACTTCTGGCATTTAATTTCTAATTTCCTACATATCTCTTTTGTATGTTTGTTTGCCCTTTTTAACTCTGACATGCCATCTTGCTCACATTGATGGAGCATACCTGTTTTTGTTTAGAGCCAAGTCCCCGGCTGCTCGAGTTTGCCGTGTCAATAATGAGAAAGCCATGGCATGATGTCTCCTCTATGTGTTTCCTTATCTCAGTGTTGAACATAATTGCCAGTTTCAGGGGCCTAAACATTTTATTTTATTAAAGGTCTGGATGATCCTTGCCTGACTGCGGGTTTGTGTACACCTCAATCCGACTCTGTGTCCTGAACAGAGGCCGCAGTGGTGCAGCGCTTGTGGACGATCCATCAACATCCTGAAAGGTCAACACTACACCAAGCTGGGAAAATTGATCCTGATAGTCATCCCCAGGTAGTGGAATGAATGTTCACTGAACTACAGAGGAATCACACCCAAATGACTTTCCTGCCACGACATTAGTGTGGCCACTCGCGTAGGAATTCCTTAGCAAACATGCTCTTTTGCATGGTGACTGTGGACATTTTTGCAAAACTTACGCTTTCAACACTGGATTTTAAAGAGAATACTTAATAAAATGTCGCTAACAGGACTTATTTATATGAGAGAGACTATCTGGATGCGCATTAAGTGTCACTTTGTGTCGTAAGCTGTTGAAGGAGCGATTTGCGCCTTTTTAAGTGTTAATTTTGGGTAGCCGGCTTGTATCGGCTTGAAAGCTGAAAATTATGCCTCTCATCATAATAGCATTAATTTTTGTAATTGCAATGTGTATGTTTAGATTGTAAGTGAAGCTTTTAATAATAATTTTCTTAAAAAACATGATTTTATATGCTGTCAGTGAGTTTTTTATTGAAAAAAGTGCTTAAAATTTAAAAAAAGTCTCCTATTTCATCAAGAAAAGTACACTGATTCACAATCAATACATTTATTTGGGCCTTTTGCTGATATATTGGTGAATTTCGCATGCAATGATACCAGTTTTTGCCATGAAAGTTACGCGTAACAATAATTGGAGACGCAAAATCAGCTGTCGTCACTTAGACTAAAAATCATGCATTCCGACTTGACTGCGGCCAATTTAGTCACCGCTTTAAATGGCCATTTTAAGGCCTTTACCCCCATCCGAATGCACTGAAATTGCATATTCATTGTGGAAATAGTTGAAATCTCATGTGGAGAAAGTTTGAAAAAGATAGGACAAAGTTGAGTTCCCTTAAAGGTTACATTACACTAAATCATTGTGTATCCCTCCGTGGTCCATTCGAAAGTAGTGCCTATTTCTAAAGAGTTCCTTTTCTCTTCTTGAATATAAGCCATTTAACAATGTGAGACATGTCTTTTGTGGTTATTTGTAATATCCTGTATGTGTCTGGAGTACTTTGATGCCTTGGATTGGAAGCTAACTTAAAAGATGAACTTTTGAGGGTGTGTTTTCTATTGTGTGGGGCTTTTGTCGAAATTAGGATTCCGAAACACGTTTTTCTACGGTGGGTTCATTCGACAGCGATTTACTTTCTTAGAAGTTGCGAGACGGTATGTTTTTGATTGCAATTATTGGAAGATGACAGATCCATCTTTAAAATGATACCAGGTTCGGAAAAATTGATACGTCGGAAAGGCAAGAAAAATGCTGTGAAAGTTGTCAGTTTTATAATGGGACCCTATGGGAATCGGAATTAGTGTAATATAACCTTTAAAAAGCACATTTACTGCAATGTCAAGGTCACATGGATTCGTCTGCAAGCGAGACAAGTAGAAAATGAATTTTAATGAATGTTTTGATGATTTGGGTGCTAAAATAGATGAGAGGTGTCAATATTTTGGTCCAAATGGATGTTTTAGGTGGTTTTGGACTGTTCCGGATGGGTGGGGGACCTGGTATGGACAAGTAAGGGTAACATTTCCAACAAATCTTAAATGTAAATATTATTATGTCCATAGATTGAAGTTTCAGGTGGAGAGCAAGATGAAAAATATGCAAAATTACATGCATGCAACCCATTTATGCCATTTTTCTCTTTGTTTGTAGGCCTGACCGTTTGTCCTTGAGCCGTAGATGGTCAACAATCCGCTAGCTGTCTTGCTCTGACTGGTGCACTGGACATGATTTCAATGTGAGTCATCATACTGATTGTTTAATTAACACATGAATTTCAGTTTGTTCGTTAAAGTACTAACTTAGCTGTGTATTTTTACAGTGGACGTAGTGGTGCGGTGCAGGTGGTAGACTAGGTATTTCCATATATACACTATGTTTACAGAATTGCGGCCAGTGGAGCAACATAGCTGATGAGTTAATAGCACTAGTTCTTCAGACAAATAACTTTATTTTCAACCTATAAAGCATATTTAGCTGTAGGTGGGGCCAATTAGCTGTAAGATCTGGCTTTTGTTCTGTTAAGCCCTTAGAGTAATGAATTTCAGAGTGAAGACCATAGCGCCTTTTCCTAGTCAAGTATCGGGCAGCTGTATGTCTTTTCAGAAATGCACATGTCTTTTTAAGCATGTCATTGTGTTTGCTTTTAATAAGATAGGCAATAAACTCATAACCTTTAGACAAATGAGCATCTGTAAATTCAGATTTCACTATTTCAGAGTCAGCCAGACCATGATTGAGCTTAAGGGATTGTGCTGCGGATGCAGCCTGTGCAGTTCCGGGAGAAAGTCACTGTCTCGGGCAATGCGGTCTGGTATCAGGTAAGCACTATTGAAAGCCTCACACTTTTGGGGGGTCTGAAGCCTTGTGCTGTCAATGCGATCTGGTTCAAGTACAATAAGAATGCATTCTCAAAGCAGTACTTCATCAGATATGGTTATCTCAAGCTTACAGTTCGCGGGCAGATATGACTTCGATTTGTTCTTGCTAGCAGAACCCCTACAGGCCAAACTATGCGTTAAGCACTATTTTCCACAGCAACCCTTGCAGACAGAAAAACAATACTTAAAATTACTTCTGGCATTTAATTTCTAATTTCCTACATATCTCTTTTGTATGTTTGTTTGCCCTTTTTAACTCTGACATGCCATCTTGCTCACATTGATGGAGCATACCTGTTTTTGTTTAGAGCCAAGTCCCCGGCTGCTCGAGTTTGCCGTGTCAATAATGAGAAAGCCATGGCATGATGTCTCCTCTATGTGTATCCTTATCTCAGTGTTGAACATAATTGCCAGTTTCAGGGGCCTAAACATTTTATTTTATTAAAGGTCTGGATGATCCTTGCCTGACTGCGGGTTTGTGTACACCTCAATCCGACTCTGTGTCCTGAACAGAGGCCGCAGTGGTGCAGCGCTTGTGGACGATCCATCAACATCCTGAAAGGTCAACACTACACCAAGCTGGGAAAATTGATCCTGATAGTCATCCCCAGGTAGTGGAATGAATGTTCACTGAACTACAGAGGAATCACACCCAAATGACTTTCCTGCCACGACATTAGTGTGGCCACTCGCGTAGGAATTCCTTAGCAAACATGCTCTTTTGCATGGTGACTGTGGACATTTTTGCAAAACTTACGCTTTCAACACTGGATTTTAAAGAGAATACTTAATAAAATGTCGCTAACAGGACTTATTTATATGAGAGAGACTATCTGGATGCGCATTAAGTGTCACTTTGTGTCGTAAGCTGTTGAAGGAGCGATTTGCGCCTTTTTAAGTGTTAATTTTGGGTAGCCGGCTTGTATCGGCTTGAAAGCTGAAAATTATGCCTCTCATCATAATAGCATTAATTTTTGTAATTGCAATGTGTATGTTTAGATTGTAAGTGAAGCTTTTAATAATAATTTTCTTAAAAAACATGATTTTATATGCTGTCAGTGAGTTTTTTATTGAAAAAAGTGCTTAAAATTTAAAAAAAGTCTCCTATTTCATCAAGAAAAGTACACTGATTCACAATCAATACATTTATTTGGGCCTTTTGCTGATATATTGGTGAATTTCGCATGCAATGATACCAGTTTTTGCCATGAAAGTTACGCGTAACAATAATTGGAGACGCAAAATCAGCTGTCGTCACTTAGACTAAAAATCATGCATTCCGACTTGACTGCGGCCAATTTAGTCACCGCTTTAAATGGCCATTTTAAGGCCTTTACCCCCATCCGAATGCACTGAAATTGCATATTCATTGTGGAAATAGTTGAAATCTCATGTGGAGAAAGTTTGAAAAAGATAGGACAAAGTTGAGTTCCCTTAAAGGTTACATTACACTAAATCATTGTGTATCCCTCCGTGGTCCATTCGAAAGTAGTGCCTATTTCTAAAGAGTTCCTTTTCTCTTCTTGAATATAAGCCATTTAACAATGTGAGACATGACTTTTGTGGTTATTTGTAATATCCTGTATGTGTCTGGAGTACTTTGATGCCTTGGATTGGAAGCTAACTTAAAAGATGAACTTTTGAGGGTGTGTTTTCTATTGTGTGGGGCTTTTGTCGAAATTAGGATTCCGAAACACGTTTTTCTACGGTGGGTTCATTCGACAGCGATTTACTTTCTTAGAAGTTGCGAGACGGTATGTTTTTGATTGCAATTATTGGAAGATGACAGATCCATCTTTAAAATGATACCAGGTTCGGAAAAATTGATACGTCGGAAAGGCAAGAAAAATGCTGTGAAAGTTGTCAGTTTTATAATGGGACCCTATGGGAATCGGAATTAGTGTAATATAACCTTTAAAAAGCACATTTACTGCAATGTCAAGGTCACATGGATTCGTCTGCAAGCGAGACAAGTAGAAAATGAATTTTAATGAATGTTTTGATGATTTGGGTGCTAAAATAGATGAGAGGTGTCAATATTTTGGTCCAAATGGATGTTTTAGGTGGTTTTAGGACTGTTCCGGATGGGTGGGGGACCTGGTATGGACAAGTAAGGGTAACATTTCCAACAAATCTTAAATGTAAATATTATTATGTCCATAGATTGAAGTTTCAGGTGGAGAGCAAGATGAAAAATATGCAAAATTACATGCATGCAACCCATTTATGCCATTTTTCTCTTTGTTTGTAGGCCTGACCGTTTGTCCTTGAGCCGTAGATGGTCAACAATCCGCTAGCTGTCTTGCTCTGACTGGTGCACTGGACATGATTTCAATGTGAGTCATCATACTGATTGTTTAATTAACACATGAATTTCAGTTTGTTCGTTAAAGTACTAACTTAGCTGTGTATTTTTACAGTGGACGTAGTGGTGCGGTGCAGGTGGTAGACTAGGTATTTCCATATATACACTATGTTTACAGAATTGCGGCCAGTGGAGCAACATAGCTGATGAGTTAATAGCACTAGTTCTTCAGACAAATAACTTTATTTTCAACCTATAAAGCATATTTAGCTGTAGGTGGGGCCAATTAGCTGTAAGATCTGGCTTTTGTTCTGTTAAGCCCTTAGAGTAATGAATTTCAGAGTGAAGACCATAGCGCCTTTTCCTAGTCAAGTATCGGGCAGCTGTATGTCTTTTCAGAAATGCACATGTCTTTTTAAGCATGTCATTGTGTTTGCTTTTAATAAGATAGGCAATAAACTCATAACCTTTAGACAAATGAGCATCTGTAAATTCAGATTTCACTATTTCAGAGTCAGCCAGACCATGATTGAGCTTAAGGATTGTGCTGCGGATGCAGCCTGTGCAGTTCCGGGAGAAAGTCACTGTCTCGGGCAATGCGGTCTGGTATCAGGTAAGCACTATTGAAAGCCTCACACTTTTGGGGGGTCTGAAGCCTTGTGCTGTCAATGCGATCTGGTTCAAGTACAATAAGAATGCATTCTCAAAGCAGTACTTCATCAGAT
Organism: Dreissena polymorpha; assembly: GCF_020536995.1. NCBI lineage: Eukaryota > Metazoa > Mollusca > Bivalvia > Myida > Dreissenidae > Dreissena > Dreissena polymorpha. The sequence goes on along the minus strand of NC_068367.1, from coordinate 59,209,573 downwards.
ATGGTTATCTCAAGCTTACAGTTCGCGGGCAGATATGACTTCGATTTGTTCTTGCTAGCAGAACCCCTACAGGCCAAACTATGCGTTAAGCACTATTTTCCACAGCAACCCTTGCAGACAGAAAAACAATACTTAAAATTACTTCTGGCATTTAATTTCTAATTTCCTACATATCTCTTTTGTATGTTTGTTTGCCCTTTTTAACTCTGACATGCCATCTTGCTCACATTGATGGAGCATACCTGTTTTTGTTTAGAGCCAAGTCCCCGGCTGCTCGAGTTTGCCGTGTCAATAATGAGAAAGCCATGGCATGATGTCTCCTCTATGTGTATCCTTATCTCAGTGTTGAACATAATTGCCAGTTTCAGGGGCCTAAACATTTTATTTTATTAAAGGTCTGGATGATCCTTGCCTGACTGCGGGTTTGTGTACACCTCAATCCGACTCTGTGTCCTGAACAGAGGCCGCAGTGGTGCAGCGCTTGTGGACGATCCATCAACATCCTGAAAGGTCAACACTACACCAAGCTGGGAAAATTGATCCTGATAGTCATCCCCAGGTAGTGGAATGAATGTTCACTGAACTACAGAGGAATCACACCCAAATGACTTTCCTGCCACGACATTAGTGTGGCCACTCGCGTAGGAATTCCTTAGCAAACATGCTCTTTTGCATGGTGACTGTGGACATTTTTGCAAAACTTACGCTTTCAACACTGGATTTTAAAGAGAATACTTAATAAAATGTCGCTAACAGGACTTATTTATATGAGAGAGACTATCTGGATGCGCATTAAGTGTCACTTTGTGTCGTAAGCTGTTGAAGGAGCGATTTGCGCCTTTTTAAGTGTTAATTTTGGGTAGCCGGCTTGTATCAGGCTTGAAAGCTGAAAATTATGCCTCTCATCATAATAGCATTAATTTTTGTAATTGCAATGTGTATGTTTAGATTGTAAGTGAAGCTTTTAATAATAATTTTCTTAAAAAACATGATTTTATATGCTGTCAGTGAGTTTTTTATTGAAAAAAGTGCTTAAAATTTAAAAAAAGTCTCCTATTTCATCAAGAAAAGTACACTGATTCACAATCAATACATTTATTTGGGCCTTTTGCTGATATATTGGTGAATTTCGCATGCAATGATACCAGTTTTTGCCATGAAAGTTACGCGTAACAATAATTGGAGACGCAAAATCAGCTGTCGTCACTTAGACTAAAAATCATGCATTCCGACTTGACTGCGGCCAATTTAGTCACCGCTTTAAATGGCCATTTTAAGGCCTTTACCCCCATCCGAATGCACTGAAATTGCATATTCATTGTGGAAATAGTTGAAATCTCATGTGGAGAAAGTTTGAAAAAGATAGGACAAAGTTGAGTTCCCTTAAAGGTTACATTACACTAAATCATTGTGTATCCCTCCGTGGTCCATTCGAAAGTAGTGCCTATTTCTAAAGAGTTCCTTTTCTCTTCTTGAATATAAGCCATTTAACAATGTGAGACATGTACTTTTGTGGTTATTTGTAATATCCTGTATGTGTCTGGAGTACTTTGATGCCTTGGATTGGAAGCTAACTTAAAAGATGAACTTTTGAGGGTGTGTTTTCTATTGTGTGGGGCTTTTGTCGAAATTAGGATTCCGAAACACGTTTTTCTACGGTGGGTTCATTCGACAGCGATTTACTTTCTTAGAAGTTGCGAGACGGTATGTTTTTGATTGCAATTATTGGAAGATGACAGATCCATCTTTAAAATGATACCAGGTTCGGAAAAATTGATACGTCGGAAAGGCAAGAAAAATGCTGTGAAAGTTGTCAGTTTTATAATGGGACCCTATGGGAATCGGAATTAGTGTAATATAACCTTTAAAAAGCACATTTACTGCAATGTCAAGGTCACATGGATTCGTCTGCAAGCGAGACAAGTAGAAAATGAATTTTAATGAATGTTTTGATGATTTGGGTGCTAAAATAGATGAGAGGTGTCAATATTTTGGTCCAAATGGATGTTTTAGGTGGTTTTAGGACTGTTCCGGATGGGTGGGGGACCTGGTATGGACAAGTAAGGGTAACATTTCCAACAAATCTTAAATGTAAATATTATTATGTCCATAGATTGAAGTTTCAGGTGGAGAGCAAGATGAAAAATATGCAAAATTACATGCATGCAACCCATTTATGCCATTTTTCTCTTTGTTTGTAGGCCTGACCGTTTGTCCTTGAGCCGTAGATGGTCAACAATCCGCTAGCTGTCTTGCTCTGACTGGTGCACTGGACATGATTTCAATGTGAGTCATCATACTGATTGTTTAATTAACACATGAATTTCAGTTTGTTCGTTAAAGTACTAACTTAGCTGTGTATTTTTACAGTGGACGTAGTGGTGCGGTGCAGGTGGTAGACTAGGTATTTCCATATATACACTATGTTTACAGAATTGCGGCCAGTGGAGCAACATAGCTGATGAGTTAATAGCACTAGTTCTTCAGACAAATAACTTTATTTTCAACCTATAAAGCATATTTAGCTGTAGGTGGGGCCAATTAGCTGTAAGATCTGGCTTTTGTTCTGTTAAGCCCTTAGAGTAATGAATTTCAGAGTGAAGACCATAGCGCCTTTTCCTAGTCAAGTATCGGGCAGCTGTATGTCTTTTCAGAAATGCACATGTCTTTTTAAGCATGTCATTGTGTTTGCTTTTAATAAGATAGGCAATAAACTCATAACCTTTAGACAAATGAGCATCTGTAAATTCAGATTTCACTATTTCAGAGTCAGCCAGACCATGATTGAGCTTAAGGATTGTGCTGCGGATGCAGCCTGTGCAGTTCCGGGAGAAAGTCACTGTCTCGGGCAATGCGGTCTGGTATCAGGTAAGCACTATTGAAAGCCTCACACTTTTGGGGGGTCTGAAGCCTTGTGCTGTCAATGCGATCTGGTTCAAGTACAATAAGAATGCATTCTCAAAGCAGTACTTCATCAGATATGGTTATCTCAAGCTTACAGTTCGCGGGCAGATATGACTTCGATTTGTTCTTGCTAGCAGAACCCCTACAGGCCAAACTATGCGTTAAGCACTATTTTCCACAGCAACCCTTGCAGACAGAAAAACAATACTTAAAATTACTTCTGGCATTTAATTTCTAATTTCCTACATATCTCTTTTGTATGTTTGTTTGCCCTTTTTAACTCTGACATGCCATCTTGCTCACATTGATGGAGCATACCTGTTTTTGTTTAGAGCCAAGTCCCCGGCTGCTCGAGTTTGCCGTGTCAATAATGAGAAAGCCATGGCATGATGTCTCCTCTATGTGTTTCCTTATCTCAGTGTTGAACATAATTGCCAGTTTCAGGGGCCTAAACATTTTATTTTATTAAAGGTCTGGATGATCCTTGCCTGACTGCGGGTTTGTGTACACCTCAATCCGACTCTGTGTCCTGAACAGAGGCCGCAGTGGTGCAGCGCTTGTGGACGATCCATCAACATCCTGAAAGGTCAACACTACACCAAGCTGGGAAAATTGATCCTGATAGTCATCCCCAGGTAGTGGAATGAATGTTCACTGAACTACAGAGGAATCACACCCAAATGACTTTCCTGCCACGACATTAGTGTGGCCACTCGCGTAGGAATTCCTTAGCAAACATGCTCTTTTGCATGGTGACTGTGGACATTTTTGCAAAACTTACGCTTTCAACACTGGATTTTAAAGAGAATACTTAATAAAATGTCGCTAACAGGACTTATTTATATGAGAGAGACTATCTGGATGCGCATTAAGTGTCACTTTGTGTCGTAAGCTGTTGAAGGAGCGATTTGCGCCTTTTTAAGTGTTAATTTTGGGTAGCCGGCTTGTATCAGGCTTGAAAGCTGAAAATTATGCCTCTCATCATAATAGCATTAATTTTTGTAATTGCAATGTGTATGTTTAGATTGTAAGTGAAGCTTTTAATAATAATTTTCTTAAAAAACATGATTTTATATGCTGTCAGTGAGTTTTTTATTGAAAAAAGTGCTTAAAATTTAAAAAAAGTCTCCTATTTCATCAAGAAAAGTACACTGATTCACAATCAATACATTTATTTGGGCCTTTTGCTGATATATTGGTGAATTTCGCATGCAATGATACCAGTTTTTGCCATGAAAGTTACGCGTAACAATAATTGGAGACGCAAAATCAGCTGTCGTCACTTAGACTAAAAATCATGCATTCCGACTTGACTGCGGCCAATTTAGTCACCGCTTTAAATGGCCATTTTAAGGCCTTTACCCCCATCCGAATGCACTGAAATTGCATATTCATTGTGGAAATAGTTGAAATCTCATGTGGAGAAAGTTTGAAAAAGATAGGACAAAGTTGAGTTCCCTTAAAGGTTACATTACACTAAATCATTGTGTATCCCTCCGTGGTCCATTCGAAAGTAGTGCCTATTTCTAAAGAGTTCCTTTTCTCTTCTTGAATATAAGCCATTTAACAATGTGAGACATGACTTTTGTGGTTATTTGTAATATCCTGTATGTGTCTGGAGTACTTTGATGCCTTGGATTGGAAGCTAACTTAAAAGATGAACTTTTGAGGGTGTGTTTTCTATTGTGTGGGGCTTTTGTCGAAATTAGGATTCCGAAACACGTTTTTCTACGGTGGGTTCATTCGACAGCGATTTACTTTCTTAGAAGTTGCGAGACGGTATGTTTTTGATTGCAATTATTGGAAGATGACAGATCCATCTTTAAAATGATACCAGGTTCGGAAAAATTGATACGTCGGAAAGGCAAGAAAAATGCTGTGAAAGTTGTCAGTTTTATAATGGGACCCTATGGGAATCGGAATTAGTGTAATATAACCTTTAAAAAGCACATTTACTGCAATGTCAAGGTCACATGGATTCGTCTGCAAGCGAGACAAGTAGAAAATGAATTTTAATGAATGTTTTGATGATTTGGGTGCTAAAATAGATGAGAGGTGTCAATATTTTGGTCCAAATGGATGTTTTAGGTGGTTTTAGGACGGTTCCGGATGGGTGGGGGACCTGGTATGGACAAGTAAGGGTAACATTTCCAACAAATCTTAAATGTAAATATTATTATGTCCATAGATTGAAGTTTCAGGTGGAGAGCAAGATGAAAAATATGCAAAATTACATGCATGCAACCCATTTATGCCATTTTTCTCTTTGTTTGTAGGCCTGACCGTTTGTCCTTGAGCCGTAGATGGTCAACAATCCGCTAGCTGTCTTGCTCTGACTGGTGCACTGGACATGATTTCAATGTGAGTCATCATACTGATTGTTTAATTAACACATGAATTTCAGTTTGTTCGTTAAAGTACTAACTTAGCTGTGTATTTTTACAGTGGACGTAGTGGTGCGGTGCAGGTGGTAGACTAGGTATTTCCATATATACACTATGTTTACAGAATTGCGGCCAGTGGAGCAACATAGCTGATGAGTTAATAGCACTAGTTCTTCAGACAAATAACTTTATTTTCAACCTATAAAGCATATTTAGCTGTAGGTGGGGCCAATTAGCTGTAAGATCTGGCTTTTGTTCTGTTAAGCCCTTAGAGTAATGAATTTCAGAGTGAAGACCATAGCGCCTTTTCCTAGTCAAGTATCGGGCAGCTGTATGTCTTTTCAGAAATGCACATGTCTTTTTAAGCATGTCATTGTGTTTGCTTTTAATAAGATAGGCAATAAACTCATAACCTTTAGACAAATGAGCATCTGTAAATTCAGATTTCACTATTTCAGAGTCAGCCAGACCATGATTGAGCTTAAGGATTGTGCTGCGGATGCAGCCTGTGCAGTTCCGGGAGAAAGTCACTGTCTCGGGCAATGCGGTCTGGTATCAGGTAAGCACTATTGAAAGCCTCACACTTTTGGGGGGTCTGAAGCCTTGTGCTGTCAATGCGATCTGGTTCAAGTACAATAAGAATGCATTCTCAAAGCAGTACTTCATCAGATATGGTTATCTCAAGCTTACAGTTCGCGGGCAGATATGACTTCGATTTGTTCTTGCTAGCAGAACCCCTACAGGCCAAACTATGCGTTAAGCACTATTTTCCACAGCAACCCTTGCAGACAGAAAAACAATACTTAAAATTACTTCTGGCATTTAATTTCTAATTTCCTACATATCTCTTTTGTATGTTTGTTTGCCCTTTTTAACTCTGACATGCCATCTTGCTCACATTGATGGAGCATACCTGTTTTTGTTTAGAGCCAAGTCCCCGGCTGCTCGAGTTTGCCGTGTCAATAATGAGAAAGCCATGGCATGATGTCTCCTCTATGTGTATCCTTATCTCAGTGTTGAACATAATTGCCAGTTTCAGGGGCCTAAACATTTTATTTTATTAAAGGTCTGGATGATCCTTGCCTGACTGCGGGTTTGTGTACACCTCAATCCGACTCTGTGTCCTGAACAGAGGCCGCAGTGGTGCAGCGCTTGTGGACGATCCATCAACATCCTGAAAGGTCAACACTACACCAAGCTGGGAAAATTGATCCTGATAGTCATCCCCAGGTAGTGGAATGAATGTTCACTGAACTACAGAGGAATCACACCCAAATGACTTTCCTGCCACGACATTAGTGTGGCCACTCGCGTAGGAATTCCTTAGCAAACATGCTCTTTTGCATGGTGACTGTGGACATTTTTGCAAAACTTACGCTTTCAACACTGGATTTTAAAGAGAATACTTAATAAAATGTCGCTAACAGGACTTATTTATATGAGAGAGACTATCTGGATGCGCATTAAGTGTCACTTTGTGTCGTAAGCTGTTGAAGGAGCGATTTGCGCCTTTTTAAGTGTTAATTTTGGGTAGCCGGCTTGTATCAGCTTGAAAGCTGAAAATTATGCCTCTCATCATAATAGCATTAATTTTTGTAATTGCAATGTGTATGTTTAGATTGTAAGTGAAGCTTTTAATAATAATTTTCTTAAAAAACATGATTTTATATGCTGTCAGTGAGTTTTTTATTGAAAAAAGTGCTTAAAATTTAAAAAAAGTCTCCTATTTCATCAAGAAAAGTACACTGATTCACAATCAATACATTTATTTGGGCCTTTTGCTGATATATTGGTGAATTTCGCATGCAATGATACCAGTTTTTGCCATGAAAGTTACGCGTAACAATAATTGGAGACGCAAAATCAGCTGTCGTCACTTAGACTAAAAATCATGCATTCCGACTTGACTGCGGCCAATTTAGTCACCGCTTTAAATGGCCATTTTAAGGCCTTTACCCCCATCCGAATGCACTGAAATTGCATATTCATTGTGGAAATAGTTGAAATCTCATGTGGAGAAAGTTTGAAAAAGATAGGACAAAGTTGAGTTCCCTTAAAGGTTACATTACACTAAATCATTGTGTATCCCTCCGTGGTCCATTCGAAAGTAGTGCCTATTTCTAAAGAGTTCCTTTTCTCTTCTTGAATATAAGCCATTTAACAATGTGAGACATGACTTTTGTGGTTATTTGTAATATCCTGTATGTGTCTGGAGTACTTTGATGCCTTGGATTGGAAGCTAACTTAAAAGATGAACTTTTGAGGGTGTGTTTTCTATTGTGTGGGGCTTTTGTCGAAATTAGGATTCCGAAACACGTTTTTCTACGGTGGGTTCATTCGACAGCGATTTACTTTCTTAGAAGTTGCGAGACGGTATGTTTTTGATTGCAATTATTGGAAGATGACAGATCCATCTTTAAAATGATACCAGGTTCGGAAAAATTGATACGTCGGAAAGGCAAGAAAAATGCTGTGAAAGTTGTCAGTTTTATAATGGGACCCTATGGGAATCGGAATTAGTGTAATATAACCTTTAAAAAGCACATTTACTGCAATGTCAAGGTCACATGGATTCGTCTGCAAGCGAGACAAGTAGAAAATGAATTTTAATGAATGTTTTGATGATTTGGGTGCTAAAATAGATGAGAGGTGTCAATATTTTGGTCCAAATGGATGTTTTAGGTGGTTTTAGGACGGTTCCGGATGGGTGGGGGACCTGGTATGGACAAGTAAGGGTAACATTTCCAACAAATCTTAAATGTAAATATTATTATGTCCATAGATTGAAGTTTCAGGTGGAGAGCAAGATGAAAAATATGCAAAATTACATGCATGCAACCCATTTATGCCATTTTTCTCTTTGTTTGTAGGCCTGACCGTTTGTCCTTGAGCCGTAGATGGTCAACAATCCGCTAGCTGTCTTGCTCTGACTGGTGCACTGGACATGATTTCAATGTGAGTCATCATACTGATTGTTTAATTAACACATGAATTTCAGTTTGTTCGTTAAAGTACTAACTTAGCTGTGTATTTTTACAGTGGACGTAGTGGTGCGGTGCAGGTGGTAGACTAGGTATTTCCATATATACACTATGTTTACAGAATTGCGGCCAGTGGAGCAACATAGCTGATGAGTTAATAGCACTAGTTCTTCAGACAAATAACTTTATTTTCAACCTATAAAGCATATTTAGCTGTAGGTGGGGCCAATTAGCTGTAAGATCTGGCTTTTGTTCTGTTAAGCCCTTAGAGTAATGAATTTCAGAGTGAAGACCATAGCGCCTTTTCCTAGTCAAGTATCGGGCAGCTGTATGTCTTTTCAGAAATGCACATGTCTTTTTAAGCATGTCATTGTGTTTGCTTTTAATAAGATAGGCAATAAACTCATAACCTTTAGACAAATGAGCATCTGTAAATTCAGATTTCACTATTTCAGAGTCAGCCAGACCATGATTGAGCTTAAGGATTGTGCTGCGGATGCAGCCTGTGCAGTTCCGGGAGAAAGTCACTGTCTCGGGCAATGCGGTCTGGTATCAGGTAAGCACTATTGAAAGCCTCACACTTTTGGGGGGTCTGAAGCCTTGTGCTGTCAATGCGATCTGGTTCAAGTACAATAAGAATGCATTCTCAAAGCAGTACTTCATCAGATATGGTTATCTCAAGCTTACAGTTCGCGGGCAGATATGACTTCGATTTGTTCTTGCTAGCAGAACCCCTACAGGCCAAACTATGCGTTAAGCACTATTTTCCACAGCAACCCTTGCAGACAGAAAAACAATACTTAAAATTACTTCTGGCATTTAATTTCTAATTTCCTACATATCTCTTTTGTATGTTTGTTTGCCCTTTTTAACTCTGACATGCCATCTTGCTCACATTGATGGAGCATACCTGTTTTTGTTTAGAGCCAAGTCCCCGGCTGCTCGAGTTTGCCGTGTCAATAATGAGAAAGCCATGGCATGATGTCTCCTCTATGTGTATCCTTATCTCAGTGTTGAACATAATTGCCAGTTTCAGGGGCCTAAACATTTTATTTTATTAAAGGTCTGGATGATCCTTGCCTGACTGCGGGTTTGTGTACACCTCAATCCGACTCTGTGTCCTGAACAGAGGCCGCAGTGGTGCAGCGCTTGTGGACGATCCATCAACATCCTGAAAGGTCAACACTACACCAAGCTGGGAAAATTGATCCTGATAGTCATCCCCAGGTAGTGGAATGAATGTTCACTGAACTACAGAGGAATCACACCCAAATGACTTTCCTGCCACGACATTAGTGTGGCCACTCGCGTAGGAATTCCTTAGCAAACATGCTCTTTTGCATGGTGACTGTGGACATTTTTGCAAAACTTACGCTTTCAACACTGGATTTTAAAGAGAATACTTAATAAAATGTCGCTAACAGGACTTATTTATATGAGAGAGACTATCTGGATGCGCATTAAGTGTCACTTTGTGTCGTAAGCTGTTGAAGGAGCGATTTGCGCCTTTTTAAGTGTTAATTTTGGGTAGCCGGCTTGTATCAGCTTGAAAGCTGAAAATTATGCCTCTCATCATAATAGCATTAATTTTTGTAATTGCAATGTGTATGTTTAGATTGTAAGTGAAGCTTTTAATAATAATTTTCTTAAAAAACATGATTTTATATGCTGTCAGTGAGTTTTTTATTGAAAAAAGTGCTTAAAATTTAAAAAAAGTCTCCTATTTCATCAAGAAAAGTACACTGATTCACAATCAATACATTTATTTGGGCCTTTTGCTGATATATTGGTGAATTTCGCATGCAATGATACCAGTTTTTGCCATGAAAGTTACGCGTAACAATAATTGGAGACGCAAAATCAGCTGTCGTCACTTAGACTAAAAATCATGCATTCCGACTTGACTGCGGCCAATTTAGTCACCGCTTTAAATGGCCATTTTAAGGCCTTTACCCCCATCCGAATGCACTGAAATTGCATATTCATTGTGGAAATAGTTGAAATCTCATGTGGAGAAAGTTTGAAAAAGATAGGACAAAGTTGAGTTCCCTTAAAGGTTACATTACACTAAATCATTGTGTATCCCTCCGTGGTCCATTCGAAAGTAGTGCCTATTTCTAAAGAGTTCCTTTTCTCTTCTTGAATATAAGCCATTTAACAATGTGAGACATGACTTTTGTGGTTATTTGTAATATCCTGTATGTGTCTGGAGTACTTTGATGCCTTGGATTGGAAGCTAACTTAAAAGATGAACTTTTGAGGGTGTGTTTTCTATTGTGTGGGGCTTTTGTCGAAATTAGGATTCCGAAACACGTTTTTCTACGGTGGGTTCATTCGACAGCGATTTACTTTCTTAGAAGTTGCGAGACGGTATGTTTTTGATTGCAATTATTGGAAGATGACAGATCCATCTTTAAAATGATACCAGGTTCGGAAAAATTGATACGTCGGAAAGGCAAGAAAAATGCTGTGAAAGTTGTCAGTTTTATAATGGGACCCTATGGGAATCGGAATTAGTGTAATATAACCTTTAAAAAGCACATTTACTGCAATGTCAAGGTCACATGGATTCGTCTGCAAGCGAGACAAGTAGAAAATGAATTTTAATGAATGTTTTGATGATTTGGGTGCTAAAATAGATGAGAGGTGTCAATATTTTGGTCCAAATGGATGTTTTAGGTGGTTTTAGACGGTTCCGGATGGGTGGGGGACCTGGTATGGACAAGTAAGGGTAACATTTCCAACAAATCTTAAATGTAAATATTATTATGTCCATAGATTGAAGTTTCAGGTGGAGAGCAAGATGAAAAATATGCAAAATTACATGCATGCAACCCATTTATGCCATTTTTCTCTTTGTTTGTAGGCCTGACCGTTTGTCCTTGAGCCGTAGATGGTCAACAATCCGCTAGCTGTCTTGCTCTGACTGGTGCACTGGACATGATTTCAATGTGAGTCATCATACTGATTGTTTAATTAACACATGAATTTCAGTTTGTTCGTTAAAGTACTAACTTAGCTGTGTATTTTTACAGTGGACGTAGTGGTGCGGTGCAGGTGGTAGACTAGGTATTTCCATATATACACTATGTTTACAGAATTGCGGCCAGTGGAGCAACATAGCTGATGAGTTAATAGCACTAGTTCTTCAGACAAATAACTTTATTTTCAACCTATAAAGCATATTTAGCTGTAGGTGGGGCCAATTAGCTGTAAGATCTGGCTTTTGTTCTGTTAAGCCCTTAGAGTAATGAATTTCAGAGTGAAGACCATAGCGCCTTTTCCTAGTCAAGTATCGGGCAGCTGTATGTCTTTTCAGAAATGCACATGTCTTTTTAAGCATGTCATTGTGTTTGCTTTTAATAAGATAGGCAATAAACTCATAACCTTTAGACAAATGAGCATCTGTAAATTCAGATTTCACTATTTCAGAGTCAGCCAGACCATGATTGAGCTTAAGGATTGTGCTGCGGATGCAGCCTGTGCAGTTCCGGGAGAAAGTCACTGTCTCGGGCAATGCGGTCTGGTATCAGGTAAGCACTATTGAAAGCCTCACACTTTTGGGGGGTCTGAAGCCTTGTGCTGTCAATGCGATCTGGTTCAAGTACAATAAGAATGCATTCTCAAAGCAGTACTTCATCAGATATGGTTATCTCAAGCTTACAGTTCGCGGGCAGATATGACTTCGATTTGTTCTTGCTAGCAGAACCCCTACAGGCCAAACTATGCGTTAAGCACTATTTTCCACAGCAACCCTTGCAGACAGAAAAACAATACTTAAAATTACTTCTGGCATTTAATTTCTAATTTCCTACATATCTCTTTTGTATGTTTGTTTGCCCTTTTTAACTCTGACATGCCATCTTGCTCACATTGATGGAGCATACCTGTTTTTGTTTAGAGCCAAGTCCCCGGCTGCTCGAGTTTGCCGTGTCAATAATGAGAAAGCCATGGCATGATGTCTCCTCTATGTGTTATCCTTATCTCAGTGTTGAACATAATTGCCAGTTTCAGGGGCCTAAACATTTTATTTTATTAAAGGTCTGGATGATCCTTGCCTGACTGCGGGTTTGTGTACACCTCAATCCGACTCTGTGTCCTGAACAGAGGCCGCAGTGGTGCAGCGCTTGTGGACGATCCATCAACATCCTGAAAGGTCAACACTACACCAAGCTGGGAAAATTGATCCTGATAGTCATCCCCAGGTAGTGGAATGAATGTTCACTGAACTACAGAGGAATCACACCCAAATGACTTTCCTGCCACGACATTAGTGTGGCCACTCGCGTAGGAATTCCTTAGCAAACATGCTCTTTTGCATGGTGACTGTGGACATTTTTGCAAAACTTACGCTTTCAACACTGGATTTTAAAGAGAATACTTAATAAAATGTCGCTAACAGGACTTATTTATATGAGAGAGACTATCTGGATGCGCATTAAGTGTCACTTTGTGTCGTAAGCTGTTGAAGGAGCGATTTGCGCCTTTTTAAGTGTTAATTTTGGGTAGCCGGCTTGTATCAGCTTGAAAGCTGAAAATTATGCCTCTCATCATAATAGCATTAATTTTTGTAATTGCAATGTGTATGTTTAGATTGTAAGTGAAGCTTTTAATAATAATTTTCTTAAAAAACATGATTTTATATGCTGTCAGTGAGTTTTTTATTGAAAAAAGTGCTTAAAATTTAAAAAAAAGTCTCCTATTTCATCAAGAAAAGTACACTGATTCACAATCAATACATTTATTTGGGCCTTTTGCTGATATATTGGTGAATTTCGCATGCAATGATACCAGTTTTTGCCATGAAAGTTACGCGTAACAATAATTGGAGACGCAAAATCAGCTGTCGTCACTTAGACTAAAAATCATGCATTCCGACTTGACTGCGGCCAATTTAGTCACCGCTTTAAATGGCCATTTTAAGGCCTTTACCCCCATCCGAATGCACTGAAATTGCATATTCATTGTGGAAATAGTTGAAATCTCATGTGGAGAAAGTTTGAAAAAGATAGGACAAAGTTGAGTTCCCTTAAAGGTTACATTACACTAAATCATTGTGTATCCCTCCGTGGTCCATTCGAAAGTAGTGCCTATTTCTAAAGAGTTCCTTTTCTCTTCTTGAATATAAGCCATTTAACAATGTGAGACATGTACTTTTGTGGTTATTTGTAATATCCTGTATGTGTCTGGAGTACTTTGATGCCTTGGATTGGAAGCTAACTTAAAAGATGAACTTTTGAGGGTGTGTTTTCTATTGTGTGGGGCTTTTGTCGAAATTAGGATTCCGAAACACGTTTTTCTACGGTGGGTTCATTCGACAGCGATTTACTTTCTTAGAAGTTGCGAGACGGTATGTTTTTGATTGCAATTATTGGAAGATGACAGATCCATCTTTAAAATGATACCAGGTTCGGAAAAATTGATACGTCGGAAAGGCAAGAAAAATGCTGTGAAAGTTGTCAGTTTTATAATGGGACCCTATGGGAATCGGAATTAGTGTAATATAACCTTTAAAAAGCACATTTACTGCAATGTCAAGGTCACATGGATTCGTCTGCAAGCGAGACAAGTAGAAAATGAATTTTAATGAATGTTTTGATGATTTGGGTGCTAAAATAGATGAGAGGTGTCAATATTTTGGTCCAAATGGATGTTTTAGGTGGTTTTGGACTGTTCCGGATGGGTGGGGGACCTGGTATGGACAAGTAAGGGTAACATTTCCAACAAATCTTAAATGTAAATATTATTATGTCCATAGATTGAAGTTTCAGGTGGAGAGCAAGATGAAAAATATGCAAAATTACATGCATGCAACCCATTTATGCCATTTTTCTCTTTGTTTGTAGGCCTGACCGTTTGTCCTTGAGCCGTAGATGGTCAACAATCCGCTAGCTGTCTTGCTCTGACTGGTGCACTGGACATGATTTCAATGTGAGTCATCATACTGATTGTTTAATTAACACATGAATTTCAGTTTGTTCGTTAAAGTACTAACTTAGCTGTGTATTTTTACAGTGGACGTAGTGGTGCGGTGCAGGTGGTAGACTAGGTATTTCCATATATACACTATGTTTACAGAATTGCGGCCAGTGGAGCAACATAGCTGATGAGTTAATAGCACTAGTTCTTCAGACAAATAACTTTATTTTCAACCTATAAAGCATATTTAGCTGTAGGTGGGGCCAATTAGCTGTAAGATCTGGCTTTTGTTCTGTTAAGCCCTTAGAGTAATGAATTTCAGAGTGAAGACCATAGCGCCTTTTCCTAGTCAAGTATCGGGCAGCTGTATGTCTTTTCAGAAATGCACATGTCTTTTTAAGCATGTCATTGTGTTTGCTTTTAATAAGATAGGCAATAAACTCATAACCTTTAGACAAATGAGCATCTGTAAATTCAGATTTCACTATTTCAGAGTCAGCCAGACCATGATTGAGCTTAAGGATTGTGCTGCGGATGCAGCCTGTGCAGTTCCGGGAGAAAGTCACTGTCTCGGGCAATGCGGTCTGGTATCAGGTAAGCACTATTGAAAGCCTCACACTTTTGGGGGGTCTGAAGCCTTGTGCTGTCAATGCGATCTGGTTCAAGTACAATAAGAATGCATTCTCAAAGCAGTACTTCATCAGATATGGTTATCTCAAGCTTACAGTTCGCGGGCAGATATGACTTCGATTTGTTCTTGCTAGCAGAACCCCTACAGGCCAAACTATGCGTTAAGCACTATTTTCCACAGCAACCCTTGCAGACAGAAAAACAATACTTAAAATTACTTCTGGCATTTAATTTCTAATTTCCTACATATCTCTTTTGTATGTTTGTTTGCCCTTTTTAACTCTGACATGCCATCTTGCTCACATTGATGGAGCATACCTGTTTTTGTTTAGAGCCAAGTCCCCGGCTGCTCGAGTTTGCCGTGTCAATAATGAGAAAGCCATGGCATGATGTCTCCTCTATGTGTTTCCTTATCTCAGTGTTGAACATAATTGCCAGTTTCAGGGGCCTAAACATTTTATTTTATTAAAGGTCTGGATGATCCTTGCCTGACTGCGGGTTTGTGTACACCTCAATCCGACTCTGTGTCCTGAACAGAGGCCGCAGTGGTGCAGCGCTTGTGGACGATCCATCAACATCCTGAAAGGTCAACACTACACCAAGCTGGGAAAATTGATCCTGATAGTCATCCCCAGGTAGTGGAATGAATGTTCACTGAACTACAGAGGAATCACACCCAAATGACTTTCCTGCCACGACATTAGTGTGGCCACTCGCGTAGGAATTCCTTAGCAAACATGCTCTTTTGCATGGTGACTGTGGACATTTTTGCAAAACTTACGCTTTCAACACTGGATTTTAAAGAGAATACTTAATAAAATGTCGCTAACAGGACTTATTTATATGAGAGAGACTATCTGGATGCGCATTAAGTGTCACTTTGTGTCGTAAGCTGTTGAAGGAGCGATTTGCGCCTTTTTAAGTGTTAATTTTGGGTAGCCGGCTTGTATCGGCTTGAAAGCTGAAAATTATGCCTCTCATCATAATAGCATTAATTTTTGTAATTGCAATGTGTATGTTTAGATTGTAAGTGAAGCTTTTAATAATAATTTTCTTAAAAAACATGATTTTATATGCTGTCAGTGAGTTTTTTATTGAAAAAAGTGCTTAAAATTTAAAAAAAGTCTCCTATTTCATCAAGAAAAGTACACTGATTCACAATCAATACATTTATTTGGGCCTTTTGCTGATATATTGGTGAATTTCGCATGCAATGATACCAGTTTTTGCCATGAAAGTTACGCGTAACAATAATTGGAGACGCAAAATCAGCTGTCGTCACTTAGACTAAAAATCATGCATTCCGACTTGACTGCGGCCAATTTAGTCACCGCTTTAAATGGCCATTTTAAGGCCTTTACCCCCATCCGAATGCACTGAAATTGCATATTCATTGTGGAAATAGTTGAAATCTCATGTGGAGAAAGTTTGAAAAAGATAGGACAAAGTTGAGTTCCCTTAAAGGTTACATTACACTAAATCATTGTGTATCCCTCCGTGGTCCATTCGAAAGTAGTGCCTATTTCTAAAGAGTTCCTTTTCTCTTCTTGAATATAAGCCATTTAACAATGTGAGACATGTACTTTTGTGGTTATTTGTAATATCCTGTATGTGTCTGGAGTACTTTGATGCCTTGGATTGGAAGCTAACTTAAAAGATGAACTTTTGAGGGTGTGTTTTCTATTGTGTGGGGCTTTTGTCGAAATTAGGATTCCGAAACACGTTTTTCTACGGTGGGTTCATTCGACAGCGATTTACTTTCTTAGAAGTTGCGAGACGGTATGTTTTTGATTGCAATTATTGGAAGATGACAGATCCATCTTTAAAATGATACCAGGTTCGGAAAAATTGATACGTCGGAAAGGCAAGAAAAATGCTGTGAAAGTTGTCAGTTTTATAATGGGACCCTATGGGAATCGGAATTAGTGTAATATAACCTTTAAAAAGCACATTTACTGCAATGTCAAGGTCACATGGATTCGTCTGCAAGCGAGACAAGTAGAAAATGAATTTTAATGAATGTTTTGATGATTTGGGTGCTAAAATAGATGAGAGGTGTCAATATTTTGGTCCAAATGGATGTTTTAGGTGGTTTTGGACTGTTCCGGATGGGTGGGGGACCTGGTATGGACAAGTAAGGGTAACATTTCCAACAAATCTTAAATGTAAATATTATTATGTCCATAGATTGAAGTTTCAGGTGGAGAGCAAGATGAAAAATATGCAAAATTACATGCATGCAACCCATTTATGCCATTTTTCTCTTTGTTTGTAGGCCTGACCGTTTGTCCTTGAGCCGTAGATGGTCAACAATCCGCTAGCTGTCTTGCTCTGACTGGTGCACTGGACATGATTTCAATGTGAGTCATCATACTGATTGTTTAATTAACACATGAATTTCAGTTTGTTCGTTAAAGTACTAACTTAGCTGTGTATTTTTACAGTGGACGTAGTGGTGCGGTGCAGGTGGTAGACTAGGTATTTCCATATATACACTATGTTTACAGAATTGCGGCCAGTGGAGCAACATAGCTGATGAGTTAATAGCACTAGTTCTTCAGACAAATAACTTTATTTTCAACCTATAAAGCATATTTAGCTGTAGGTGGGGCCAATTAGCTGTAAGATCTGGCTTTTGTTCTGTTAAGCCCTTAGAGTAATGAATTTCAGAGTGAAGACCATAGCGCCTTTTCCTAGTCAAGTATCGGGCAGCTGTATGTCTTTTCAGAAATGCACATGTCTTTTTAAGCATGTCATTGTGTTTGCTTTTAATAAGATAGGCAATAAACTCATAACCTTTAGACAAATGAGCATCTGTAAATTCAGATTTCACTATTTCAGAGTCAGCCAGACCATGATTGAGCTTAAGGGATTGTGCTGCGGATGCAGCCTGTGCAGTTCCGGGAGAAAGTCACTGTCTCGGGCAATGCGGTCTGGTATCAGGTAAGCACTATTGAAAGCCTCACACTTTTGGGGGGTCTGAAGCCTTGTGCTGTCAATGCGATCTGGTTCAAGTACAATAAGAATGCATTCTCAAAGCAGTACTTCATCAGATATGGTTATCTCAAGCTTACAGTTCGCGGGCAGATATGACTTCGATTTGTTCTTGCTAGCAGAACCCCTACAGGCCAAACTATGCGTTAAGCACTATTTTCCACAGCAACCCTTGCAGACAGAAAAACAATACTTAAAATTACTTCTGGCATTTAATTTCTAATTTCCTACATATCTCTTTTGTATGTTTGTTTGCCCTTTTTAACTCTGACATGCCATCTTGCTCACATTGATGGAGCATACCTGTTTTTGTTTAGAGCCAAGTCCCCGGCTGCTCGAGTTTGCCGTGTCAATAATGAGAAAGCCATGGCATGATGTCTCCTCTATGTGTTTCCTTATCTCAGTGTTGAACATAATTGCCAGTTTCAGGGGCCTAAACATTTTATTTTATTAAAGGTCTGGATGATCCTTGCCTGACTGCGGGTTTGTGTACACCTCAATCCGACTCTGTGTCCTGAACAGAGGCCGCAGTGGTGCAGCGCTTGTGGACGATCCATCAACATCCTGAAAGGTCAACACTACACCAAGCTGGGAAAATTGATCCTGATAGTCATCCCCAGGTAGTGGAATGAATGTTCACTGAACTACAGAGGAATCACACCCAAATGACTTTCCTGCCACGACATTAGTGTGGCCACTCGCGTAGGAATTCCTTAGCAAACATGCTCTTTTGCATGGTGACTGTGGACATTTTTGCAAAACTTACGCTTTCAACACTGGATTTTAAAGAGAATACTTAATAAAATGTCGCTAACAGGACTTATTTATATGAGAGAGACTATCTGGATGCGCATTAAGTGTCACTTTGTGTCGTAAGCTGTTGAAGGAGCGATTTGCGCCTTTTTAAGTGTTAATTTTGGGTAGCCGGCTTGTATCGGCTTGAAAGCTGAAAATTATGCCTCTCATCATAATAGCATTAATTTTTGTAATTGCAATGTGTATGTTTAGATTGTAAGTGAAGCTTTTAATAATAATTTTCTTAAAAAACATGATTTTATATGCTGTCAGTGAGTTTTTTATTGAAAAAAGTGCTTAAAATTTAAAAAAAGTCTCCTATTTCATCAAGAAAAGTACACTGATTCACAATCAATACATTTATTTGGGCCTTTTGCTGATATATTGGTGAATTTCGCATGCAATGATACCAGTTTTTGCCATGAAAGTTACGCGTAACAATAATTGGAGACGCAAAATCAGCTGTCGTCACTTAGACTAAAAATCATGCATTCCGACTTGACTGCGGCCAATTTAGTCACCGCTTTAAATGGCCATTTTAAGGCCTTTACCCCCATCCGAATGCACTGAAATTGCATATTCATTGTGGAAATAGTTGAAATCTCATGTGGAGAAAGTTTGAAAAAGATAGGACAAAGTTGAGTTCCCTTAAAGGTTACATTACACTAAATCATTGTGTATCCCTCCGTGGTCCATTCGAAAGTAGTGCCTATTTCTAAAGAGTTCCTTTTCTCTTCTTGAATATAAGCCATTTAACAATGTGAGACATGTCTTTTGTGGTTATTTGTAATATCCTGTATGTGTCTGGAGTACTTTGATGCCTTGGATTGGAAGCTAACTTAAAAGATGAACTTTTGAGGGTGTGTTTTCTATTGTGTGGGGCTTTTGTCGAAATTAGGATTCCGAAACACGTTTTTCTACGGTGGGTTCATTCGACAGCGATTTACTTTCTTAGAAGTTGCGAGACGGTATGTTTTTGATTGCAATTATTGGAAGATGACAGATCCATCTTTAAAATGATACCAGGTTCGGAAAAATTGATACGTCGGAAAGGCAAGAAAAATGCTGTGAAAGTTGTCAGTTTTATAATGGGACCCTATGGGAATCGGAATTAGTGTAATATAACCTTTAAAAAGCACATTTACTGCAATGTCAAGGTCACATGGATTCGTCTGCAAGCGAGACAAGTAGAAAATGAATTTTAATGAATGTTTTGATGATTTGGGTGCTAAAATAGATGAGAGGTGTCAATATTTTGGTCCAAATGGATGTTTTAGGTGGTTTTGGACTGTTCCGGATGGGTGGGGGACCTGGTATGGACAAGTAAGGGTAACATTTCCAACAAATCTTAAATGTAAATATTATTATGTCCATAGATTGAAGTTTCAGGTGGAGAGCAAGATGAAAAATATGCAAAATTACATGCATGCAACCCATTTATGCCATTTTTCTCTTTGTTTGTAGGCCTGACCGTTTGTCCTTGAGCCGTAGATGGTCAACAATCCGCTAGCTGTCTTGCTCTGACTGGTGCACTGGACATGATTTCAATGTGAGTCATCATACTGATTGTTTAATTAACACATGAATTTCAGTTTGTTCGTTAAAGTACTAACTTAGCTGTGTATTTTTACAGTGGACGTAGTGGTGCGGTGCAGGTGGTAGACTAGGTATTTCCATATATACACTATGTTTACAGAATTGCGGCCAGTGGAGCAACATAGCTGATGAGTTAATAGCACTAGTTCTTCAGACAAATAACTTTATTTTCAACCTATAAAGCATATTTAGCTGTAGGTGGGGCCAATTAGCTGTAAGATCTGGCTTTTGTTCTGTTAAGCCCTTAGAGTAATGAATTTCAGAGTGAAGACCATAGCGCCTTTTCCTAGTCAAGTATCGGGCAGCTGTATGTCTTTTCAGAAATGCACATGTCTTTTTAAGCATGTCATTGTGTTTGCTTTTAATAAGATAGGCAATAAACTCATAACCTTTAGACAAATGAGCATCTGTAAATTCAGATTTCACTATTTCAGAGTCAGCCAGACCATGATTGAGCTTAAGGGTTGTGCTGCGGATGCAGCCTGTGCAGTTCCGGGAGAAAGTCACTGTCTCGGGCAATGCGGTCTGGTATCAGGTAAGCACTATTGAAAGCCTCACACTTTTGGGGGGTCTGAAGCCTTGTGCTGTCAATGCGATCTGGTTCAAGTACAATAAGAATGCATTCTCAAAGCAGTACTTCATCAGATATGGTTATCTCAAGCTTACAGTTCGCGGGCAGATATGACTTCGATTTGTTCTTGCTAGCAGAACCCCTACAGGCCAAACTATGCGTTAAGCACTATTTTCCACAGCAACCCTTGCAGACAGAAAAACAATACTTAAAATTACTTCTGGCATTTAATTTCTAATTTCCTACATATCTCTTTTGTATGTTTGTTTGCCCTTTTTAACTCTGACATGCCATCTTGCTCACATTGATGGAGCATACCTGTTTTTGTTTAGAGCCAAGTCCCCGGCTGCTCGAGTTTGCCGTGTCAATAATGAGAAAGCCATGGCATGATGTCTCCTCTATGTGTTTCCTTATCTCAGTGTTGAACATAATTGCCAGTTTCAGGGGCCTAAACATTTTATTTTATTAAAGGTCTGGATGATCCTTGCCTGACTGCGGGTTTGTGTACACCTCAATCCGACTCTGTGTCCTGAACAGAGGCCGCAGTGGTGCAGCGCTTGTGGACGATCCATCAACATCCTGAAAGGTCAACACTACACCAAGCTGGGAAAATTGATCCTGATAGTCATCCCCAGGTAGTGGAATGAATGTTCACTGAACTACAGAGGAATCACACCCAAATGACTTTCCTGCCACGACATTAGTGTGGCCACTCGCGTAGGAATTCCTTAGCAAACATGCTCTTTTGCATGGTGACTGTGGACATTTTTGCAAAACTTACGCTTTCAACACTGGATTTTAAAGAGAATACTTAATAAAATGTCGCTAACAGGACTTATTTATATGAGAGAGACTATCTGGATGCGCATTAAGTGTCACTTTGTGTCGTAAGCTGTTGAAGGAGCGATTTGCGCCTTTTTAAGTGTTAATTTTGGGTAGCCGGCTTGTATCGGCTTGAAAGCTGAAAATTATGCCTCTCATCATAATAGCATTAATTTTTGTAATTGCAATGTGTATGTTTAGATTGTAAGTGAAGCTTTTAATAATAATTTTCTTAAAAAACATGATTTTATATGCTGTCAGTGAGTTTTTTATTGAAAAAAGTGCTTAAAATTTAAAAAAAGTCTCCTATTTCATCAAGAAAAGTACACTGATTCACAATCAATACATTTATTTGGGCCTTTTGCTGATATATTGGTGAATTTCGCATGCAATGATACCAGTTTTTGCCATGAAAGTTACGCGTAACAATAATTGGAGACGCAAAATCAGCTGTCGTCACTTAGACTAAAAATCATGCATTCCGACTTGACTGCGGCCAATTTAGTCACCGCTTTAAATGGCCATTTTAAGGCCTTTACCCCCATCCGAATGCACTGAAATTGCATATTCATTGTGGAAATAGTTGAAATCTCATGTGGAGAAAGTTTGAAAAAGATAGGACAAAGTTGAGTTCCCTTAAAGGTTACATTACACTAAATCATTGTGTATCCCTCCGTGGTCCATTCGAAAGTAGTGCCTATTTCTAAAGAGTTCCTTTTCTCTTCTTGAATATAAGCCATTTAACAATGTGAGACATGTCTTTTGTGGTTATTTGTAATATCCTGTATGTGTCTGGAGTACTTTGATGCCTTGGATTGGAAGCTAACTTAAAAGATGAACTTTTGAGGGTGTGTTTTCTATTGTGTGGGGCTTTTGTCGAAATTAGGATTCCGAAACACGTTTTTCTACGGTGGGTTCATTCGACAGCGATTTACTTTCTTAGAAGTTGCGAGACGGTATGTTTTTGATTGCAATTATTGGAAGATGACAGATCCATCTTTAAAATGATACCAGGTTCGGAAAAATTGATACGTCGGAAAGGCAAGAAAAATGCTGTGAAAGTTGTCAGTTTTATAATGGGACCCTATGGGAATCGGAATTAGTGTAATATAACCTTTAAAAAGCACATTTACTGCAATGTCAAGGTCACATGGATTCGTCTGCAAGCGAGACAAGTAGAAAATGAATTTTAATGAATGTTTTGATGATTTGGGTGCTAAAATAGATGAGAGGTGTCAATATTTTGGTCCAAATGGATGTTTTAGGTGGTTTTGGACTGTTCCGGATGGGTGGGGGACCTGGTATGGACAAGTAAGGGTAACATTTCCAACAAATCTTAAATGTAAATATTATTATGTCCATAGATTGAAGTTTCAGGTGGAGAGCAAGATGAAAAATATGCAAAATTACATGCATGCAACCCATTTATGCCATTTTTCTCTTTGTTTGTAGGCCTGACCGTTTGTCCTTGAGCCGTAGATGGTCAACAATCCGCTAGCTGTCTTGCTCTGACTGGTGCACTGGACATGATTTCAATGTGAGTCATCATACTGATTGTTTAATTAACACATGAATTTCAGTTTGTTCGTTAAAGTACTAACTTAGCTGTGTATTTTTACAGTGGACGTAGTGGTGCGGTGCAGGTGGTAGACTAGGTATTTCCATATATACACTATGTTTACAGAATTGCGGCCAGTGGAGCAACATAGCTGATGAGTTAATAGCACTAGTTCTTCAGACAAATAACTTTATTTTCAACCTATAAAGCATATTTAGCTGTAGGTGGGGCCAATTAGCTGTAAGATCTGGCTTTTGTTCTGTTAAGCCCTTAGAGTAATGAATTTCAGAGTGAAGACCATAGCGCCTTTTCCTAGTCAAGTATCGGGCAGCTGTATGTCTTTTCAGAAATGCACATGTCTTTTTAAGCATGTCATTGTGTTTGCTTTTAATAAGATAGGCAATAAACTCATAACCTTTAGACAAATGAGCATCTGTAAATTCAGATTTCACTATTTCAGAGTCAGCCAGACCATGATTGAGCTTAAGGGTTGTGCTGCGGATGCAGCCTGTGCAGTTCCGGGAGAAAGTCACTGTCTCGGGCAATGCGGTCTGGTATCAGGTAAGCACTATTGAAAGCCTCACACTTTTGGGGGGTCTGAAGCCTTGTGCTGTCAATGCGATCTGGTTCAAGTACAATAAGAATGCATTCTCAAAGCAGTACTTCATCAGATATGGTTATCTCAAGCTTACAGTTCGCGGGCAGATATGACTTCGATTTGTTCTTGCTAGCAGAACCCCTACAGGCCAAACTATGCGTTAAGCACTATTTTCCACAGCAACCCTTGCAGACAGAAAAACAATACTTAAAATTACTTCTGGCATTTAATTTCTAATTTCCTACATATCTCTTTTGTATGTTTGTTTGCCCTTTTTAACTCTGACATGCCATCTTGCTCACATTGATGGAGCATACCTGTTTTTGTTTAGAGCCAAGTCCCCGGCTGCTCGAGTTTGCCGTGTCAATAATGAGAAAGCCATGGCATGATGTCTCCTCTATGTGTTTCCTTATCTCAGTGTTGAACATAATTGCCAGTTTCAGGGGCCTAAACATTTTATTTTATTAAAGGTCTGGATGATCCTTGCCTGACTGCGGGTTTGTGTACACCTCAATCCGACTCTGTGTCCTGAACAGAGGCCGCAGTGGTGCAGCGCTTGTGGACGATCCATCAACATCCTGAAAGGTCAACACTACACCAAGCTGGGAAAATTGATCCTGATAGTCATCCCCAGGTAGTGGAATGAATGTTCACTGAACTACAGAGGAATCACACCCAAATGACTTTCCTGCCACGACATTAGTGTGGCCACTCGCGTAGGAATTCCTTAGCAAACATGCTCTTTTGCATGGTGACTGTGGACATTTTTGCAAAACTTACGCTTTCAACACTGGATTTTAAAGAGAATACTTAATAAAATGTCGCTAACAGGACTTATTTATATGAGAGAGACTATCTGGATGCGCATTAAGTGTCACTTTGTGTCGTAAGCTGTTGAAGGAGCGATTTGCGCCTTTTTAAGTGTTAATTTTGGGTAGCCGGCTTGTATCGGCTTGAAAGCTGAAAATTATGCCTCTCATCATAATAGCATTAATTTTTGTAATTGCAATGTGTATGTTTAGATTGTAAGTGAAGCTTTTAATAATAATTTTCTTAAAAAACATGATTTTATATGCTGTCAGTGAGTTTTTTATTGAAAAAAGTGCTTAAAATTTAAAAAAAGTCTCCTATTTCATCAAGAAAAGTACACTGATTCACAATCAATACATTTATTTGGGCCTTTTGCTGATATATTGGTGAATTTCGCATGCAATGATACCAGTTTTTGCCATGAAAGTTACGCGTAACAATAATTGGAGACGCAAAATCAGCTGTCGTCACTTAGACTAAAAATCATGCATTCCGACTTGACTGCGGCCAATTTAGTCACCGCTTTAAATGGCCATTTTAAGGCCTTTACCCCCATCCGAATGCACTGAAATTGCATATTCATTGTGGAAATAGTTGAAATCTCATGTGGAGAAAGTTTGAAAAAGATAGGACAAAGTTGAGTTCCCTTAAAGGTTACATTACACTAAATCATTGTGTATCCCTCCGTGGTCCATTCGAAAGTAGTGCCTATTTCTAAAGAGTTCCTTTTCTCTTCTTGAATATAAGCCATTTAACAATGTGAGACATGTCTTTTGTGGTTATTTGTAATATCCTGTATGTGTCTGGAGTACTTTGATGCCTTGGATTGGAAGCTAACTTAAAAGATGAACTTTTGAGGGTGTGTTTTCTATTGTGTGGGGCTTTTGTCGAAATTAGGATTCCGAAACACGTTTTTCTACGGTGGGTTCATTCGACAGCGATTTACTTTCTTAGAAGTTGCGAGACGGTATGTTTTTGATTGCAATTATTGGAAGATGACAGATCCATCTTTAAAATGATACCAGGTTCGGAAAAATTGATACGTCGGAAAGGCAAGAAAAATGCTGTGAAAGTTGTCAGTTTTATAATGGGACCCTATGGGAATCGGAATTAGTGTAATATAACCTTTAAAAAGCACATTTACTGCAATGTCAAGGTCACATGGATTCGTCTGCAAGCGAGACAAGTAGAAAATGAATTTTAATGAATGTTTTGATGATTTGGGTGCTAAAATAGATGAGAGGTGTCAATATTTTGGTCCAAATGGATGTTTTAGGTGGTTTTGGACTGTTCCGGATGGGTGGGGGACCTGGTATGGACAAGTAAGGGTAACATTTCCAACAAATCTTAAATGTAAATATTATTATGTCCATAGATTGAAGTTTCAGGTGGAGAGCAAGATGAAAAATATGCAAAATTACATGCATGCAACCCATTTATGCCATTTTTCTCTTTGTTTGTAGGCCTGACCGTTTGTCCTTGAGCCGTAGATGGTCAACAATCCGCTAGCTGTCTTGCTCTGACTGGTGCACTGGACATGATTTCAATGTGAGTCATCATACTGATTGTTTAATTAACACATGAATTTCAGTTTGTTCGTTAAAGTACTAACTTAGCTGTGTATTTTTACAGTGGACGTAGTGGTGCGGTGCAGGTGGTAGACTAGGTATTTCCATATATACACTATGTTTACAGAATTGCGGCCAGTGGAGCAACATAGCTGATGAGTTAATAGCACTAGTTCTTCAGACAAATAACTTTATTTTCAACCTATAAAGCATATTTAGCTGTAGGTGGGGCCAATTAGCTGTAAGATCTGGCTTTTGTTCTGTTAAGCCCTTAGAGTAATGAATTTCAGAGTGAAGACCATAGCGCCTTTTCCTAGTCAAGTATCGGGCAGCTGTATGTCTTTTCAGAAATGCACATGTCTTTTTAAGCATGTCATTGTGTTTGCTTTTAATAAGATAGGCAATAAACTCATAACCTTTAGACAAATGAGCATCTGTAAATTCAGATTTCACTATTTCAGAGTCAGCCAGACCATGATTGAGCTTAAGGGATTGTGCTGCGGATGCAGCCTGTGCAGTTCCGGGAGAAAGTCACTGTCTCGGGCAATGCGGTCTGGTATCAGGTAAGCACTATTGAAAGCCTCACACTTTTGGGGGGTCTGAAGCCTTGTGCTGTCAATGCGATCTGGTTCAAGTACAATAAGAATGCATTCTCAAAGCAGTACTTCATCAGATATGGTTATCTCAAGCTTACAGTTCGCGGGCAGATATGACTTCGATTTGTTCTTGCTAGCAGAACCCCTACAGGCCAAACTATGCGTTAAGCACTATTTTCCACAGCAACCCTTGCAGACAGAAAAACAATACTTAAAATTACTTCTGGCATTTAATTTCTAATTTCCTACATATCTCTTTTGTATGTTTGTTTGCCCTTTTTAACTCTGACATGCCATCTTGCTCACATTGATGGAGCATACCTGTTTTTGTTTAGAGCCAAGTCCCCGGCTGCTCGAGTTTGCCGTGTCAATAATGAGAAAGCCATGGCATGATGTCTCCTCTATGTGTTTCCTTATCTCAGTGTTGAACATAATTGCCAGTTTCAGGGGCCTAAACATTTTATTTTATTAAAGGTCTGGATGATCCTTGCCTGACTGCGGGTTTGTGTACACCTCAATCCGACTCTGTGTCCTGAACAGAGGCCGCAGTGGTGCAGCGCTTGTGGACGATCCATCAACATCCTGAAAGGTCAACACTACACCAAGCTGGGAAAATTGATCCTGATAGTCATCCCCAGGTAGTGGAATGAATGTTCACTGAACTACAGAGGAATCACACCCAAATGACTTTCCTGCCACGACATTAGTGTGGCCACTCGCGTAGGAATTCCTTAGCAAACATGCTCTTTTGCATGGTGACTGTGGACATTTTTGCAAAACTTACGCTTTCAACACTGGATTTTAAAGAGAATACTTAATAAAATGTCGCTAACAGGACTTATTTATATGAGAGAGACTATCTGGATGCGCATTAAGTGTCACTTTGTGTCGTAAGCTGTTGAAGGAGCGATTTGCGCCTTTTTAAGTGTTAATTTTGGGTAGCCGGCTTGTATCGGCTTGAAAGCTGAAAATTATGCCTCTCATCATAATAGCATTAATTTTTGTAATTGCAATGTGTATGTTTAGATTGTAAGTGAAGCTTTTAATAATAATTTTCTTAAAAAACATGATTTTATATGCTGTCAGTGAGTTTTTTATTGAAAAAAGTGCTTAAAATTAAAAAAAGTCTCCTATTTCATCAAGAAAAGTACACTGATTCACAATCAATACATTTATTTGGGCCTTTTGCTGATATATTGGTGAATTTCGCATGCAATGATACCAGTTTTTGCCATGAAAGTTACGCGTAACAATAATTGGAGACGCAAAATCAGCTGTCGTCACTTAGACTAAAAATCATGCATTCCGACTTGACTGCGGCCAATTTAGTCACCGCTTTAAATGGCCATTTTAAGGCCTTTACCCCCATCCGAATGCACTGAAATTGCATATTCATTGTGGAAATAGTTGAAATCTCATGTGGAGAAAGTTTGAAAAAGATAGGACAAAGTTGAGTTCCCTTAAAGGTTACATTACACTAAATCATTGTGTATCCCTCCGTGGTCCATTCGAAAGTAGTGCCTATTTCTAAAGAGTTCCTTTTCTCTTCTTGAATATAAGCCATTTAACAATGTGAGACATGTCTTTTGTGGTTATTTGTAATATCCTGTATGTGTCTGGAGTACTTTGATGCCTTGGATTGGAAGCTAACTTAAAAGATGAACTTTTGAGGGTGTGTTTTCTATTGTGTGGGGCTTTTGTCGAAATTAGGATTCCGAAACACGTTTTTCTACGGTGGGTTCATTCGACAGCGATTTACTTTCTTAGAAGTTGCGAGACGGTATGTTTTTGATTGCAATTATTGGAAGATGACAGATCCATCTTTAAAATGATACCAGGTTCGGAAAAATTGATACGTCGGAAAGGCAAGAAAAATGCTGTGAAAGTTGTCAGTTTTATAATGGGACCCTATGGGAATCGGAATTAGTGTAATATAACCTTTAAAAAGCACATTTACTGCAATGTCAAGGTCACATGGATTCGTCTGCAAGCGAGACAAGTAGAAAATGAATTTTAATGAATGTTTTGATGATTTGGGTGCTAAAATAGATGAGAGGTGTCAATATTTTGGTCCAAATGGATGTTTTAGGTGGTTTTGGACTGTTCCGGATGGGTGGGGGACCTGGTATGGACAAGTAAGGGTAACATTTCCAACAAATCTTAAATGTAAATATTATTATGTCCATAGATTGAAGTTTCAGGTGGAGAGCAAGATGAAAAATATGCAAAATTACATGCATGCAACCCATTTATGCCATTTTTCTCTTTGTTTGTAGGCCTGACCGTTTGTCCTTGAGCCGTAGATGGTCAACAATCCGCTAGCTGTCTTGCTCTGACTGGTGCACTGGACATGATTTCAATGTGAGTCATCATACTGATTGTTTAATTAACACATGAATTTCAGTTTGTTCGTTAAAGTACTAACTTAGCTGTGTATTTTTACAGTGGACGTAGTGGTGCGGTGCAGGTGGTAGACTAGGTATTTCCATATATACACTATGTTTACAGAATTGCGGCCAGTGGAGCAACATAGCTGATGAGTTAATAGCACTAGTTCTTCAGACAAATAACTTTATTTTCAACCTATAAAGCATATTTAGCTGTAGGTGGGGCCAATTAGCTGTAAGATCTGGCTTTTGTTCTGTTAAGCCCTTAGAGTAATGAATTTCAGAGTGAAGACCATAGCGCCTTTTCCTAGTCAAGTATCGGGCAGCTGTATGTCTTTTCAGAAATGCACATGTCTTCTTAAGCATGTCATTGTGTTTGCTTTTAATAAGATAGGCAATAAACTCATAACCTTTAGACAAATGAGCATCTGTAAATTCAGATTTCACTATTTCAGAGTCAGCCAGACCATGATTGAGCTTAAGGATTGTGCTGCGGATGCAGCCTGTGCAGTTCCGGGAGAAAGTCACTGTCTCGGGCAATGCGGTCTGGTATCAGGTAAGCACTATTGAAAGCCTCACACTTTTGGGGGGTCTGAAGCCTTGTGCTGTCAATGCGATCTGGTTCAAGTACAATAAGAATGCATTCTCAAAGCAGTACTTCATCAGATATGGTTATCTCAAGCTTACAGTTCGCGGGCAGATATGACTTCGATTTGTTCTTGCTAGCAGAACCCCTACAGGCCAAACTATGCGTTAAGCACTATTTTCCACAGCAACCCTTGCAGACAGAAAAACAATACTTAAAATTACTTCTGGCATTTAATTTCTAATTTCCTACATATCTCTTTTGTATGTTTGTTTGCCCTTTTTAACTCTGACATGCCATCTTGCTCACATTGATGGAGCATACCTGTTTTTGTTTAGAGCCAAGTCCCCGGCTGCTCGAGTTTGCCGTGTCAATAATGAGAAAGCCATGGCATGATGTCTCCTCTATGTGTTTCCTTATCTCAGTGTTGAACATAATTGCCAGTTTCAGGGGCCTAAACATTTTATTTTATTAAAGGTCTGGATGATCCTTGCCTGACTGCGGGTTTGTGTACACCTCAATCCGACTCTGTGTCCTGAACAGAGGCCGCAGTGGTGCAGCGCTTGTGGACGATCCATCAACATCCTGAAAGGTCAACACTACACCAAGCTGGGAAAATTGATCCTGATAGTCATCCCCAGGTAGTGGAATGAATGTTCACTGAACTACAGAGGAATCACACCCAAATGACTTTCCTGCCACGACATTAGTGTGGCCACTCGCGTAGGAATTCCTTAGCAAACATGCTCTTTTGCATGGTGACTGTGGACATTTTTGCAAAACTTACGCTTTCAACACTGGATTTTAAAGAGAATACTTAATAAAATGTCGCTAACAGGACTTATTTATATGAGAGAGACTATCTGGATGCGCATTAAGTGTCACTTTGTGTCGTAAGCTGTTGAAGGAGCGATTTGCGCCTTTTTAAGTGTTAATTTTGGGTAGCCGGCTTGTATCGGCTTGAAAGCTGAAAATTATGCCTCTCATCATAATAGCATTAATTTTTGTAATTGCAATGTGTATGTTTAGATTGTAAGTGAAGCTTTTAATAATAATTTTCTTAAAAAACATGATTTTATATGCTGTCAGTGAGTTTTTTATTGAAAAAAGTGCTTAAAATTAAAAAAAGTCTCCTATTTCATCAAGAAAAGTACACTGATTCACAATCAATACATTTATTTGGGCCTTTTGCTGATATATTGGTGAATTTCGCATGCAATGATACCAGTTTTTGCCATGAAAGTTACGCGTAACAATAATTGGAGACGCAAAATCAGCTGTCGTCACTTAGACTAAAAATCATGCATTCCGACTTGACTGCGGCCAATTTAGTCACCGCTTTAAATGGCCATTTTAAGGCCTTTACCCCCATCCGAATGCACTGAAATTGCATATTCATTGTGGAAATAGTTGAAATCTCATGTGGAGAAAGTTTGAAAAAGATAGGACAAAGTTGAGTTCCCTTAAAGGTTACATTACACTAAATCATTGTGTATCCCTCCGTGGTCCATTCGAAAGTAGTGCCTATTTCTAAAGAGTTCCTTTTCTCTTCTTGAATATAAGCCATTTAACAATGTGAGACATGTCTTTTGTGGTTATTTGTAATATCCTGTATGTGTCTGGAGTACTTTGATGCCTTGGATTGGAAGCTAACTTAAAAGATGAACTTTTGAGGGTGTGTTTTCTATTGTGTGGGGCTTTTGTCGAAATTAGGATTCCGAAACACGTTTTTCTACGGTGGGTTCATTCGACAGCGATTTACTTTCTTAGAAGTTGCGAGACGGTATGTTTTTGATTGCAATTATTGGAAGATGACAGATCCATCTTTAAAATGATACCAGGTTCGGAAAAATTGATACGTCGGAAAGGCAAGAAAAATGCTGTGAAAGTTGTCAGTTTTATAATGGGACCCTATGGGAATCGGAATTAGTGTAATATAACCTTTAAAAAGCACATTTACTGCAATGTCAAGGTCACATGGATTCGTCTGCAAGCGAGACAAGTAGAAAATGAATTTTAATGAATGTTTTGATGATTTGGGTGCTAAAATAGATGAGAGGTGTCAATATTTTGGTCCAAATGGATGTTTTAGGTGGTTTTGGACGGTTCCGGATGGGTGGGGGACCTGGTATGGACAAGTAAGGGTAACATTTCCAACAAATCTTAAATGTAAATATTATTATGTCCATAGATTGAAGTTTCAGGTGGAGAGCAAGATGAAAAATATGCAAAATTACATGCATGCAACCCATTTATGCCATTTTTCTCTTTGTTTGTAGGCCTGACCGTTTGTCCTTGAGCCGTAGATGGTCAACAATCCGCTAGCTGTCTTGCTCTGACTGGTGCACTGGACATGATTTCAATGTGAGTCATCATACTGATTGTTTAATTAACACATGAATTTCAGTTTGTTCGTTAAAGTACTAACTTAGCTGTGTATTTTTACAGTGGACGTAGTGGTGCGGTGCAGGTGGTAGACTAGGTATTTCCATATATACACTATGTTTACAGAATTGCGGCCAGTGGAGCAACATAGCTGATGAGTTAATAGCACTAGTTCTTCAGACAAATAACTTTATTTTCAACCTATAAAGCATATTTAGCTGTAGGTGGGGCCAATTAGCTGTAAGATCTGGCTTTTGTTCTGTTAAGCCCTTAGAGTAATGAATTTCAGAGTGAAGACCATAGCGCCTTTTCCTAGTCAAGTATCGGGCAGCTGTATGTCTTTTCAGAAATGCACATGTCTTTTTAAGCATGTCATTGTGTTTGCTTTTAATAAGATAGGCAATAAACTCATAACCTTTAGACAAATGAGCATCTGTAAATTCAGATTTCACTATTTCAGAGTCAGCCAGACCATGATTGAGCTTAAGGGATTGTGCTGCGGATGCAGCCTGTGCAGTTCCGGGAGAAAGTCACTGTCTCGGGCAATGCGGTCTGGTATCAGGTAAGCACTATTGAAAGCCTCACACTTTTGGGGGGTCTGAAGCCTTGTGCTGTCAATGCGATCTGGTTCAAGTACAATAAGAATGCATTCTCAAAGCAGTACTTCATCAGATATGGTTATCTCAAGCTTACAGTTCGCGGGCAGATATGACTTCGATTTGTTCTTGCTAGCAGAACCCCTACAGGCCAAACTATGCGTTAAGCACTATTTTCCACAGCAACCCTTGCAGACAGAAAAACAATACTTAAAATTACTTCTGGCATTTAATTTCTAATTTCCTACATATCTCTTTTGTATGTTTGTTTGCCCTTTTTAACTCTGACATGCCATCTTGCTCACATTGATGGAGCATACCTGTTTTTGTTTAGAGCCAAGTCCCCGGCTGCTCGAGTTTGCCGTGTCAATAATGAGAAAGCCATGGCATGATGTCTCCTCTATGTGTTTCCTTATCTCAGTGTTGAACATAATTGCCAGTTTCAGGGGCCTAAACATTTTATTTTATTAAAGGTCTGGATGATCCTTGCCTGACTGCGGGTTTGTGTACACCTCAATCCGACTCTGTGTCCTGAACAGAGGCCGCAGTGGTGCAGCGCTTGTGGACGATCCATCAACATCCTGAAAGGTCAACACTACACCAAGCTGGGAAAATTGATCCTGATAGTCATCCCCAGGTAGTGGAATGAATGTTCACTGAACTACAGAGGAATCACACCCAAATGACTTTCCTGCCACGACATTAGTGTGGCCACTCGCGTAGGAATTCCTTAGCAAACATGCTCTTTTGCATGGTGACTGTGGACATTTTTGCAAAACTTACGCTTTCAACACTGGATTTTAAAGAGAATACTTAATAAAATGTCGCTAACAGGACTTATTTATATGAGAGAGACTATCTGGATGCGCATTAAGTGTCACTTTGTGTCGTAAGCTGTTGAAGGAGCGATTTGCGCCTTTTTAAGTGTTAATTTTGGGTAGCCGGCTTGTATCGGCTTGAAAGCTGAAAATTATGCCTCTCATCATAATAGCATTAATTTTTGTAATTGCAATGTGTATGTTTAGATTGTAAGTGAAGCTTTTAATAATAATTTTCTTAAAAAACATGATTTTATATGCTGTCAGTGAGTTTTTTATTGAAAAAAGTGCTTAAAATTAAAAAAAAGTCTCCTATTTCATCAAGAAAAGTACACTGATTCACAATCAATACATTTATTTGGGCCTTTTGCTGATATATTGGTGAATTTCGCATGCAATGATACCAGTTTTTGCCATGAAAGTTACGCGTAACAATAATTGGAGACGCAAAATCAGCTGTCGTCACTTAGACTAAAAATCATGCATTCCGACTTGACTGCGGCCAATTTAGTCACCGCTTTAAATGGCCATTTTAAGGCCTTTACCCCCATCCGAATGCACTGAAATTGCATATTCATTGTGGAAATAGTTGAAATCTCATGTGGAGAAAGTTTGAAAAAGATAGGACAAAGTTGAGTTCCCTTAAAGGTTACATTACACTAAATCATTGTGTATCCCTCCGTGGTCCATTCGAAAGTAGTGCCTATTTCTAAAGAGTTCCTTTTCTCTTCTTGAATATAAGCCATTTAACAATGTGAGACATGTCTTTTGTGGTTATTTGTAATATCCTGTATGTGTCTGGAGTACTTTGATGCCTTGGATTGGAAGCTAACTTAAAAGATGAACTTTTGAGGGTGTGTTTTCTATTGTGTGGGGCTTTTGTCGAAATTAGGATTCCGAAACACGTTTTTCTACGGTGGGTTCATTCGACAGCGATTTACTTTCTTAGAAGTTGCGAGACGGTATGTTTTTGATTGCAATTATTGGAAGATGACAGATCCATCTTTAAAATGATACCAGGTTCGGAAAAATTGATACGTCGGAAAGGCAAGAAAAAATGCTGTGAAAGTTGTCAGTTTTATAATGGGACCCTATGGGAATCGGAATTAGTGTAATATAACCTTTAAAAAGCACATTTACTGCAATGTCAAGGTCACATGGATTCGTCTGCAAGCGAGACAAGTAGAAAATGAATTTTAATGAATGTTTTGATGATTTGGGTGCTAAAATAGATGAGAGGTGTCAATATTTTGGTCCAAATGGATGTTTTAGGTGGTTTTGGACTGTTCCGGATGGGTGGGGGACCTGGTATGGACAAGTAAGGGTAACATTTCCAACAAATCTTAAATGTAAATATTATTATGTCCATAGATTGAAGTTTCAGGTGGAGAGCAAGATGAAAAATATGCAAAATTACATGCATGCAACCCATTTATGCCATTTTTCTCTTTGTTTGTAGGCCTGACCGTTTGTCCTTGAGCCGTAGATGGTCAACAATCCGCTAGCTGTCTTGCTCTGACTGGTGCACTGGACATGATTTCAATGTGAGTCATCATACTGATTGTTTAATTAACACATGAATTTCAGTTTGTTCGTTAAAGTACTAACTTAGCTGTGTATTTTTACAGTGGACGTAGTGGTGCGGTGCAGGTGGTAGACTAGGTATTTCCATATATACACTATGTTTACAGAATTGCGGCCAGTGGAGCAACATAGCTGATGAGTTAATAGCACTAGTTCTTCAGACAAATAACTTTATTTTCAACCTATAAAGCATATTTAGCTGTAGGTGGGGCCAATTAGCTGTAAGATCTGGCTTTTGTTCTGTTAAGCCCTTAGAGTAATGAATTTCAGAGTGAAGACCATAGCGCCTTTTCCTAGTCAAGTATCGGGCAGCTGTATGTCTTTTCAGAAATGCACATGTCTTTCTTAAGCATGTCATTGTGTTTGCTTTTAATAAGATAGGCAATAAACTCATAACCTTTAGACAAATGAGCATCTGTAAATTCAGATTTCACTATTTCAGAGTCAGCCAGACCATGATTGAGCTTAAGGGTTGTGCTGCGGATGCAGCCTGTGCAGTTCCGGGAGAAAGTCACTGTCTTGGGCAATGCGGTCTGGTATCAGGTAAGCACTATTGAAAGCCTCACACTTTTGGGGGGTCTGAAGCCTTGTGCTGTCAATGCGATCTGGTTCAAGTACAATAAGAATGCATTCTCAAAGCAGTACTTCATCAGATATGGTTATCTCAAGCTTACAGTTCGCGGGCAGATATGACTTCGATTTGTTCTTGCTAGCAGAACCCCTACAGGCCAAACTATGCGTTAAGCACTATTTTCCACAGCAACCCTTGCAGACAGAAAAACAATACTTAAAATTACTTCTGGCATTTAATTTCTAATTTCCTACATATCTCTTTTGTATGTTTGTTTGCCCTTTTTAACTCTGACATGCCATCTTGCTCACATTGATGGAGCATACCTGTTTTTGTTTAGAGCCAAGTCCCCGGCTGCTCGAGTTTGCCGTGTCAATAATGAGAAAGCCATGGCATGATGTCTCCTCTATGTGTTTCCTTATCTCAGTGTTGAACATAATTGCCAGTTTCAGGGGCCTAAACATTTTATTTTATTAAAGGTCTGGATGATCCTTGCCTGACTGCGGGTTTGTGTACACCTCAATCCGACTCTGTGTCCTGAACAGAGGCCGCAGTGGTGCAGCGCTTGTGGACGATCCATCAACATCCTGAAAGGTCAACACTACACCAAGCTGGGAAAATTGATCCTGATAGTCATCCCCAGGTAGTGGAATGAATGTTCACTGAACTACAGAGGAATCACACCCAAATGACTTTCCTGCCACGACATTAGTGTGGCCACTCGCGTAGGAATTCCTTAGCAAACATGCTCTTTTGCATGGTGACTGTGGACATTTTTGCAAAACTTACGCTTTCAACACTGGATTTTAAAGAGAATACTTAATAAAATGTCGCTAACAGGACTTATTTATATGAGAGAGACTATCTGGATGCGCATTAAGTGTCACTTTGTGTCGTAAGCTGTTGAAGGAGCGATTTGCGCCTTTTTAAGTGTTAATTTTGGGTAGCCGGCTTGTATCGGCTTGAAAGCTGCAAATTATGCCTCTCATCATAATAGCATTAATTTTTGTAATTGCAATGTGTATGTTTAGATTGTAAGTGAAGCTTTTAATAATAATTTTCTTAAAAAACATGATTTTATATGCTGTCAGTGAGTTTTTTATTGAAAAAAGTGCTTAAAATTTAAAAAAAAGTCTCCTATTTCATCAAGAAAAGTACACTGATTCACAATCAATACATTTATTTGGGCCTTTTGCTGATATATTGGTGAATTTCGCATGCAATGATACCAGTTTTTGCCATGAAAGTTACGCGTAACAATAATTGGAGACGCAAAATCAGCTGTCGTCACTTAGACTAAAAATCATGCATTCCGACTTGACTGCGGCCAATTTAGTCACCGCTTTAAATGGCCATTTTAAGGCCTTTACCCCCATCCGAATGCACTGAAATTGCATATTCATTGTGGAAATAGTTGAAATCTCATGTGGAGAAAGTTTGAAAAAGATAGGACAAAGTTGAGTTCCCTTAAAGGTTACATTACACTAAATCATTGTGTATCCCTCCGTGGTCCATTCGAAAGTAGTGCCTATTTCTAAAGAGTTCCTTTTCTCTTCTTGAATATAAGGCCATTTAACAATGTGAGACATGTCTTTTGTGGTTATTTGTAATATCCTGTATGTGTCTGGAGTACTTTGATGCCTTGGATTGGAAGCTAACTTAAAAGATGAACTTTTGAGGGTGTGTTTTCTATGTGTGGGGCTTTTGTCGAAATTAGGATTCTCGAAACACGTTTTTCTACGGGGGTTCATTCGACAGCGATTTACTTTCTTTAGAAGTTGCGAGACGGTATGTTTTGATTGCAATTATTGGAAGGAATGACAGATCCATCTTTAAATGATCAACCAGGTTCGGAAAAATTGATACGTCGGAAAGGCAAGAAATGCTTTGTGAAAGTTTGAAATTTGTCAGTTTTAAATGGGACCCTATGGGAATCGGAATTAGTGTAATATAACTTTTTTTAAAAAGCACATTTACTGCAATGGTGCAAGGTCACATGGATTCGTCTGCAAGCGAGACAAGTAGAAAATGAATTTTAATGAATGTTTTGATGATTTGGGTGCTAAAATAGATGAGAGGTGTCAATATTTTGGTCCAAATGGATGTTTAGGTGGTTTTGGACTGTTCCGGATGGGTGGGGGACCTGGTATGGACAAGTAAGGGTAACATTTCCAACAAATCTTAAATGTAAATATTATTATGTCCATAGATTGAAGTTTCAGGTGGAGAGCAAGATGAAAAATATGCAAAATTACATGCATGCAACCCATTTATGCCATTTTTCTCTGTTTGTAGGCCTGACCGTTTGTCCTTGAGCCGTAGATGGTCAACAATCCGCTAGCTGTCTTGCTCTGACTGGTGCACTGGACATGATTTCAATGTGAGTCATCATACTGATTGTTTAATTAACACATGAATTTCAGTTTGTTCGTTAAAGTACTAACTTAGCTGTGTATTTTTACAGTGGACGTAGTGGTGCGGTGCAGGTGGTAGACTAGGTATTTCCATAATACATATGTTATCAGAATGCGGCCAGTGGACAGCCACAAGCTGATGAGTTAATACGCACTAGTCTTCAGACAAATAACTTTATTTTCAACCTATAAAGCATATTTAGCTGTCGGGATGGGGCCATCTTAGCTGTAAGATCTGGCTTTTGTTTGTTAAGCCCTTCGAGTAATGAATTCAGAGTGAAGACCATAGCGGCCTTTTCCTAGTCAAGTATCGGGCAGCTGTAGTGTCTTTTCAGAAATGCACATGTCTTTCTTAAGGCAGTCATTGTGTTTGCTTTTAATAAGATAGGCAATAAACTCATAACCTTTAGACAAATGAGCATCTGTAAATTCAGATGTCACTATTTCAGTAGTCAGCCAGACCATGATTGAGCTTCTAAGGATTGTGCTGCGGATTGCAGCCTGTGCCAGTTCCGGGAGAAAGTCACTGTCTTGGGCAATGCGGTCTGGTATCAGGTAAGCACTATTGAAAGCCTCACACTTTTGGGGGTCTGAAGCCTTGTGCTGTCAATGCGATCTGTTCAAGTACAATGAATGCTCAAAGCGATCAGGTCAAGTACGAAGTCAAGCGATTCATCAGATATGGTTATCTCAAGCTTACAGTTCGGGGAGATATGACTTCGATTTGTTCTTGCTAGCAGAACCCCTACAGGCCAAACTATGCGTTAAGCACTATTTTCCACAGCAACCCTTGCAGACAGAGAAAAACAATACTTAAAATTACTTCTGGCATTTAATTTCTAATTTCCTACATATCTCTTTTGTATGTTTGTTTGCCCTTTTTAACTCTGACATGCCATCTTGCTCACATTGATGGAGCATACTGTTTTTGTTTAGAGCCAAGTCCCGGCTGCTCGAGTTTGCCGTGTCAATAATGAGAAAGCCATGGCATGATGTCTCCTCTATGTGTTCCTTATCTCAGTGTTGAACATAATTGCCAGTTTCAGGGGCCTAAACATTTTATTTTATTAAAGGTCTGGATGATCCTTGCCTGACTGCGGGTTTGTGTACACCCTCAATCCGACTCTGTGTCCTGAACAGGAGGCCGCAGTGGTGCAGCGCTTGTGGACGATCCATCAACATCCTGAAAGGTCAACACTACACCAAGCTGGGAAAATTGATCCGTATAGTCATCCCAGGTAGTGGAATGAATGTTTCACTGAACTACAGAGGAATCACACCAAATGACTTTCCTGCCACGACATTAGTGTGGCCACTCGCGTAGGGAATTCCTTAGCAAACAGGCTCTTTTGCATGGTGACTGTGGACATTTTTGCAAAACTTACGCTTGTCAACACTGGATTTTAAAGAGAGAATAACTTAATTTTTTTAAATGTCGCTCAACAGGACTCTTATTTATATGAGAGAGACTCTTGGATGCGCATCATAAGCTGTCACTCTGTGTCGTAGCTTTGATTTGAAGGAGGCGATTTGCGCCTTTTATTAAGTGTTAATTTTGGGTAGCCGGCTTCTGTATCGGCTTGATTGAAAGCTGACAAATTATGCCTCCTCATTCATTAATAGCACTTAATTTTTGTAATTGCAATGTGTATGTTTAGATTTGTAAGTGAAGTTTTAATAATAATTTTCTTAAAAAACATGATTTTATATGCTGTCAGTGAGTTTTTTTATTGAAAAACGTGCTTAAATTTAAAAAAAAGTTCTCCTATTTCATCAAGAAAAGTATCACTGATCACAATCAATACATTTATTTGGGCCTTTTTGCTGATATATTGGTGAATTTCGCATGCAATGATACCAGTTTTTGCCATAATAAAAGTACGCGTAACAATTAATTGGAGACACAAAATCAGCTGCTCGTCACCTTAGACTAAAATCATGATTCCGACTTGACTGCGGCCACATTTTAGTCACCGCTTAAATGGCCATTTAAGGCCTTTACCCCCATCCGAATGCACTGAAATTGCATATTCATTGTGGAAATAGTTAAATCTCCGTGTGGAGAAAGTTTGAAAAAGATAGGGACAAAGTTGGTTCCCTTAAAGGTTACATTACACTAAATCATTGTGTATCCCTCCGTGGTCCATTCGAAAGTAGTGCCTATTTCTAAAGAGTTCCTTTCTCTTCTTGAATATAAGCCATTTAACAATGTGAGGATGTGTTTTGTGGTTATTTGTAATATCCTGTATGTGTCTGGAGTACTTGATGCCTGGATTGGAAGCTAACTTAAAAGATGAACTTTTGAGGGTGTGTGTTTTCTATTGTGTGGGGCTTTTGTCGAAATTAGGATTCCGAAACACGTTTTCTACGGTGGGTTCATTCGACAGCGATTTACTTTCTTAGAAGTTGCGAGACGGTATGTTTTGATTGCAATTATTGGAAGATGACAGATCCATCTTTAAAATGATACCAGGTTCGGAAAAATTGATACGTCGGAAAGGCAAGAAAAATGCTGTGAAAGTTGTCAGTTTTATAATGGGACCCTATGGGAATCGGAATTAGTGTAATATAACTTAAAAAGCACATTTACTGCAATGTCAAGGTCACAGATTCGTCTGCAAGCGAGACAAGTAGAAAATGAATTTTAATGAATGTTTTGATGATTTGGGTGCTAAAATAGATGAGAGGTGTCAATATTTTGGTCCAAATGGATGTTTTAGGTGGGTTTTGGACTGTTCCGGATGGGTGGGGGACCTGGTATGGACAAGTAAGGGTAACATTCCAACAAATCTTAAATGTAAATATTATTATGTCCATAGATTGAAGTTCAGGTGGAGAGCAAGATGAAAAATATGCAAAATACATGCATGCAACCCATTTATGCCATTTCTCTTTGTTTGTAGGCCTGACCGTTTGTCCTTGAGCCGTAGATGGTCAACAATCCGCTAGCTGTCTTGCTCTGACTGGTGCACTGGACATGATTTCAATGTGAGTCATCATACTGATTGTTTAATTAAACATGAATTTCAGTTTGTTCGTTAAAGTACTAACTTAGCTGTGTATTTTACAGTGGACGTAGTGGTGCGGTGCAGGTGGTAGACTAGGTATTTCCATATATACACTATGTTTACAGAATTGCGGCCAGTGGGGCAACATAGCTGATGAGTTAATAGCACTAGTTTTCAGACAAATAACTTTATTTTCAACCTATAAAGCATATTTAGCTGTAGGTGGGGCCAATTAGCTGTAAGATCTGGCTTTTGTTCTGTTAAGCCCTTAGAGTAATGAATTTCAGAGTGAAGACCATAGCGCCTTTTCTAGTCAAGTATCGGGCAGCTGTATGTCTTTTCAGAAATGCACATGTCTTTTAGCATGTCATTGTGTTTGCTTTTAATAAGATAGGCAATAAACTCATAACCTTTAGACAAATGAGCATCTGTAAATTCAGATTTCACTATTTCAGAGTCAGCCAGACCATGATTGATTGAGCTTAAGGGTGTGCTGCGGATGCAGCTGTGCAGTTCCGGGGAGAAAGTCACTGTCTTGGCAATGCGGTCTGGTATCAGGTAAGCACTATTGAAAGCCTCACACTTTTGGGGGGGTCTGAAGCCTTGTGCTGTCAATGCGATCTGGTTCAAGTACAATAAGAATGCATTCTCAAAGCAGTACTTCATCAGATATGGTTATCTAAGCTTACAGTTCGCGGGCAGAGATGACTTCGATTTGTTCTTGCTAGCAGAACCCCTACAGGCCAAACTATGCGTTAAGCACTATTTTCACAGCAACCCTTGCAGACAGAAAAACAATACTTAAAATTACTTCTGGCATTTAATTTCTAATTTCCTACATATCTCTTTTGTATGTTTGTTTGCCCTTTTTAACTCTGACATGCCATCTTGCTCACATTGATGGAGCATACCTGTTTTGTTTAGAGCCAAGTCCCGGCTGCTCGAGTTGCCGTGTCAATAATGAGAAAGCCATGGCATGATGTCTCCTCTATGTGTTTCCTATCTCAGTGTTGAACATAATTGCCAGTTTCAGGGGCCTAAACATTTTATTTTATTAAAGGTCTGGATGATCCTTGCCTGACTGCGGGTTTGTGTACACCTCAATCCGACTCTGTGTCCTGAACAGGGCCGCAGTGGGTGCAGCGCTTGTGGACGATCCATCAACATCCTGAAAGGTCAACACTACACCAAGCTGGGAAAATTGATCCTGATAGTCATCCCCAGGTAGTGGAATGAATGTTCACTGAACTACAGAGGAATCACACCCAAATGACTTTCCTGCCACGACATTAGTGTGGCCACTCGCGTAGGAATTCCTTAGCAAACATGCTCTTTTGCATGGTGTGACTGTGGACATTTTTGCAAAACTTACGCTTTCACAACTGGATTTTAAAGAGAATACTTAATAAAATGTCGCTAACAGGACTTATTTATATGAGAGAGACTATCTGGATGCGCATTAAGTGTCACTTTGTGTCGTAAGCTGTTGAAGGAGCGATTTGCGCCTTTTTAAGTGTTAATTTTGGGTAGCCGGCTTGTATCGGCTTGAAAGCTGAAATTATGCCTCTATCATAATAGCATTATTTTTGTAATTGCAATGTGTATGTTAGATGTAAGTGAAGTTTTAATAATAATTTCTTAAAAAACATGATTTATATGCTGTCAGTGAGTTTTTTATTGAAAAAAGTGCTTGAAGAGATGTTTGTTTATTGGAAGTTAAAAAAATGTCTTTTTCAATATGACGTACTTGATTTTTCTAAAACAGTTATTTGTATTGCTCATTCTTTAAAATTAAAAAAGGTCTATTTCATCAAGAAAAGTAACTGATTCACAATCAATACATTTATTGGGCCTTTGCTGATATGTTGGTGAATTTCGCATGAAGGATACCAGT
The DNA here is from genome assembly GCF_020536995.1 of Dreissena polymorpha. Lineage (NCBI taxonomy): Eukaryota > Metazoa > Mollusca > Bivalvia > Myida > Dreissenidae > Dreissena > Dreissena polymorpha. Next base: position 59,166,604 of record NC_068367.1, on the reverse strand, counting down.
TTTTGCCATGAAAGTTACGCATAACAATAATTGAGACGCAAATCAGCTGTCGTCACTTAGACTAAAAATCATGCATTCGACTTGACTGCGGCCAATTTAGTCACCGCTTAAATGGCCTTTTTAAGGCCTTACCCCCATCCGAATGCACTGAAATTGCATATTCATTGTGGAAATAGTTGAATTCATGGGGAGAAAGTTTGAAAAAGATAGGACAAAGTTGAGTTCCCTTAAAGGTACATTACACTAAATCATTGTGTATCCCTCCGTGGTCCATTCGAAAGTAGTGCTATTTCTAAAGAGTCCTTTTCTCTTCTTGAATATAAGCCATTTAACAATGTGAGACATGTCTTGTGGTTATTTGTAATATCCTGTATGTGTCTGGGAGTACTTTGATGCCTGGATGGAAGCTAACTTAAAAGATGAACTTTGAGGGTGTGTTTTCTATGTGTGGGGCTTTTGTCGAAATTAGGATTCCGAAACACGTTTTCTACGGTGGGTTCATTCGACAGCGATTTACTTTCTTAGAAGTTGCGAGACGGTAGTTTTGATTGCAATTATGGAAGATGACAGATCCATCTTCAAATGATACCAGGTTCGGAAAAAATTTATACGTCGGAAAGGCAAGCAAGAAAAATGCTGTGAAAGTTGTCAGTTTTATAATGGGACCTATGGGATCGGAATTAGTGTAATGTATAACTTTAAAAAGCACATTTACTGCAATGTCAAGGTCACATGGATCGTCTGCAGCGAGGACAAGTAGAAATGAATTTTAATGAAGTTTTGATGATTTGGGTGCTAAAAGATGAGAGGTGTCAAATATTTGGTCCAAATGGATGTTTTAGGTGGTTTTGGACTGTTCGGATGGGTGGGGGACCTGGTATGGACAAGTAAGGGTAACATTTCCAACAAATCTTAAATGTAAATATTATTATGTCATGATTGAAGTTTCAGGAGGGAGAGCAAGATGAAAAATATGCAAAATTACATGCATGCAACCCATTTATGCCATTTTTCTCTTGTTGTTGTAGGCCTGACCGTTTGTCCTTGAGCCGTAGAGGTAAACAATCCGTTGAGAGCTGTCTTGCTCTGACTGGTGCACTGGACATGATTTCAAGTGAGTCATCATACTGATGGTTTAATTAACACATGAATTCAGTTTGTTCGTTTAAAGTACTAACTTAGCTGTGTTTTTTACAGTGGACGTAGGGGGTGCGGTGCAGAGGGTAGAGAGGTATTTTCCAATATACACTATGTTACAGAATTGCGGCCAGTGGGGAAACATAGCTGATGAGTTAATAGCACTAGTCTTCAGGACAAAAACTTATTTCAACCTATAAAGCATATTGTAGCTGTAGGTGGGCCAATTAGCTGTAAGATCTGGCTTTTTCTGAAGCCCTTAGAGTAATGAATTTCAGAGTGAAGACCATAGCGCCTTTTCCTAGTCAAGTATCCGGCAGCTGTATGTCTTTTCAGAAATGCACATGTCCTTAAGGATGTCATTGGTGTGCTTTTAATAAGATAGGCAATAAACTAAACCTTTAGACAAATGAGCATTAGGTAAATTCAGATTTACTATTCAGTGTCAGCCAGACCATGATTGAGCTAAGGGTTGTGCTGCGGATGCAGCCTGTGCAGTTCCGGGAGAAAGTCACTGTCTTGGGCAATGCGGTCTGGTATCAGGTAAGCACTATTGAAAGCCTCACACTTTTGGGGGGGTCTGAAGCCTTGTGCTGTCAATGCGATCTGGTTCAAAAGTACAATAAGAATGCATTTTTCAAAGCCAGTAGATTCATCAGATATGGTATCTCAAGCTTACAGTTCGAGGGCAGATATGACTGCGATTGTTCTTGCTAGCAGAACCCCTACAGGCCCAAACTATGCGTTAGCACT